>NW_027176307.1:2402578-2837578 GCF_023349555.1 Cebidichthys violaceus | reverse complement strand
GAAGCTCCCAGGACATCGTAATGAGAGCAGAGTGCATTCTGACTGTATGTTCACGTAAAATACGTGCGTTTACTGCTGGAACACGCATGCGCAGGGACTCGGAGTGCTTCTACAACTTTGAAACATGCGAACGGTGGACGTAGACGTCTTTTAAACGGAAAAATGCTCACTGGGAATAATCAACGTGCCATTTGGTTATTTTCTTACAAAATCCAAACTTTCAATGATATCTCTCCCCAGGGATGCATCCCTCTTCTGCATCAGTCCTACCTTCTGCCTCGTGCTTGGCTGTCTGTAGAAGGACTTTGCCCAAGTTGACCATCAGAGTCAGAGCGCTTGTTAAAGTCTCCTCTGATACAGTCGCATCCTCGGCCATGGTCACACCGCTTCTTTTCCTCACCTGCCTCTCTCACAACTGCCAGTCAACCGACAGCTATGTGAGTTTAAGTGCAAGATGAGGGATCACGTGACAAAGTCACGCGGTAAAGCCTTGTATGGGATACAGTCGTCTTTGGTCGTGGACACTGCGCGTTTGCGGCACACAGTGGACGAGCACTGGACATAACTAACTGCTACATAACTAATCGCGCCATTCGTGATTTCGCGTTGGTCTCCTACACGCTTGGCACACGGCGGAAGTTTCAGTTGGTCGGAGTTTGCAACCTTTACGTTAGATGACATAACAGTAAGTATAGTAAGTTAATACTAAGAGTATTTTTTTGGGATCGTATATATTTTTTCATTAGCAGAAATGTCTTCAATAGTTATCTCCGGACAATTTAAGGTTTCCCCCCCCCAAAAAGGACAGAGCCTGTTAAAATTGTCAACCATGTTTATTGACTGCTGAACATTCATTCAATAAAAAAAAAAAAAATCCCTCCTTCAAGTTTTAAGCTTTAAGATCCCACCATAGCACTTAATGACTGGGTCACCCAGTGCAAAAAAAAAGAAAAGGAAATGACAGCCAGTCGGCACAATCATTGATATGAACAAGAAGAAGTGATGGAAAGCAGACCGTCAGTAATGCAGGAAATAAATCAGGAATGCCATTGAACGGATCAATTTGTTCTTACTTTGTGGATAAAAAAACAACGAAAAACTGGACATTCAATTAAGAACTATTGCAGCATTGAGATAACTGTATGTGATGATAATTTAGCATTCAAGACCCCATATTCATCAAAATTGCAATTAGAGAGAAAACGGCTTAAATTTGTTCAAAAGACTCGGATCATCCCAGGTGAAATACCTGCTTAGCTCGTTTCCTCCTTGTGCTTCAACCAACATTGATGAGTCATTAAAAAGACAGGCTAATGTAGCCTCAATATCACTCAAGTATTTTTGTTTCATAAGGTTGTAAACATTACATTTCATTCATATTAATCAAATAATCTCCCCTGCAGGATTACCCCATTTTACCTTGAATTACTAAAACAAGTCTTTGATTTTGTGTAGCCAGAAATGTCGATCTTGTCAACACTCACACTTTTTAAACTAATGAGTTTTCCCTACAGAGAATACCGAACAGAAAACCACACAAGTGATGAACACTTTCAACACTAATTCAAATATCTTTGAGGATTCCGGAAACCTGTTTTCCCATTTTTTTTTTTTTTTTTTACTGACCAGGTTTTCTGCAGATATCTGTAAGTTTGACGAGACAGAAATGTGGCCACGCAAAATCAACCTAGTCACATACGTAGAGACAGTATTTGATGATTAAGACATTTGGAGGTATATGAGCTCTTTTCTCCCAAACGACAACAGATAAGAACAGCTCTCACCAGCTAATTAACCCAAAGAAAAACCAGAGACGTGTGTGAGACACAGATGGCATCTGATGCAGGCTAAAGGAATGATAAGAAGACGATGACAGTGTGTGGTGTGCTTTTACCCCCATCTATAATTAATCCTCAACGAGATCCAACTGTCAGAGATGTCAGAGAACATTCAGGAGTCTTTTTATTTATTTGCGCACGTTTTGATTTTGACTTACTTTAAAATGAAAAGGGTACTATTTCAAATCCCACTACTATATAACAACCAGGCTGCCTTTACTTTTGTATTCACTTTGATATGAGACATGCTACCGAATGTAGCTTATTATGCTTAATTTTAAAATCTCTCCGCCACAGTACATAGCTAGATTAGGACATAAAGCTAGGACTGCAACTTTTTTCTCTTTTCATAGACTTACAAGTCATCAATTCTACAGAAATAAATACTTTATTTTTTACTCAGCCTGGTCCAAGTTTTTTTTTGTCCCAAATGTATTCAATTTATAATGACATAAAACTCAGGACAAACAACATCAGTCACTTTCGTTTTCTGTTGATCAAATAATCAATTAACTGACAAATCTTTGAGGACTTTACGTCACAAAAAGCAACAAGTATCTCTGAAGAAATCTCAAAAAATCTCTGACTGTTGCTTTCATACTAGTTCAGCAGCCAACCCATCTAAACACCAACCCTTTATTGGTCACGTTAAAAGAGAGCGGGGGTTCAATATACCCGAGTAAGTGACACTTCCTGCAAGTTTCGAGAAAACTAAATAAGAGACTGCTTCAAGTATCCAGAGTGGAATTCAATAGCCCTGATGGTTTTCAAAATTTCCCAAGACTCCTTCTCTGCTGATAGGCTGGACTGTGTGTGTGTGTGTGTGTGTGTGTGTGTGTGTGTGTGTGTGTGTGTGTGTGTGTGTGTATGTGTGTGTGTGTGTGTGTGTGTGTGTGTGTGTGTTTGCACAGCAGTGGTTAAAAAAATACTTTTTAAGTGCCAATTCCAAACTTCCATGTTAACCAAAATTGATACCAAACAGCAAAGTAAAATCCACGTTAAAGTTCCAGGTAATCTAAAGCTAAAGATTCACCCATGACTATGCAACATAAGACTGTTCATGCTGATGGCTCATGAGATTGAGGACTGTGTGCTTTTGAGTGTTTCAGGTCTGGTGATGCCTATGAAGCAGAGAAAAAGACCGGGTGGACAGAATCGCTTCTGCTTCCCAAACTGTGATACTATTGTTCTCTGTCATCTTCTCCAAACAGTGTCTTTACCTGAACCAAAGTCTGATTCAATAATCAACTTCATGAACATGACTAAATGTGTTCTGTGAAGTGAAATTCTAATATAAAACGACTTGAAAACTGGAAAATTAAATAAAAAGTCAGCCTGGATGTTGACGGTTGACTACTGCAGTTGGAACGCCACATTCTGAACTTCTAGGTTCTCGAGATAAAATGAAATTTACGAACTATGTCTTTAACATAAGGAGTGACAGTTGCTATGGTTGTCGTGGTGCTCAAGTACAGACAAGAATGTATTCAGAAACCACACGTAATTATAGTACTGCTAGCAAAGTCAAACTTCAGGTTTTGTGACAACGTTGGCCTACATTGCATTTACAAGCATCCATATAGGTGTTGTAAACATTTTTACTTTTATGAATTCAGAGTGAAGTGTGACGGAGGATGACAGAGAACAGAGCAGGACTTGGAGGTAATTTGATGCCAACATAAGATCAATTGTAGCTTTCCCCAAAACAAATAAACCTCTTCAAAAAGGAAAAGCCTCTTTAAAATAATGTTTTGAATTTGTATCAATATCACCTCAGTCCAATTTAAAATTTAAACAATTACCAGTAAAGCCCAACAAGCTTTTGGAGAACTCAATCCAGTTTGGTTCGGGGTGCAGAAGACGACGGTCCCTTTGTTCTGCCCAGTGTAGAAGCTTTATTAATTAAGACTTAATAATCAAACAGACTTCTGTCCCGTGTAGAAGTTGTGTTAGGACTTCTTTGGACAGTGCGAAGACGAGTCTGTGTTGAGAACCTCGATCATCGTTCTGGTGGATGGGAAGGTCTCCGCTACAGACGGAAGATTCTGGTACCAACTTGGTAAACTGTCGAGGAAGAAAAAGTGTTAAACGATAAGAGTCCATCCAAGAAGAGGAATAACAGACAAAGGACATGTTTCATCTTCCTACCTCTTGAGATTCATCCAGTTCTTTGCCGTTTTACTGAAGCTGTCTGGACTGGGTGTGGTCATGGCTTCAAAATCCACCAGCTGAAACAATATTCAACAACCACAGTTTAGAGCAGGGCTTCCCAAGCTATTTACACTTAAAGCCCACTTCTGAGTATTAAAAAAATAAATGGGGAAAAAAAAACCTTTACATGTTAAGATAACAAATGAAAGTTAAGTAAAGGGACGTAGCTGCAGGACGTACGTCAGGGAGGCGTTATATGTTAATCAGAGTATGCGCAGCTGCATGTAAAAGAGAAAAGCCTCTAACATCTTAAAATAAAAAAATGAAATCTTCTTTTAAACTTATGTCCTCACTAGCAGCAATATGTCTGCAAGAAGGCTTGAAACATGACGCTTTTCTTGATCTGGATGTTGTCTTGTGTCATCCAAGTCAAATGATTTTATTCATTAAGATCCACAAATCACCAGACATACTTTAGCCGAGCGGAAAAAAAAGTTGACTTTGGGTGAACTTTTCATGAGCTGATCAGATTTATTTTTTTTTGCCTTGTCTGACGAACAATGCGTCTGCTCGGCACGTCATAGGTGACATTTCATCTTCCATAGGGCTGGAATAAATGTGTACGAAACAATACTTGGGGAGGTTTTGTGTCCATCAATGGAGCGGATGGCAGACTCACACGTGTAATGTACACCTTTCATTTGAACACAATAACAAAAAAAGGAGGTAGTGATAATCTTTTACATACAGCCCCCCCCCCCCCCCCCCCCCCCTCAGATAAAGACGTTAAAAGTGTTTTTTAAAACATGTCGTTACTTCACTCGGTCGGACCCATTGAGAGTCGGAAAGGTCACTTATGTTTACCTTTCCTTTCGGGATCCTGCCGATGACCTCTTTCCCACTGGCCATCAGCGCTCCCATCACGACTGAGTAGGCCACCACACTGAGGAGAAGCAGATGAGACACTAGCGCAGGCCTGGCCAACCCGCGGCTCCCGAGCCGCATGCGGCTCTTTGTCCGGTTTCATGCGGCTCTTACGTTTATATCGAAGTTTGTATTTGTGTTTTTTTAATGTGCGTGTTCGCTTCGTTTGAGTTCAATACGGTATTTTCGTCAAACGCGCATGTGCGTGTTCGATTCGTTGGAGTTCAATACGGTATTTTCGTCAAACGCGGATGTGCGTGTTCGCTTCGTTTGAGTTCAATACGGTATTTTCGTCAAACGCGCATGTGTGTGTTCGCTTCGTTGGAGTTCAATACGGTATTTTCGTCAAACGCGCATGTGCGTGTTCGCTTCGTTTGAGTTCAATACGGTATTTTCGTCAAACGCGGATGTGCGTGGGATGAAAATACCTCTGTGTCAAGTTTGCTCTCAAAATGTCAGGAAAAAAATGCACAGAAAAACGAAAATATGAAGATGAACACAGGACGTTTTTAACAGAGTGGGAGAGTTTATATTTTTTTGTTGAACGTAATGGAAAGCCATTCTGCCTTATATGTCAGGCGTCATTAGCGCATTTCAAAGCTTCAAATCTTCAGCGCCACTTCAGCTCACTCCATGCTAACATCGACCAGGAATTTCCAAAAGGGACTGATCTTCGCAAACACAAGTTGGTCACTTTGAAAAGTCAGGCAGAAAAGCAGATACAATTTTTCCAAAAATTTACGAAGCACTCAGAGACTGTAACGCTTGCATCGTATCAACTGGCTTGGAACATTGCACGGGCCAAAAAGCCATACAATGAAGGAGAGTTCGTTAAAAAATGCCTCGGTGACGTTGTTGAAATCTTGTCTCCTGAAAACGACAAACTAAAACGAATGGTATCAGACGTCCAACTGTCCCGCCACACTGTTGAACACAGAATATCGGACATTAACAAGGCTATTGAATCACAGTTGCACTCTGACCTTCAAGCATGTGAGTATTTTAGTGTCGCACTGGATGAGAGTTGTGACATACAAGACAAGCCTCAGTTGGCAATATTTGCACGGTCTGTGTCAAACGATTGTTTGATCAAAGAAGAACTCCTTGATATTGTGCCATTAAAAGACAGGACCCGTGGCATAGATGTGAAAGAAACAATGATGGCTGCATTTGCGAAAGCAAATCTGCCCATACCAAAACTAACTGCAACGGATGGAGCGCCAGCCATGATCGGATCTGTGAACGGGCTTGTGGGGCTGTGCAAAGCTGACCAAACATTTCCCGAGTTTTGGAATTTCCACTGCATCATCCACAGGGAGCAACTCGTGTCTAAATCATTGAATTTAAACAACGTCATGAAGCCTGTGATGGAAATCGTCAACTACATCCGCACACATGCGCTTAACCACCGGCAATTCAAAAATCTCATCGCTGAGCTGGACCAAGGGCTTCCAGGTGACCTGCCGCTGCACTGCACTGTGAGGTGGCTGTCAAAAGGCCAGGTACTCTCTCGCTTCTTTCAGCTTTTGGATGCCGTGAAACTGTTCATGGAAGAGAAGGACAAGGACTATCCCGAGCTCTCGGACCTCGAGTGGATTATGGATCTGGCCTTTTTGGTCGACATGCTGAGTCACTTGGACAGACTGAACCTGACCTTGCAGGGTAAGTTAAAAATGCTGCCTGACCTGGTGCAAAGTGTGTTTGCATTTGTCAACAAACTGAAGCTGTTCAAGGCGCATATTCAAAAGGGAGATTTAACACATTTTCCCACTCTGCTAGAAGCCAGTGGGCAAGTCACCAGCGCCGCCCTGAATAAGCAAAGAGTCAGATATGCAACACTGGTTGAAAACCTGCACGAAAGCTTTGTGGCCCGGTGTCAAACGGGCTGCGCTTAAGATACTGTCAATGTTTGGGTCAACATACGTCTGAGAGTCTGTGTTTTCTACCCTGAAACACGTGAAATCAAAGCATCGATCTGTTCTGACTGACACCGATGTGAAAGAATTGCTTCGAGTGGCAACAACGGAATACAAGCCAGATTTGAAGAGGATTGTTCAAGGCAAGGAATGCCAGAAGTCCCACTAAGTAACATGCATAGTAAAAGAAAAACGCTATTGTAAATTATTATATTTTAGTTTGTGGACTTGGTTGAACTGAGAGTTTGTCTGTGTGAGACAGTGCACACAATGTTCATTGTTGAAAATGACTGGCCTGTGGTCTTAGTACTGTAGGAGTCAATTTCTGTCATTATCATGTTGGTGTGTGACATTTACAATCAATCTGGCTGAGCAAAGGTATGTGTGTGTGTGTGTGTGTGTGTGTGTGTGTGAGGAAGGGATGGGGTGATGTTCATGTGTGCCCATGTGTATGATGTGGCTCTTTGCGGTAACACAGTAAAAAATGTGGCTCTTGGTCTCTGACTGGTTGGCCACCCCTGCACTAGCGTCATAACTACTGCGCGTTAAAGGTAGAACATACTGTCCTTTGAGCATTAATCAAGCTCGCACCCGCTAAACCCTGCAGCCTGGGAGGTTTCGCCTCCAGAAAGAAAACAAAAGACATTCTTTTAAAAAGGGAAAAATTTGTAGGACTTGTCAGTTGCGGTTTGGAATCACATCCCTCCTCACTCTCGTTTGGCGTATTGCCACACAATATTTGGCCTATTTTCAGCGCTGTGTCTTCCAGCTTCCTGAAACGTCCAGAATAATGCAAAATTAAAAGAAAAAGATCAAATACAGGCAGAGGGCCGAGTGTCTGCAGATACAGACGCCATCACACACATCTAGTGAGTCATAAGTGAGGAAAATCATATTCATTCTGCCTCTAATGTCAACTGTTAACTGTTGTAATTTTGTCAAAGGTGATCTCATTCAAAACGATACTAAAATGGCAGTTACTCGCACAATAACCTGCCACAGCACATCCCAGAAGAACACAAATTATCTTTGTCCCATGGTTATTAAATGATGAAACATTTAAACGGTATGCCTACATGACGGCTGTTTTGACGTGGAAATTACCTGGATCCTCTGGAGAGGGGCATGAGGTTGCAGAAGTAATATACCAAGGAGAGGATCAGGTTACACACGGCATCTGCATCCTAAAAGAACAAGAAGTCATCACAGTCAACTGTTATGACATGAACTAGCCCGGAGCAAGAGATGTTCTGTCTTCAGAGTCGATGACCTTATTTAGTCGTTACAAACAATAGGGACATTGTTGTCGAAGAGAACTGAGCTCACGTTGAACAGACAGACTTTCAAGTCAGAATGCTTCTTTAACAGTTTGATCATCTTTCTCGAAAGTCTAAACGTCTGTTTTTCACTGTCTGAAAGTCATCTACAGCAGCCAGCTGGAGAATACGTTCTGCTTTAATCCCGTAAAGTGATCTATTTGTAAAATGACTGTGATATTATCCAGAGAATTCATTAAATTCCCTCCCAAGTTTGCCTTTCAAGAAAACAGAAATCTGGGATATTCGTGCAGAGAGGGAATAAGAATGAGAGAAGAGGAGATTGTCAGATGCTGAGGAACTGCTGTAACTGGGTAACTGCTGTGCTGACTGACGACTTGAAATGAAATGAAATACTTGACGCTAATACTTTAAAACAGTTGGCTGCTGAGCCCAGTTCACTGTTTCTCTGTTTCCTCCTCCTGCCTCAATGCACCATGCAGAAGATTGTAAAAGAGTAAGACACAACTACAACACGGGCTGCCACCAATTATTTTCCCTTTTAATTTATTGTTCTTAAAATGTCATTAAATATTTAAATGTTTCAAATATGTTTGGCGATAGACTTATATAGCTTTGCCTCCACCCCAACACAACTGAGGTGAATGGAAGTTTGTTTGTGCTGTTTGGTGTATTAAAAACAACATCCTGGTAACTCTGGATAATCTGCAGAGCCTGCTGCTAACTGATTTCATCTGGAACCTTTTTCTACTTTAGATAATATTTAAAAATGTACAAAAATGACAAATATCACTGTATTGAACCTGATTCTGCTTTCTATTACATATGGAATGCCAAAGTCATGGCCACAAAAAAAAAAAAAAAGCAAAGATAAATCTTACCCCTAGTTCAGTGGACAGCATTAATGCCTTTCCTTTGGCGGTGAGGTCTTTGTAGATGGACTCTATCTCTGACTGGTACTGCTGCGTCCGCTCTTCTGTCGTCTGAGTCTCTACTGAGAATAACATGTTGCCCACCCTACGACACAGAAAACAGTTCACCAGAGGGAATTAATAATCACTTAATCTCCTTCTGCTATCATAGCTCAAACTAACTAAAAGCCGTCATAGCCTGCTATAACAAAGAGTTTTAAAATACCTGCCAACATTTACATATTTCAATGCACACAGAACAAAAGTATGAAAACAACACTTTTGTTTTCGCTCCCATTTTTCACTAGTTTAATGAAAAAAAAAGAAAGAAATCAAATACTTTTTTCTATGCAAACAAAAGGCTTTTTCTCTCTCACATTTTAATAAAATAAAATCTATTTTAGTGAGCGCTTCTCCTTTGCCAAGATAATCCAGCCACTTGACACATTTGGTGTATCAAGATGCTGATTAAACAGCATGATGATTACCCAGGTGTGCCTTGGGCAGGTCCCAATAAAAAGGTCAGTCTAAAATGTGCAGTTTTATCTTGAAAAAGGCCATTTATTAGGCACTGAACTATGGATTTCACATAACAAGGGGTAAAGATTTGCTTTCTTTAAGCACACAGGAGTGAGCAGTTGCTCACTCAAGTCGATTCTGACGACGGACTACTGTCAGGTCACGAATCTGGTGAGGACGAGCTTCACAGGGATGGTTTCTGATAGTTTGTGCAGAAATTCTAAAAACAAATTCAGAAAACTTAAAAAAAATATGGCAGACCGTTGTTTCACCGTACCTGTCTCCAGTGATCGTGATGGTAAAACCGTCGTACTCTTTCCCAGGATCCTTCATGCTCGGCACCTTGGAGTTGACCGTGAAGCCATCTCTGGTTTTACTATTGAACTGCTTCAAGAAATAAAAAACAGGCAAACAACCATTCTGGGTTTTCACTGCTGAACGGCTACAGGACACAAAACAACCCAAAACAATATTGTGCCAGCTTCAGAAGTCTCTCAAAGTAAAACATTGAACAAACTTTAGTTCATTTTGAATAACGACGACAATGTCAACTCACTGGTCCACTTATTTCCAAAGCAACTTATCATGTCATAAGTAAGCAGACCTTGAGTTGAGTGTGTGATATCTAAACTTTAATCCAGTTAATTTAGACATGCACGCATCATCTTTAGCTCCATTTACTTCCCTCCCCACTAATATTCCAGATTTCCATCCTTACCTTCATTATAGGAAGCAGATCTTCTACTTTATTCACATTTTCAAGAGCCTGACGGACCTCTAAGAGTCCTCTGGGGTTGTACGCCCTGAGACGCAAAGCAGGAACTTGTTAATTAAAGAAGCAGAGGAGCGAGGAAACTGATGAAGAATAAATATTCACTTATGTATTTGTAAGAAACACTTCCTCAACACTCTCATGCAAAATGAATAAAGCCTGAGGGAAACAATAACTCAGCCTTGTAGACAGCGTACAGTAGGCGGGCATATTTACATGACTGCAGACAAATAATTGACATGCTGATGCCCGCCACAGTTCTTTGATTCAAGTTTTTCAATGAATGCAAAAGATATAAACAGAATGGAAAGAACTCAGGCAGTGTAGAATATTCGGACAAGTGTTTTAAAGTCACTGAAGATAGAAACTGGATGAAGTCTTGGAGTAATTTACCCGTGGTACACCAGTATTCTGTCTTTGATAAAGTCGAGGATGTTGTCAAAGTACGCCAAGTACCTGATGTTGATAATCTGTCCCCTGAAGCAAAAAAAAAAAGAAAAAAGGATTTCAACATGCTGCCAAAAAAGGCTACTTTTGTATGAAGATGTGCTTTCGGTGAGCTCGTCAGAGTCAAGGCTACTGTGAGTTCAAAAACTGAAAGAAGTGGGTCGAATTACAAGGATTTTAAATATTCGCACTACAGAGTTGAGAAAAAGCCCAAAGCAAAGCCACGTTGAAAATCCATTTGCTCATGAGAGCGACCGACCCGGTCCTCGGGGGCCAAGTTGCTACCTGATGAGATTGATGTGATTGTTGAAGCCTCGACTGAGACTTCTGGCGGGCATCTGGTCTAACCACAAAACTGGCTGGTCTGGATCCGCGATCCTACGAGCACAGGAAAAGTCCAGTTAGTCTCTCAACACTGAATCAGCTAAGGCCCAAAGAGTCTTTGGTGGAACGTGTCACGACAGAGGAAAAGTTTAGTCAAGTGATTGACATATAACCGTTTAAGGAGATTTTAGTGACTGACTTCTGAATACAACTTTTCTGATGAATATGAGCTTCAGTCTACACTTCTTCTAACATCTGTATTTTTTTGCTTTATTCACGTGTGTTTTAGGGTTATTTCCTGAAGATGATTAGGATTCCAAAGTTGCTCCTGAGCAGAACTTAGTTTCTCTTGGAATACGATTCATTTTTAAGAGTTGTTTTTGGTCTTTGCTCTCATCTCGCCAAACCAAACTAACAGTTGGATGCTTTCAGAGTAACTCAACACTAAATACACTTTTTGAGTGAATACATTGTGTCTACAGTCACTGTATTATACCATCCATTGATCCTGAGCTATAGAGTTCATTACAACACAGATTACTTGCCTTTTTACAAAGAAAAAATATGCAAAACATCTATAATGTTGCCTCTGCATTGCGTTACGTTTAACCCCCACCCTTGATATATACGTCTTTTTAATACATTTGTGACACTGCTCTTTTAAAATAAAGAAAGGTCCTCACCTCCTCCATTTCACAGCTATATCGAACATGTCTCTCCATTGCATTTGCCTGGTCTTGCCGTTGACTCGCACTTTGGAGTTGCTCCACGTTCGATGCATGGCCTGCATCACCTCCAGGGTTGCTAAACCCATGGCTGAAAAAGTACAAATAATTTTTTTACTGCTGCTGTTAATACTTAAAACATCTTCATGAACTGCAGCACTCATCAGTGGTACCTCTGTGTATTCTCCTGTTGGGTAAGAAACCAGGCGTGTCGTACTGCATTAGCGCCCCCAGGTGGTCGGCTGAGCAGATCAGCTTTTGAACTTCACTGCTGTAGCTGTCAAAGTTCTGCGGCAGCACGTCCCTGCAAACCGCAAAACACAGGAAGATGCAGAGGATGAACTTCTTCAAAGCTTTCATGATGGGTGCAGTCGTTGTTTTTTTCTGAACTGTACTGTGGCTACCTGTCAACTTTCTGAAATGTCTTTATAAAACAGAAGAAACAAGTTCTAGTTTGCTGACAGAGGAATAAAAACTTCTGCCTGAAGGACACTGGCGCTATCACGCCGTATAAAGCTTTCTACCATAAAACACTGTTTGCCTCAGCTCTGGCCTAGTAATAAACTGCGGCTCTGGAAATTAGGGTATTTCTCAGACTTCCTGATGATGACAGTCACTACACAGGTGAATTGCAGGGCACTATATTGATGTCAAATAAAACCAAGAAAGTGTATGAATCTTAGATATTATTATATCAAAGCCCATTCACATCTATAACAATAACTACAGTTTTGGTCAGAGTTATTGCTAGAGAGTGAATCAGCTGTAACGGACCCATCACACCTACTTGATGTGAGGCTGCAGGCCGGGCTGTTCTTCATAGTCTTCTATTAGAAAAGGCAGGTTCTTGGCCCAGTGGTTCTTAAAGTTCCCTGGTAAGTCCTGGTCCACGTTGTACTCGACTACTGGGGTGTCAAGGTGGGAGTGCAGGTAGCGAGAGTACTCTGGTAGGAAAACAAAGTGGGGCAAAGCAGAATATAAGATATAATATCAAAATGGCCTTTACTGATGTATTTTAGAGATGGAAGTTTTAGCTAAGACTCGTTGTTGCTGTCATTACCTTCATTGAGTATTAATTTAGAAATTCAAACAAACTCCTGCATCAAAACGTACTAAAAACAAATTGGAACCTGCCAGCCAATCAAAACTAAGAATTTTAAGGGGCTGTGGCGTAAACTCTGATGAAACTCTAATGAAATAAAATAGTTTGAAACTTCAAAACAAACTTTAGTCTGAGTACTCGTCACAAAAACATTTGAATAGAGTGGGACGTTCTCGATAGCTCACTTGCACAGGATTCAGTATTGAAAAGAAATAAGAGGGTTTCAGTTGTGTGAATGAAAGCGGAGCAACAAAACATTTGTGTGTCCATTATAGCATCTCGTGTTTGCATGCATGTGACACCGACCTCTGAGGTATTTAACTTTGAGGTATTCGGAGCTGGCCTTCTGCCCCAGCAGCGGGTCGTTCAACATGACTTTAGTCTGAGCTTTGATGCCCTCGTAGAACTGTCCCATCGCCACGTGACTCAACCCCTTCATGTACTGACACACCTCGTTGTAGGGTTCCAACTGAAGACACCGCTGCAGGACCAATAGGAGGAGAGAAATTCAAAGAAACCAAAAACAGAAGACCGTAAAAAGGGTTGGACTGATGAAGTTTGCAGGACACATATGGTATGTACACAGTTTAAGTTGATGAACTTATAAGCTATCATTTATTTGTGTAACTCACTAACTAACTCAGGCTATAAAATAAGTTTAAATCTGCTGATTCAATGAATAAGAATATGTTGTATAATTCCATACAATCCTTACAGAGGAGCGGAGGACTGAGCTATTGTAATTCTACTGTGGATTCCCCCACCTTGAAGTTGCCTATGGCCTCCTGCAGCGAGCCGTGGTGGTACAGCATCATGCCTCGGAGCTGCAGAGACTGGATGTGGTTCTGGTTCAACATGAGGGCTTTCTGGAAGCTCTCCATCGCCGACTCAAAATCACCCAGCTCTCTGGAAAGAGGAAGAAGAGACACCAAGAGAGCGACAGTGCACATGTTGTCAGCGAGACGGAGGGGAAAAGTAGGTACTCTCAATTCTTGAAATACAAAAAGGAACATATTGTGTTTAAACGTTGGGTAAAAAAAAAAAGATGTGATGTGACCAGGGAATAACAATATGACTGTACCTGTAGGCCTGTCCAAGGCTCTTATAGGCATCTATGAAGTCAGACTTCAACTTCAGCGCCTCTTTGAATGTCTCTATGGCTTCCTGACGACAGAAAACCCAACAACCGTTCAGAGTGACAACACAAGAGGAACTTGCACAACATGGGGATGGACCTAAAATTCAGACTGAGCAGAGTACTCACACCTTGTATCAGATATATATATTCAGAGTGTGTCTACAAACGGTGTCTCTCTTTCCATATAGCAGCAAAAAGAATGTCTAGTGTAGATATGGTTTTTCTCGTGAACCGGCTCCATTGTCAGTATATCCAGAGTGTTGTTATTGCTTGCAGTCAACTGTCTGTAGGTTCTGTACAGGGTTTCCCCCTTCAAATTGGTTAGCAGAGGTGATAAACACCACCCAAAAAAAAACAACCTACACGTGACTCACTTAAACACCGCAACTGAAAATTTTGCAAATACGTCTTGCAGCTGAAAAAACCCACAGCTGCAGATACTGCTCTGCACTCCGCTTAGTCTGTCATCAATTAATCAAAGTGTGAGAAACACTATGGATGTTGAACCTTGGCCCACTACAGAGTAACAACACGATTAGGAGTTAAGCCATATTATATCGAGACGTTTCATGTTTTAAAAAGGCAGAAGTAGAGACATCTTGACTTTTAACTCTCCTCTCAGAGCACGGAGCATTGTTTTCAGATTTACTGCCTCCATGACAAGCAGATACAGAAAACTGGTGTGAAACACGGCATCGTCTCCCTACTGAGAGGGCTGCTAAAAAGAAAAACTCTGTGTGATGTGGTAACCTCTGAGAACTTGGCTAAACTTAAAACTCAATCCCTCCCAGAGCAGGATACTCTATCTA
The DNA here is from genome assembly GCF_023349555.1 of Cebidichthys violaceus. Classification (NCBI taxonomy): domain Eukaryota; kingdom Metazoa; phylum Chordata; class Actinopteri; order Perciformes; family Stichaeidae; genus Cebidichthys; species Cebidichthys violaceus. The sequence continues at coordinate 2,822,725 of NW_027176307.1, read as the reverse complement.
CTTTGCAGCTGCTCATAGGTGATTAAAATGAGTATACAATTTGAAAATAGTAATTAAGTCTAAAATGTGGATGCCACACCAGGAGCTTCAATATGGTGCATGTCCTTGTTGATATTGTATATCAGTCTCTTTATCTCATTTCAACGTTTCCCTAATTTCTGCATGTTGCAAACATAACGATAAGACCCAATTCCCACCATCAAATACCCACAATTTTCGAAAAGAAGTGGTTTGGTTTAAAGAGATTTTCCCTGAAATCTATGTCTTTTAAAGAATCAAAACATACAGAACCAAATTACCAGATTTACGCTTAAAAACAGACAAAAAGAAGAGACAGTGAGCAACTTACCTTCAGCATTCCTCTGTGGAAGAAGGTGAGGCCTTTATACAGCATGGCGATGGGCTGATTCTTCTTCAGCTCTAAAGACTGCTGGAAGTCTTCCATAGCTGCCACGTAGTCCTGGTGGGAAGGAAAAGCACAAGGTCAGCAAATGGAAGCATGAAGGCCTGCAACGTACACATGCACATTGCACATACAATGACAATGACAATCAAACCTCTGAAATGAAGAGCAGTGTTCCTCTGTGTCTGTAGAGACGGGCTGAGGGCTGCAGCTGGATGGCTTTGGTCAGATCACCCAGAGCCTCACTGATACGACCCAGAGGAGACAGGATCTGAAGACGCACACACACAAACAAATGGAAGGATAAAGTCCTAGCCGCACTTAAAAAAACATTCGGATAATCATGTCTTTTCATTTGATTCTTGGCTAAATCCTGGTTTTGTCCTCTTTTTTTTTTGCAATGAAATTGCTTTTCCTGCAGATTAGGAAAAGCTGGTTGGATCATTCCAGCTGAAAAGGAGTTTGTGATCTTTTTCCTTACTACACACCGACTTACAGACAAAAAAGGCCCCAAAAAAAAAAGGCGCCGAAACAATGCGTGCGATCAACTATTTATGGTTGATATTCAATTGCGCAGGATTTCCTCAGAGAGAGGACTATATCGATTATTCTTCTGCTGGAAAAGGTGGAGTGAGTATTTTTTTTTAAAGTGATCCTAAACATTTTTGTTTAAAAAATATCAGGAATAATCTTCTTGAAGAATAGGATTTAAGGAATACGCAAAACTCAGGATATTAACTTTGCCTTTGTGTTGCACAATGTTGTTGTTCTTAATGAGTTCAATAAAATGTAACTAAATGACATAAAGTGACATTCGGTCTCAGTCAGGATGTGGACCGGATTGTGTCACTACTTCTGTGTGACTTGCGTTTCAGACCGATTACACCAGAGATGTATTGAAGTGGCTTACAGCTCACAAAGAGGAAACGGCCTATTAAAAGAAAAAGCCTCAGAGTGAAACCTGGGCGAGAAGACGTTTACTCAAACAGGCAGTGTGATCCTTCGAACACTCTGGTGAAATACAAAAACCACGTGACTCAACGCTTGCGTGTCTGAATATTACTGACTGTACAGATCTAGACGACATACGTCTCTCTACAACTGAATATTTACAACTTTGTGCTTCTGTGCATGTGATTAAAGCGACACTGATACTGATACATTTCACAGTTTGTAAGGTTTACCCAATGTTAAAACTGCACCGATTAGCCAAACTGTAACTGAGCTATCCCTCACACACCATCTTGGACTACGACTGCCTCCTTCTCCGTGCCTCTATGTTCTCAGTGAACATACTGTTTTTTCGCTTCACAACAACTTCTGACTGCATCGGAAATAAACGTGTGTGAATCACATGTCGGAAGAAGCCGATGACGCTTCGCTGTTCAGACATCTAACTGTAAAATTGATCGGATGTGGTGGAGATTAATGATCAGTTCCAACTTATGAACGGTATATAAAATTAGCATGGAAATGAATCGGCTAAATGATCTCCATTGTTGTGAAGAGGTTGTAGCACTCCTCTAAAAAGATACTTTTTATACTTTTGAAGGAGCTTCAGAGGCCATAACCCATAATCAAGAGCAACTTGTTTAGAGTAACGCGTCTCTGTACCTCTGCTCTCTGTTCGTAGACCTCTGGCCAGTTAGGCTCCAGGGTGATGACTCTGTTGAGCTCGTACAACGCCAAGTCAGCATTCTTTATGTCCTGGTGTGGAGGCAGAGGAAGGGAGGGGCAGTTACATTTTGTTGAAACAAACCTTAATATTTAGTGAACACAACTAGGAGCCACCAACAAGTAGAGAAACAAAAAACTGCTGTGCGGCAGTCCAGGCAGATGGGATTAGCATTCATTAAATGACACACTGACTCATTCTGCGTTTACCTGAAACTGCTGCCGTCACCAAAATCCAGCATGAATGAGAAAATGCATAAAGACAACAACTCCCTATGCTGCCAAATTGATTTTAAATCTAATTTTAACATGGACGTGAATAGGAGTATACCAATTAAATTAAGGGTTTTGTTCAGCAAACTGAACCTTTAATGCAAATAAAGGAAGTGGATCAATTGAGAAAAGATACACAGCAGCACTTTGTAATGTATAGTAGGAGTCCTCTGCTATGACATATGTGATAAACCTCGACTACAGCGCAGGATTGAATGCTGAGCGTTTCTCGTAAATAATTGAGCAGCAACATTTATTTTTTGAAAAGAAACCCTTCATATCTTAATGAGGGCAATAATCACAACTTAACTTTAGCCATAACTTCATTATTTAGTTTATGACATTGTAAATGCTTTTTTAAAAGGCTGCTCCGAATTAATGTGCGAGTATTTTAATGTTAAGTAAGAGAATAAAATCTTCTTTTTCTTTCTATTGCACATTTCAAAGCCAGAGGGAGCTTCATAAGTGCAGAGAAATTACAGCAGAGTAAAATACATCAATAGTTTCAGGGTATTCCCAAACATCGAGAGGTAAAAGAAATAACACAAAAATCACTCACCTGTAGACTTTTCTTCCCGTAAGCTATCCCTCTCCCATAGATGGCACTGACCAGCTCTGGGTCGCCCTTTAATCAAAGTCAAAACACGTCTTTATTTCATATTAATATTTTTGACTTCAGCAAAAAGAAAGGAAGATGTGTTTTCATTCTAGTTTGAAGGGATGTAGAGGGTGACAAAATAGCAAAAGTGAGGCAACAATAAAACACGATGCATTGAGAGTGAACATTGCAAACACACCTGTAATAAGAGCGAGAAGTGTTTGATGGCTTCATCATAGAGGCCGTTGCCTATCAGAACGTAGCCTATAGCTGCAAAGACACAGCAAGTGATGATGAATAACAAGGCAAAAAACATTTAAATCAGTTCAGCATGAAGACGGTTTGTATTTAGAACGGGCGAACTTACCAAGTTCTTCGTTTGTGTTGTGGTTATCTACAGGGAAGGGGATTTTTTTCTGTTCTATGAACAACTTGGCCTGGTTCTGTGAGAGGTGGAGACAAGATAAAAAAACAATAAAAACAATAACATGTTTAGGTGAAAAAAGAGACACACATCAAGAGACAGCGCTGACACGCAAAGCTCAGAAAAAGATAAAAATAATGGTTTCCTGTGTGAAGCCAGAAGCAAATCGACCGAATGGAGAAACAGAATAACATGCGAGTTTCACAGGTGGACAAACTAAAAAGTTTCACAATCAAGTGACATTTTGCCCTAAAATAACTATATTTAATATATTTGTAAAGTGGGGGAAATGCTGAAAATTAAAACCTTGGTTTTGGTAAGTTAAAAAGAGGATAAACAAGCGCTCCAGCAGCTCTCAAGGTTATACTGAACAATTAAGCCCCAGAGATCAGAGAATGAAACGCTTTAGAATGTCAAGGTCCTTTACTACTGCCGAGCCAAATTCCTGTGAAGCAATACATATTCTGTGGGTGCAGCAAAAGGCTATTTCTCTTTCTCGCAGTCTCACATTGTATTTACTGTGTCCTCCCAAAAGGAGAGCGGCAGCATGACACAAACCATTACAGGATGCAAATTTGACAGCATGCAAATGTTGCTGTGGCAGCATTTTAGGTTTTAAAAAACAGCAACAAGACAACCGACAAGACAAAAACCTGCCACATACATATCCTCAGAGAGTAACAAGTACCGGCAGCAGCTTCATCAGAATGAAGAACTCACTTACTGACATGAGGTCAAAAACTAAGCCCGTATTGTATTGTGTCAATTTACAGTCAAGAAATGAGACCTCTAGAGAAGAATTTACAAACTACCAAACGAGCACAATTTGGTGCCTTTAGACCTGCTTGAAAGTAAATGGGAAACAGATTTGGATGAACCTATTTCTGTGCAAACTTGGCAAAAGATAATAAAGTTAATCTTCTCCTTTTTGAAAGACCTTAGGCGTGCAGTTATGCAATTCAAATTTGCATTTGTTTTAAGAATGAAACTGCTCTGAAGTGGTATGTGGAGGTGTAGTCAGGGTGTGTATCACTGTATTGTGTCATTACACATACATCTGACTCACAACCAGAGGAGGTGGCGGATTCTTTTGAGCTCGGTAATAAATCACCATGCTTATTAATCTCTTTGATATAAGAGCAACAAAGAGACTCTGTCATAACTGTCTTTTGGCTCAACATGTCAGAATGTCAAACAAAGACCCGAGGAATGCGTATCAAATTAAAGGATGGGCAAAGCGTAATATTTCATTAATACATTGGAGTAAATCAATAAATCAATCAATCAATCAAACTAAAGGACTAGAGAGCTTGTCACACAGAAATTTAGCACAGAGCGCAGTGTTGTGCTATTTTGATAAAAACAAGCTTTTATGGCTCGACTAGAAGCATCTGATTGTGTGTGTGTGTGTGTGTGTGTGTGTGTGTGTGTGTGTGTGTGTGTGTGTGTGTGTGTGTGTGTGTGAGATCTCACCAGGATCTTCTCTGCGTTAAGTGAGAAGACTGACTCGCAGGGTGGGTTGCTTCCCTCCTCACAGTCTGGGTCTTCCAACTGTAAAATGGAGGACTCTGAAAAGACAAATGTTATTAGCATTTTATATTACTGAGCACAATAATGAATATTTGAATGTATTGTATTCAATACATTATTCTTTTCATTTTAAATGACTAATAAACTCAGCCTGCCAAAGCATTAGTCTTTCAAGTGACATTTATTCATGTCAAGCAGACTTGACCTCACTCATAGTGGCACAACAGCAATTTTTATACATTTTTATATTTTTTGGATGTTTTGACAATTTACTGCAAAGCACATGCAACAATCCAAAGTGTGTGGATATTGTAGGTGGATATTACATGGCCATCACCGCTACCATAGTAAACACCACGGCTCTTTTGGATCTAATCAGAGTTGTGTTATTAATGTGCGGTAGAATTGTACAAACAGGGATTGCTTTATTAAGACTCTATTGCATTACCGCACAAAGATAACATCTCTTTGATAGTAATACAAGCCAAACTGTGCATGCTGATTGCCCAAGAGGCAGGAAAGTTGCATCAAAATCAGTCAGAATAAATGTCACGCTTGGGCTAAAACACGCAAGAAGCCATGAACGTTGCTATTGTGCTTTAAAATATATTAGAAATCACTAAGAATATCTCCTCAGTTCAGCACACATGCATTGAGCCAAGCAACAGTCTTCTCAGCTTGTTTAACCAGTTAATTTCTCTTAGTCCTCCACCAAAATACCATAACACCTCCCTGTACAACCAGACCCTCCTTGTCAGGAGGTGACGCCTCATGTTTCCCTCTAATGGACTCAAACTGACACAAATCTCCCACTGAACTCATCTTTCAACATCTTTAAACGACCCGATCCACAACTGCAACTTTACAGTGTAATTTGCATTATGTCCACCTCACACATATATGTATGTTACATTTAATTATCCCACTTTTTATTTAAAGTTATGGTATAGTTGTTTTGATCTATCTATCTATACACACACAGTGGGGAACAGTGTGTCCTAAAAGCTGATTTTTTGATAAGAAATAAAAACTATATAGTTGGGTGCATAAGTTGTAACATTAGGCAGATGGACAGCAACCACCAGAAGCTACTTGCCTAATCAGAGGAATGTTTCAGTTCTGCTCTGTTGTGTGATTTTGCTCTCGAGCAAGGCTTCACCACAACGATGTAACAGCTATCTTTTTGAATGGAGCTTGGTGTTGACCTCTTGGGGTAAGCTAACAGATGCAGTTTATAAGTGAGTTTTTGTTGAGTTTCCTGACTGTTATGTGCACATTAATATACTCTCCCTCCTGTGTTACAACTCTCTTTCTCGTATATTTTGGTTTCAAATCCCATTTAACCTCTACGGCAGTAAGAACAAGAATTATCGCAGTTATCTCCCCCCGGGCTGTCACTGCTTGTTGTGATTAGCTCATCTTGACGTTAGCTTACAAACGGTTAAGCTAGCCGGGTTCCACGGTGACAGTTGAATCGGGGAAGACGTGGCAAAGTAACAGCAAAAAAGAGAGACTTTTACCGCAGTCAGCCGCGTACTCTTCCCACTCGGACAGCGAGCTGCATCCCTGCTTGTGGAGCTCATTGTTGAACAAAGTGAGAGTGGAGAAATACTCGGAGGAGAAGATTGTCCGGCACAGGTACAGCAGTGAGAGAGCTACCACAACAACAGCCCGACTGGCAGGGGCCATGTTGTGCTACATGTGTGACGCCAGAGAGAGCGGAAGCTGCTGCAGTTCGATCAAAACCGAACGAACCACGCCCCCCTCATCACGCGCGAGTCTGCGGGAGGCGAACTAGAAGACTAGAGCCGGAGAAGACGATTAAACTGCATTTCCCAACATACTCTGCGGCTGTCAAACCGGTCCCTCCAGTTGGAGCCGTACTCCAAATACAGAACAGGACAAACAAACACTGTTTCCGTTATAACTTTCAAATTAAAACTAAACTCGACTACTTTCAGTGTAACTGCAATAAAATAAGATAAAATAAGATAATCCTTTATTAGTCCCGCAGTGGGTAAATTTACAGGATCACAGCAGCAAAGTGGACAGTGCAAACAAGGTACATGGTGAAAAACAAGAGCAACAAGTATTATAAATAAGTAATAAACAGTAAAGAATATCAACTAAGTAAAAAAGTGCAAAAATACACAATTACTAAATATAAATTAAAAAAATAAATAAAAGTATTATATATACAGTATTTTTTTATATCTTTATATTATATTATTATTATTAATTATATATATATATATCAATAACTGCTTTAATGACATATGTTGGCAAATAATGTAATACAATAAATAATTTATATATAATAATGTAGTATAAGAAAGCGTAATATATTCTTTACTAAAGAATAAAGTGAGTCCCCTTTTTTAAATAAATACATTTAATTTCTATCATATAAATATATTAAAGGTCGCAAGCAATGCATTAAATAAGATTATATTGATTGTAGAATGTATCTTTAAATTGTAATTTTCTAGACTTTTGCAGTACATTTTTCTGTTGTCTTACTTTGATTATTTCAACTGTTATGCACCACAACACAGACACAACAAATCCCGTATATGTGAAATCAACCTGTTCAATATGATTTGGAACGTTTGGAATATAACAGATGTAATTGTGGACTTTTACTTTGACGACGGGACTGTATGTAAAAGTCTTACTTCCGCTGTGGTACAGTCTACGCTCACACGCTCGCGGTGTTTTGTAGTCAGCTAGCAGTTTACAGAGCGAAGAATGGGGAAAGATGACTTTAGGTGTGTTGAATGTAACGAAAAGGCACTGGAGTTGCACAGGGATTACAGTAACGGGATCCTGAAGATAACAATATGTGTGCGTTAACTATTAACTTCTTGGATTTGAGTACTATTTATTATGAAAATGCTAGCTAACAATGTTTGCCTCAAAGATGTAGCAGCTAAATTAACGTAGATCTCAAATTACTCATTTCTAAAACTGAAGTATTTTACGTTTGTATCTATATTTGGCTAACACAAGTTGGACAACATGCCTGAACACTCTTCTATAAATGAGTAGGATAATTTCCCTAATAGTACCGTGTTAATCCCTTAACAGCAATGTGGACATTTCAGATTAATACGTCAGTATGTCTATTAGCTGGAGTTGACGTTACCTGTGTGTGTTTGTGTGTGCGTCTCCAGGAGTCGTGCCAGAAGCCAGTGGACAAGTACATTGAATATGACCCAGTTATCATCCTGATTGATGCCATTTTGTGCAAGACGCAGGCTTTCAGACACATTTTGTTCAACACAACCTTGAATGTAAGTCAACTAGTCCTCTTACACGTGCACAAACAATACAACATATTATAATTGCGTGTGTGTGTGTGTGTGTGTGTGTGTGTGTGTGTGTGTGTGTGTTAATTACAGGCCTTTTGATGAACACTTCAGTCAAAAGTCATGGAAGTACATTAACTTAAGTAGTGTACTTAAATATAAAGTTGAGGTACTTTACTTAAGTGTTTACATTTTATGTTACTTTATACTTCTACTCCACTACATAGCAGATACCGATATTGTACTTTTTACTCCTCTACATTTGTCTGACAGCTTTAGTTACCTTTCAGATTACATTTTTCAGATCCTTTAGTAAAAAGTATGTGTATCCAAATATGGTAATTTTGACTTTTGTTTTTACTAAACTGTGTTGAAACTATTGTCTTACTTCTTAATTTATTCCAAGCGTCTTGGATCAGCTGGAAAATGAAGTGTTGCCAATCTGAAAGCTGTTTTTCTGAGCTTTTCTGACTTTTACTTGTAGTGGAATACTGTGTTATTAGCATAGTACTTCTACCTCAGCAAGGGATCTGAATACTTCTTCCACCACTGGCGTTCCGGTATACGTCATGTGTGTGTTTGTACATCTTCTTCACCCCTCCAGATCCACTGGAAGTTGTGTGTGTTCTGCCTGCTGTGCGAGGCTTACCTCAGGTGGTCCCTGCTGCACGGCTCCGAGCAGAGCAGTGACCCTGCTGACATCATCAGGTACACCAAGGAATGGGAGTTCTACGGCATATTTGGACTGGCCGCCCTCGGTAAGACGATTAAACCGGAGCTCCATTACACGTCTGTTGTTGTTGAGTGTTAACATTAAGCACCAGAGCCATCAAGCCACTGGGAACACATGGATGCTTTTACAGTCAGTGGTAGAAAGTACATTTATTCAAGTTCTGTATTTAAGTACTGTACATATATTAGTTGAGCTGCAACGCTATAGATTATTCTGGTGTACAATGTTTTCTCATATATTAGATGTTGTGACTCGCTGCTATTAACCTCATGATGTCTTCTTACGTGTATTTTACAGTTTCTTTTAACTGCCAAGACAAAAAACTGGTACCTGTGGCACAATTATAGAAATCAAAAATAGAATCTTTTTCACAGGAAAGCTAAACCATAAGCACATTTTTTTTTTCTCCAAATAACTTCACATGATTAGCTACATTAGACACATCATTCCAAACTATAAGCCTGTGTGTGTTGTTTGCTAAACACTCAATTATCAATCACCTGCACCCAGAATGCACCTGTGAAAACACCTGTAACCAGTGAGATCCTTTCGTCAGAGCTTGAACACAGAATTAGAGGACTGTAATTGCATTATGCTGTATTTTGTTAACGGGACAATACAGTAACTACGTTCATGTCTTCTTCAGTTAAATTGTCTGATACTGTGATGAGTATGTGAGTATTGACAATAAACAAATTAGTTTGTTTCCCAATGCCATTTGTATTCATAGTTTATATTTACAGAAGGCTACAAAGGAGATAGATAATACTATTTTATACTTAGCACATCAGTGTGAGTATAAATGAGTAATCAGTACAGGTACCTTTTGGTGTATATTTTGAGTATATTGAAGTATACTTTGATGCTAATACTTGATTTTGAGTGCAGGACCTTTACTTGCAGAGTATTTTTAGTTACTTCTTTATTTTGCTACTTAAACATTTTTTTTTATTCTATCTGAATACCTGAACAAAACTGAAAAAACTAATGACTGCTCTTCATTATTGAGATCTGTTGATTTCTTTTGTTTGTTTTGTTGTATTAATCATTTAGCCGGTAAAATAAATAGATGCCGTTCACGAGCTCACAGAAGTCATTGTGCTGTCTTTAAATCACTTGTTTTTACCAAACAGTCCAAATCCAAGATATTTAATTTACAATTATATAAAACAGAGAAAAGCTGCAAATGCTCACATTTGAGAAGCTGGAACCAGAGAATATTTTAGCTTGATAAATGACCTAATTGGTTTAAAAACTGTTGTCGATGAATTTTCTGTGAGTCAGCGAATCATTTCAGCACCATCCTGGAGTCAGGTGCCCTCTATAGGATAAAGAAGAGAAATGACAAATCCCCTAAATGTTGCTTTTGTAGGTAAAGGTTGAATCTTGCCGACCCACGGAGGAGGCTGCAGTTTCATCTTTTATTGTTCTAAAGAATAATGTAACCCTTAATACATCTCTATGTGTCTGACATGTCTGTCTGTTGGTGGCGTAGAGCTGGCGGCGTTCTGCGGCGGCGTGCTGTGGTTCCTTTGGGTGGTGGTGGGGCGTCTGCGCGGCGGGACCCTCGAGCTCAGTCTGCTCCTCAGAGCCCTGCTGCTGTCCTGCTACGGCAAGGTCCTCCTCATCCCCGCTGTCATCTGGGAGCACGACCACTCGCCGCTCTGTCTGGGCCTCATCAAGCTGTTTGTGCTCACGTCCAACTCACAGGCTATCAGAGGTAAGAGGACGCGTCTGTTTGAGGGCCTGATCTCTAACACCGATGTTATTCAGCCAGGAGGATAAATTAGCTTTTACTTGACCAGGTTTTCAGATACCCACCAGGGATAGATGCTAATGGTTTTAAGCACTGTTCACACAGGAATTTATTCGTATGTAAAAACAATTGAGAAAAGGCAATTTAAGGTAACTTAACACAGCCTTCTTAACCGGACGTTAACAGAATGAAAATATGTTATTTATTCAGGCAGTTTTTTGTAGCACACGCAACAAAAGACAGATATGTAGATATGTTCTACCAATATTCAATATGAACCTATTGTATGTTAGAGCTTTTCCATAAACATCATTGTTGCAGTGGATTTATGTCAATCTTAATCTCATCTTTATTTATTTTCTGATACACCCACTACTGACCATGAAAATACCATAATTCTAAAAGAAATTAGGATTCATCTTTTAATTTGAAGGGATAGGAAGACCATTAAACTGTACCTTGTGAGAAACATCAGGAATTCATTCTTCTTTTAAAGCACCAGCAGGTGGCAACTAACTCTCTCTTAGTTTGAAACCCCCCCCTCCCCCCCCCCTCCCCCCTCGCTCCTGGCGCTCCTTCTCTACATAGAACCCCGAGACATTGAAAATAAATACATTACATAACACAACAGTCCACGTTTCTTATGTTGTATAATTATTTTTTCAGCAGCTGTGGAAACATGAATCTGCTCATTGTATTTAGCAGCTCGCCTGTGAGCGGTAAACAATGACATGTTGTGGAGTGATTTAAGGTCTGCTGCTCTGATGAGGAGTTTTCACGTCACGTTCATGAAGATCTAATTAGAGAATGTCTGATGCCAAGTGCAACGAAGTAATGAATTCAGTCTTTTCACTGCTTTATCTTTAGTCTTTTTGATATCATATTGCGGCTTGTTTCTACTGTTCATACCAGTTGGCAAGAAGGTGCTTGTTGAAGGTTTGGTTTGCACATTCTTTGTATGAGATTTCTCTTATACATACTTTGATTAACATGAAAACAAAAACCGTCTTTGTAAAAAGTGAGCATCTCATCTTCTCATCTCTCTCTCTCTCTCTCTCTCTCTCTCTCTCTCTCTCTCTCTCTCTCTCTCTCTCTCTCTCTCTCTCTCTCTCTCTCTCTCTCTTCTCCAGTGATCCTGAACAGCAGCAGACGTCTGTCGCTGATCGCCGTGTGTTTAGGCCTGCTGTCGGAGACCTGCGTGGCTCAGGCCTGTAAAAAGCTCCCATGGAGCGTCCAGGACTTGTTGACATTTTAATGAATGAGGCAAGTGTCGGTTATCGCAGGAAGTAACAAGCGGTCGCGAACGCCACAAACCTGTGCCAGAGAGAAGCAGTTTTTTAATGAACACTCTCCACACGGGGCTGGAAGAAGGAATGTTTTTTGAAGTGTTTTTGCTCCACAAAGCCATCTTTTTGTACTCTTTATAGAGAAAAGGGATGGAACGATGTCGAGGAGTCGCTGTTTTTCATTTTGATTCTAAGTAGACAATGAGCTCTAGACCCCCAGTGAGATTTGTATTTGATTACTTTAAGTAATCATACAGAGACAGACATAGAGACAGACAGAGACAGACATACAGAGAAGACATACTTCTCTGTTTGGACAGGACCCAGGCGACAGTCTTCACATTCTTTGGCTCATTGGTGAAATGCTTATCTTAACTCACACACACACACACAGAAACGCACACACAGACACACACACAGGTTGAATTGTGAGAATGGAATGAGGTTAAATGGATAAATAAAGCAGACAGAATTGACTTTCCCTTTATTTATTGCCATGTTAAACGTATCAGTGTCATTGTGATGAATGAGGGGCGGCTGATGTTTAAAGTACAGGTTTGACTGGATTTGGATTTTTGCATCAGAAACTGACAGTGATAAAAAGAGAGATCCAAAATCTCCTTGGAAAAAACGAGATAAAGGAAGAAATGTAAACCTGGCTTTATCCAATGTTCAGATTTGTGTTCTGGAAATGTATGCAAATCAGCACATATGTAATAATATAATGCCCCCTTTACTGTATTTAAACATACATACAGAACACTTTTAATACAAAAAAATAATTGTCTTAATGTAAGTAATCAACTGGGGCAGTTTTATGGTGATATCTTATCAGTTCGACACCTGCAGTGTCTCCCCTTAAGGCAGGGTAAGGATTGAGTAAAATCGTTTGACACTAAACTGCAGCAGGAATCTCGCCAGATCTGATTTAAAGTAATCATTGTGAAGCATGTGGGTAGCATTTACTAAACCTCCACTCACTGTCCCTGGAATGTATTTGTCTGCAAACGGACCAGCGTTCAATCAGTAAAACAAACACCCGAAGCAGACCGCGGGTCGGTGGAATGAGGGGAATTCATCCACTGCACTTACCTGCAGTATGAAGGGAGAGCTGAACCCACCCCCAGCAGTCGAGTCGTTGTTATGAACCGCTGCGAGGCCGGACACGCGACGAGAGGCGAGGCTGAATCCTTTCTGAACAAAACCATCTGCTGACAGAGGAGTCTCCCCACGAGATCTAATCATATTCTCTTAAAGATCGCAGATAATGTGATGCTCTAGTTTCAAAACTGTAACACCTTAAACAACTATTTTTTATTCCCAGAATAAAGGTTTTCTCTTGACCGCCTTAATATTTGTTATTGTGTTGTTGCACCAAAGTCCTATATTTTCATATTAAGAAAATATCCTAAATGCATACTATTCAACGCAAATATTAACTTTTAATGTTGTTTTTTTTTTACCTCTGTACTTCCAAAGTTTGTTGCAAATGTTGCAGGAGAAATGAATGTTAAAATAAATGTGTCTTTCTGTCACAGACACGCCCTGAAGTTTGGCAGGGACTTAGACTTCTGTGATGGATTATGTGAAACAAACTTGTAGAGTGAGTCTGCCACCAGCTGCAGAGATATAAATGTTGCAGTATGTGCTGTCAAACAGTATATTTGTATGTGATTTGATTTTGTGCACGTATGTACTGTATGTGTGTGTGTGTGTGGGTGTGCGCTGCCTCTGCACATGTTTTTACAGGCCTGTGAATAGTTGAGGAGACAGCAAACGAGCGAGGAATGTTTTGTTAGGTGTCCTCACCCTGGGCGGCTCCGTGCTCCAGTCTGTGGAGATCAACACAGATCAACACAGTCTGGATGGTTTTTCAGCTTTTAGCAGAAAAACTTTGCAGAATCCGCTCAAACGAAACGTCTTATTCTGCAGGAGTGTGTAGCTGGTGTTTTCAGACGGCTTTCCTACCTGTTTTTATTTCAATATTTAAAATTTTTTTTAATTGATGCACTAAAATGGAATCAAGCGTGTTGTGTCTGTATAACTTGTTGACACAGTGACTCTACGGGACAAAACCTTCGTGAACAAAGCCCTGAGGCAGCTTCTAAATGTGGAATCTGGGGAGTGTCGGTCAATTACCGTGGCATGCAGTGGTTTAATCTGACTAATCAGATTACTGTGACAGCAGTCACCTCGCAGCCTTTTACCGGTCTTGAAAGCCAAGGAGCTGACGCTGGAGGGTAAATCCAACCTCGAGTCAATATACACTGCTGGTACAAACCCTTTTGCCTTTGCTAAAAATTGGCATTGAAAAAGTTATTGTACCTGTTAAGTACAGACTGGAGGTCATAGTTGAAGTAGGTTTTCATCTAATAATCCATCATTATCTATACCTAAATAAAATCAGTTGGCCAATATGTATCAAATAGCATAATGAGCTGAAAAGTGAAACTCTATCATGATCAATTATATTTGAATGGAAGTGGGTTTCTGTTGAATTTTAGTGTGACAGCATGTAATGGATGAAAATGCAACTTTGCATACATAAAACAGCATTACTAAGTCTAATTTAGCCACGCTAGCAGCTAAGCTTGTTCAATGCTAGTAAAGGCAGAATGCTAACATGCTCACAATCACAACATGCTGATGTTTAGCAACTATGATGCTCACGTCTACCATCTTTGCCATCTTAGCTTAGCCTGCTTGCACGCTATATTTTCTGTCAATGGAATGTTATTTGTTTTGCAGGAATTCGGTCATAAACCAAAGTATTGGACAAATTAAGATTTGTTTTTAGTTCGGCACTTGATGAAAAGTCAACAATTCATCCTGTGGGGAAGATGAACGTCACCAAATTTCATGGGAACCCATCCAATCGTTGCAGTCGTATGCCTCCACCATTCAAATTTAAATCCATGTCTGTTTAAACTGTCATCACTTCATCATTCATCGTTTTAGACAATTTTGTGAAATTCTCATAATTAGTACATGAATTCTTCAGTTATGGCTTGACCACCAAAATCAGTTCATCCTTGAGTCCAGGCGACCGATTTGGACTCAAAATTTGAAGACATTCCCTCCAGGCGTCCCTGAGATGCTGTTGCACTGCAGTTCAGTCTTGATGTCAGCAGGATGCAGCACACAGAATTGCGCAAGGACATAAAAATATGAAAATGATGAGCTAGTAAATTAGCAGGAAATGTGTTGTGCACTAACCAGCGGCCATGGGTCTTGTAGTCAAAGAGACAGCATGTCTGTCATGGAGTGGCCTCACTGAGATCAATGGACTAAGAAAGAACAACACAAAGGAAAAAAAAAACAGCACAACATGACAAAAAGAAACACGGGGGACTTCTGTTTGGCAGAAAAATATTATGCTCTCTGCCAATATTTTACAATAAATATCAACAAAAATCAGCAAATGTTCAGTTTGAAAATGTTACCACTACCTAATTCAGAGGCACAGCTTTCATTCATGTTACTGTGACAGACACTGCCCGGGTCTGACGGGTCAATCTGTCCCATCCCTCCCTGTGGAGAGAGTGATGCGCACCTTGGATTTGCTCTCTCTCTCAGTCAAGATTATGTTAATCTGCTCTAATCTCCCAACAGACGCTCGGACGGGCAGCACGAGACCAGAGCCCAGAGCAGAAGGAGAGAACGACAACATGGGCTTCACATGATGCACAGTAGAGAGAGAGAGAGGGCCTTTGTACAGAGAATGAGTCAAAGCTCCTTCATAAAGCTTTAAAATGACCTGTTTTCCGATATATAGAGCTATATTTAGTCCTTTCATTTGGCGTCAGATCTGCTGTAGCAGAGCTCCAGAGCAGATCGACTCGTTTGATTTTCAATACTTCCGGATTTGGAGTGAACAAACTGAAAAAGACGAATGGAGGGAGAAACATTGAATGTGCACCATTATTTTTTGCATTGAAATGCCTATACTTAAACACATATGAATATAGAGTTTGCAAAGAAAATACCATCAGACTGAATTTGTTGGTATTGCAAAGCCAGAAACAACAAAATTCCAAATACAAAGGAGCTATAGGAAAAAAAGAAATTACAAAACACCACAATATTGACATTACAATTAAAATTACTGTATTAATGGTTTACTTGAGTAAAAGTATATTATTTTAAGAGAAATATGTATTTTTTCGTACAGAAGTAAACTATTCATTAGGCATGCAAAATATTACATTTAATATGTAAGCAGCATTTTTGCATTGGAGCTGATTTGACCTATTTTTAAGAGTGGATTGATTTTCTGTATAATAACGCCTCATAGTTTATTTGTTCCATTAAGAAATCAAAATTTGTAATCTTAATCTGCAAAGTATTCAGCTGTCTGATAATTGAAGTGGAGTAAATACAATACTTACCTGTGGGCACATGTTACTTGAGTCATACTCAATTACACTAAAGGTTTACAAGGCTGCCTTTATGAGTCACATGTTAGAGCGTACTATTTTATTGGTATTATATATTTTAAGAAACACTTATCAGACTATTGAACTGCCAGATTGAGATCATTTAATGGACACAAATTCACAAAGCAGCGATACCACAGCAGAAGACATGCTGCACATATGGAGTTGAAACGAGTGCTGCGTGACCCATTTCTCCGGTCTCACAGCGAGGGAGGTTTGTGAGAATTTAAATAGAGTCTCGGAGTGTGAAAATATAAACAGTGTTATCATCATGAGTAATTCATCCGAAGCTCCCAGCATCAGGAGCCGCAACATCAAAGCCGTCACATCCTGCTGCAGTAATGATCAATTAAACCGGAACTGCTGCGGCACGGCGGCTACTCAGGACCAAAATGCAGATCGGTGCATTAAGATGCAGGTCAGAGTGGGACGCATTCAGGAGGAAGAAAGAAGAAGTAGGACAGCAGAGAGAGGAGGAAGAAGACTGCAGTTTGGTCTGAGAGAGCTGGGAGTTTTACTGGGGTTGATAGCAATGATAGTTTATATTTTCTGTCTTATCATTTTTAGCCACGTTATATATGGCATGACTATATAGATAGGGTCCGAACTGAAATATCTCAACGACTATTTGATGGATTGGTTCAGACCTTAATTTTCCCCTCTGGGTGAAGTAAAAATAATTTTATTTAATTAACTTTTCATGGTCAGCTAAGGCCCCGATCAGATCAAAATGTGTCCAATACTTTGATTTATAACCAAGTACACATACAAAACTTCCCAGTGGTGGAAGAAGTATTCAGATCTGTTGCGGCAAAACCACACAGTAGAAATACTCTGTTACAAGTAAAAGTCCTGCATTCAAAAATATTCTTAAATATAAGTACATAAGTATGACAATCAAAATGTACTAAAAGCAAAAGTACTCATTATGCAGAAGTATTCATTTCTGAATAATTTATATTCTATTATAATTAGTGCTGCAACTGGTAAAGGAGTTGCTCTATAATAGAATGTAGAAGTTGAAAGTAGAATAAAATAGAACTACTGGTAAGATGGTGAACAATGTGAGAAGGAAGAAATGTGCAAAAAAACCAACTTTCTAAAATAGTTTTGGAGTTCTCTTTCTCCTAATTTAACTCTAAACTACACCAGCTCATTTATAACAATTGCTTCAGTTTCGTGTAGAACTAAAAAAAAAGCTCACTCCAAACCTGAAAAGTATGGACTCACTTTATTAATTCATATCGATATAATAACTATGATAGCATTGAGACTAATTGTCCAAAGAAACAGTAGTATGGTCATTCAGATGAAAGAACAGGAGTAATGACGGATGGTAACAGTAACTTCTGCTTATGCAACACAAAGTACAGTAACACCTTTTATTACCACTATAGTGATTTAATCAATGATTATGATGAATGATATACAGTATAAATATGAAGTCAGACATTTCGCTCTCAGATTCAAACTAATTTAACAGCTGCAGTAATTAGAAAAGATGGATAACAATCTAATAATCAGCTTGTCAACGCTAATAATCGGCTGTAAAAAGGATCCGTTATGCTTAACACCTCTAACGCTCTCTTGTGTTTCACTTGGCTGATTCATGCGCTACAACTAAACTGATAAAAGCCGGGTCTCAACACAGGTCAGATAAAGGAGAAGAAGTTTGAAAAACTCGTGTTTAATGGATTTTTGGGGGGTTTTTTCCTCAGGGAGTCTCGCAAAAGCACCAAGTTTTTAGATGACTGAAACCATTTTACAGCTCATCTCATTCCATCCTTCCTACATTTCCCAGAGTGCTTAGTGACAACCACTAAAGCAGGGCTGCGAGGTGAACCATGAGGCGTGACCGTGATTACAGCAATACCCCTCATTTCAGTCAAAACACGGGAAGTCTTTGTTGGTTGCATTGCATTCTGGTCTATCGAGGCCACTTTAAGTAGAAAAAGAGTCCGTCTCTTCTAACAATTGATTTCTTCGTGCGATTGTTCAAAGTTGGTGCAAAATGGCAGCTTTAGAAAGAAGCCCTTGCTGTTTGATTAAGAGAGATGCACCAAAACTTGACATTTACATAGATCCATTGTGGTTGCTGTAAGTACGAGGGGGACACGTTGTGCACATTTACAATCCTGTTTAAAGGTTTTAAGATGGGTTTTTGTCCCTCCAAGGTAAAGACATGTTGAACATTTCTCATCAGGGGCAATGAACAAAAACACATCAAAACATTTAGCCACAAGTTTACCCTGAGATGATATCGCCGCATTACACATCCAACAATCATGTGAAAAGAGGAAGGGGGGGTCAAAAAAGTAGGAAACACACTTTTCAACCACTAACGGTACGATTTTGGGCACAACTTGCTGGTGTTCAATTTAAAGCACGTTTCTTACTCTTACTAAACTGTACAAGGAGCACCGTGTGCCTGTGTGATAACGACCAACTCAAAAAGGATCAGGCAGTTGTACTTCTGGGGATATTTAACACACAACAACCACAAAACGGGTGCAAAATCATTCGTTGAACACTTGCGAGAACAAGTGAGGAGCGCACCATGTAGTGACTTGACTGATTTTAAGGCCGTTACAAGTTTTGGACGTTAAAGCTGCTTCATGTGGAAGATTAAAATAGATTTTGACAGAATAAATGTTGTAGGAAACCGTAGTTGTTCTATGTTTGATGTGAACAATGTCTGGAAAGCATCAAGCAAGACTGGAAGAGAGCTGCGTCAGCAAATCAAATTTCAGAGGGAGGAAGCGTCAGAAAATAGAACCCTCCCAACAGCTGCATCCTCGTCAGTGAAAAGAAAAAAAAGCAGCCTTTGACAGGAGAAAACAAAAAAACAGCAGAGTCTGGAAAATACCAGAGTGAACCTCCAAATCTCTCAACAGCTTTTGATCAGCTCTTTCTGAGATTTTCTGGAATTGCATATTGATGTATCACACTACCAGTAAGGGATTTAGGAGGTTGCAAAAGTCATCAAGTTTTAAAATTCTACAGGTAGCAGCGTTAAGAACCAAGTGCGTGTCAAGCGAGCCAAACGCTAAAACAGTTTGCGGTTTATTCTCGTCCACAGGTTGAACAGTCTGAAACCTGGAGGTTTACGAAGGCACTAATTGTGTAGACATCCAATAAAACATCTGGGCTCAAGAAATGTTTTTCGCTGCATCGGTTGTATCGGTTGTTCTCTCCAGATTAGTTTGCGGCAATAAAACAGGTGTTTTTACCCGACTGTAAATGGGTAATTTGACTGGTTATATTAGTAACATCCAGATGATTTGTTTTATAATCTGTGACCTTTTATGGACTGAGAAGATTGGTAACAAATAAAAGTGGGCAAACATTCAAGTCAATTTACTAGATGATGGAGTCAGCACCATCATGTTCTACTGAAGACCGCGTTTAGGTTTGTGGTTCCATTTAGAAACTTGCATTATGGATATTAACAGCGCTGTTAAAGGTGAGTAGGTAGTGTTGTTTTTGAGCGAGCGGTGGCGTCATGTTACACTGCCGTAATGTGTGATAAGATGTTACACTGCCGTAATGTGTGATAAGATGTTACACTGCCGTAATGTGTGATAAGATGTTACACTGCCGTAATGTGTGATAAGATGTTACACTGCCGTAATGTGTGATAAGATGTTACACTGCCGTAATGTGTGATAAGATGTTACACTGCCGTAATGTGTGATAAGATGTTACACTGCCGTAATGTGTGATAAGATGTTACACTGCCGTAATGTGTGATAAGATGTTACACTGCCGTAATGTGTGATAACATGTTACACTGCCGTAATGTGTGATAACATGTTACACTGCCGTAATGTGTGATAAGATGTTACACTGCCGTAATGTGTGAGAAGATGTTACACTGCTGTAATGTGTGAGAAGATGTTACACTGCTGTAATGTGTGAGAAGATGTTACACTGCTGTAATGTGTGAGAAGAGGTCACTATATTATTTTTTCACAGATACTGACTTACACACCATCAGTGTAGAAGCAGAGGTGTTTCACCAAACATGAAGCAACTGAAACTTTCACGCGTCAGTCAGAGACAAAAAAAAAACACGTCTAAAAAAATATTAATATGTGAATAACCATCACAATGAAAAGATGAACCACTATAGGACAGAGACGTCATGTTTATGATAACTGTAGAGACATTCTTCAAGACATCATGTGTCATTATGTACATTTGAAGTCAAACGTAACCATTCAAGAGCAGGTCATTATTGGGGAAACTGTCCTTATTCAACTCCTAAACCCAAATACATTTCATCTGGAGTGCTGTACTTTTCTTTGGTTTGTGTTCCACTAGCACACAAATAGCGGACCAGCCTACAAAACAGGTGGCGTCACATGATCTGTGCGGACACAATGTCAACACTTCACCCACCTTGTCACAGTGCAGGTGGGTGTTGACAGTCATTTTGTAACTGATAGAACAGATGTGTGTTGAGCGGTGGCGTTGCATGCTACAGGTTCAGCTAAACTCTTTGCTGTGGCGTTTTAAGAGATTAAGGAAGACCATTCGTACGTGGAGCAGAAATATTTGAACATTCCGTCACAGAGTGGATGATGCAGGGAAACAAAAAAAACCAACTGAAGTCTGATATAAGGCTGCCTTTGTGGAGGGTTTCAATCAAAAACACCTCAAGTGGCCAGCAAAGATCCATCAAGACCTCTTGAATTAGAACCACTTGCTGTTACAATCTTGTTAGTGACCAGTATCGTCTAGTAAACTCCACATTTACTTCAGTTTTAGGACAGTTAAACGGCCTGTAAAAGGTTTGCAGGCATGTCGACACACTAATAATACCCATTACATCTCTCTCTGACATGTCCATGACAGCCTGGTATTGATCCTGTTAAGCATAAGTCCATGCTAGGAGCTGCAGAGCAGGAGTCGTCAGGGTGAGATCAGTTTTAGTGCGATCCAACACGTTCTAAATAAAGTACCCTGTATTCAGCCGATGGCTGCTACTGACTGTTGACCTACAGCTTTGTGTTTACACTGCGAGCAGGATTTGAAGGCCACAGTGAGCGCGGAACCAAACGTGTTCAAACAAAAGCTGAACTTTTCAAACTCGCTGGCCATCACCAGCCGATTAGATCCATGCTCTGCCACGTCGCTCTATCACTGTCACAAGTTGATCCCAGTCAAACAGTTTCTCAATTCTTGGCCACAAGTGTTCAATAGAGAATATTAAGATGAAAAGTCTCAAAGCTGGTTATGTGGAAAATGGCTGAGTAAGTCATTTTATCCAATTATTCCTTTATGATTATTTTCAATTGATGCTGGCTAGTAAGCACTTCATACCTGGCTACGTTGTTGATTATTCTCATGGTTGTTTGTCGGTTATGATGATATTGCACAAGAGAACATGGCGACTTACAGTAGCTGCTCATGTTACTTGTTTAAAAACTGTCTCCAGCATTTTTAAACGGTTCACATTTTCAGAGCAAATATCTGCCGCCTCTAGAAAGGCGTGAAAAGTGTCGCCCTGACTCCGGTACCAAACCTCACCCCGTTTCCGAGCATTTTTACACCGCGAGCAGGTGTGACGACTTCACCTCTTCTGTCCAGACCGTCTTAAAACACAAACGACCGTCTCTTTGCACCAACACCTGATTACAGAGTCCAGAATGTTTGTTTTTTTCCCCCTAAAGTCCCAATTTTTGGGATTCCCCACCACTAAATGACGTACCCTTATATACCCGGGTAGAGCTGCAGCACAAAACTTCCGTTGAGAGTAACAGGAAAGCAAATATCTTGACATTTATATTATATAATAAATAATACAACTTTGTTCATATATTTTGTATATGTATAAAAGTTCTGCCAAAAAGGGTGACTGGCTAGCAAAACCACTTGATATAGAAGCAGCAGCAGAGCTTTTTTTTTTTTTTTTTATATAAAAAGAAATAATATATATTGCCTAATGTTTAGTATATGGAGTCCTGGATTACGATCCATCTCAACTCCTGAGTTTGAGAGGGTGTCGACAAGCGGCCTGTCAAAACACCCAGCTCCAAAGTCTGATGAAGCTCCTGGTCCTGCTGCGAAGAAACAAAAACAACAAAAAAACACTTCTGCAGCACAAGCAGGGGTCTGTTTCACCCGAGGAGGAGCTGAACTGAAAGCTGGAGACTAGTCTGGTAACGGCATCCCATAAACTGCTACCTCTAACCAACTAGTTCCTTATTGGAGACCAAAAGGTTTCCAGAGACACTTCTCCAGCTTAACTCAAGTCTTTCACCCCCCCCTGAAACATGTATCCATCTGCAGAAAAAACGCTGAAAACGAGGCCTCAGATGGTGACGTGAAAGGAGTCCCAGCTGTCGTCTTTGCCGCTGCCGCCATTCTTGGACGCTCCCATTGTTGCCGTCCCGTCTCCAACCTCTCCATCCGGCTGTTCCCCGGTGGGGGTGGCGCCAGGCTCCGCGTAATACTCATCGTCCTCGTCGAAGTAGCCGTTCTCCATCATGCCGAGGCCGGAGGCGGCGCTCAGGTCCTGGCAGCTGCCCTTGTAGTCCTGGATCGACTCGTGGAGCGACCACAGCTGGCACAGCAGCGACATGTCCTGCTGACGCAAACCCACCTACAGAAAATTGGATTAAGAGCCGGATTAGTACGCGATACATTTCTAATGAGCCGTTACTTACTACTATTGTAAAGGCCTTTTTCTTCTTTTACAATACAGTGTTTGCTGGTTCTAAACTTCAGATACTTTTAGGTTCACAAAGACAAATCCAAACTTGTCCAGTGCAGGTCTGAGACAAACTGCAGAAATCTGCTGTATGCAATCTGCTGTATGTACACGCATGACCACAAAGTCCCAAAAATACCTGAGCCAAACATAAACTATGCTCTTCCACAATGCTTTAAAAGTCAAAGCTAGAAGTGCTTTCTTGAGATAATCTGTGATTGGTACTAGAGTCTATAAACAGCTCGAGATTACTAGAGAACGACTTTTGTCATTATTTTATCCAACAACCAGTCCAAAACCAAAAGAGAAAATGCAGCAAAAAAATGCAGCAAATCCTCACTTAAGATGCCAAAAAATGTCCATGCCTCTTAACAGTTAATCAATCATCAAAAGGATTACCGGTGAGTTTCCTGTCAATCAAAAAAAAAAGAAGCAATAAATCGACTATATTTTGATTTTAAAAAGCAAAAATTACAAACATTGACCGGTTCCAGCCTCTCTTAAATGTGAGAGTTTGCTGCATTTTATATGCATTTGTAATTTGAATATCTTTAGGTTTTTGGACCATTTGCCAGAGGCCTGATGGTCATTATTAACAAATGATGAATTACTCTATAAATACTATCGAAAGAATACATTTGTAAATTAATCCTTATCTGTAACACTACCAGACATTTCGACATTAATAATTCAAGGAAAAAAAACAACCAACAACAACTGTACAGGCAGGGTTGAAAAGGGCACTTCTACTGCATACCACTCAGCTGACAAAGCAGGATGAACTGAGGGTCACTGCATTGTCTTCCACACAAACTACAGTGGGCAGACATGCAAGTCAGTCAGCTGAAACAGCTGAAACAGAGTACCGTGCTCCATAAACTGGGGAGCTTACCACATGTAGGCCATTGACAACTTATTAGACGATGTGAATTACAAACTCAGAGTAATACATTTACAGCAACAAAGCAGTGAGCCTGAGTAGGGAATGTGCTGCAGTAAAGCATGGAGGCAGAAATAGGATTTAGTAAAGCCTGCAAAGCAAAACTCCAAATGGCAAAGGGATAGAGTTTCAGCAACAGTTTGACCTCTTTTATCTGGATAGCTGGCTGTGAGGAAACAGACTTTTGTTATGCATCGACCAACAAGCCATGGAGGCGTCTACATGGATGCTGTAATCGGGTTTGGTTCTGGAATGAAAACCCTGCTGCTGGCAGGAGTGTAAGAGAGTGTGTAGTAAGTGTTTAAATTCCGTTTACACCCATGTAGCAACATGTTCACTGCAAGAATGTAATCAAACTTTTTACACTGAAGCTTAATTAAATTGAGCTTTGACTAAAAATCAGCACAAGCCTATTTTTGTCTAATCCATTAAAAAGCTGTTTCTGATCATGGTTCCTCTTGTAGTTGTTATTTAATGCCATTTAAAATAAAATAAAAATCACGTTGTATCTCTATGCTGACCGAAACAAACGACTTTGCAAAAACAAAATATACTTTTTATGAATAAATAAGTTCTTTTCATAACCTCAGCAAACATACAATTCTCTAAAATGATAGTCATTTTGGGCTGTCGTTGCAAAGAAGCCAGATCCACACCTGAAAGTTGATATTTTATTCACGTATTGCGATGTACGGTAAATGTATGAAAGCCGAATTAATTAAGAAACACTAGTAGTTGGGAAAAAGCGTTAAGTTATGTAGAAAGCAGTGTGTAAGTTTGCCCAAAGGCCAGGCAACATCAAACTATCAGTGTGTCTATGGGGGATTTGGCCACATACGAATGCGCAGCACATAGAGATTAAACAGGGGTGAAATACGGGGCACTCTCATTTCGTCCAACAAAAATGATCTGTGAACACTCCCTGAAATGTTACCATCTCTTTCCGCAGGAGAGCCAGAGCAGCGTCGAGGTTGGCCGGCTTGTGGGTTAGCAGGTTGTCGGTGTTGTTCCTCCCTCGGCTCAGGTCGTCCTGGATCATGGTTTTCTTCACGTACATCCTCTCCATTTCTCTCCAGGAGCCGCCGCTCGAGTTCAGCAAGCCGCTCAGGCTCTTCGGCAGCGGGGGCAGACCCTCGATACAGGCCATTCCCCCCACCGAACCGTTCGTTGACTTACCATTCATCGTCCTGCGAGTTACTTTGCGAAAAGATGTTAGTATGTACTCTGAAGTTGACTGTTGAGTCCTGGTATACTGTAAACACGGAGAATAAACAGCCGTCTGCCGCACCAAACAAGCAGAGCAACAGTCGTGGTTTTATCTGCCCAGGGCGGCCAGCGACGCCACATCAAGTTACCCGGATGTTGGTAGTTGGATTTCCGGTATGCTGTTCAAAATAAAAGCATCACAGATGAACGTTACTTTTTTAAATAGAAAAATAGAGTCTGTGGGTTCTGAAAGCATTTCCCCCCCCATTTCACAATGTAAACCTTCATTTTTTTCAGAGTTAGGTTGGATAGACATACTGGTAAGCTAGTGTACCGTTTGACCATCTTACTAATGTACCTTTTCCACTCATGATATAATTGTATTGGTTTCATATAATTTATGAAATTGGACGTTACTGAATATAATTGTATTGTATTGTACTGAATATAACTTGTTAATTACTTACTATAGACTGCATTCATATTCTGTTGTTTACTTGATAGCTTTTATTTAGAATTGTATTTCCGGTGGATATGATTTATTATTGTTAACTTGCTGGATTGTGTGGATGAGTAGTAAAATCCGCTTCCTGCCCTTTTATCATCGCGACTGCTGGGCGTCTCCCTGCCGATGGCAACACTTACAGGCAGGAAAACTGTCTTTTCAATGATCTTAATCCATCTAGACAAGAGATGAGACTTTTGATGAGTTTTTTTGTTAATAAAAGACTTTTGGCTATCACTTTTAAAATACTGATACATTAATACACACTTTCTCTTTAGATAAATTAATAATTAATTGAAGAAACTCACACATTTGTGCGAATTAAAAACTAGGGATAAAGATAAACACAGATAAACACAAAATGTACAATATCATCAATAGATGCTGTTTATTCATAATTTATTCAAGTTCATTGAATAAGCCAGGGAATTTATGATAGTTCTGATTTGTTTGCAATAAGCTAAATGTCTGCCTATCAGTTTAATAGAACATTGTGTATATTTGAGTCCCTATAATAAAACTCATTGATAGGTTTGTTCCCCAGCAGAGAGACCGAGTGTTTGAGGTCATGATGGGAGTGTGTGCACAGGACAATAGTTTTGAGTATAAAGGACAGATGGTGGGCTTCACTTCCCCCCCAGCTTGCAGCTCCGTCACAACAATAACACAACAATAACCTTGAAATCAACACACAAAAGCATCACACACGCTCCTCTGCAAGAGGAGTGTGAGCTGTACCACACACACACACACACACACACACACACACACAGAGCAGATGGATGGCGCCTGAATTCTGGTATTTCTAATCACTCTACTGAAATGAATTAAACCTGACTCATTTCCTACAGACAGTTAAGACATAAACACACATAGTGTGCTTCTTGTAGCACCCGGGCCAACAGCTTTCATTGATCAAAGTATCAGTAAAAAAAGATGATTTTAAAGCTGTCATTTAATTAATTAAAGGAATAGTTCAACATTTTATGTATCGTATATTCACTTACTTTCTTAGGAGTACGATGAGAAGATATTCATCTGTAGCAATAAACAGTGGTTTGCAGATGTGAAGCTGTTATGAAGGCCTCAAACTGACAAAATGTAAAAAAAACCTCATGAGACAAGCTAGAAATATAACTTAATTTAATAATATTAACAGTTAATTATTGAAAATTAAATATAAAGCTTTATCTCTATCTTTCCTTAAAACTCCAATCAGTTTGTAGATAAACAAAAAGTAGCCAGCTAATGCTAATTATAAGCGAATACTAACAAAGTTAGCTACCCAACTCCTTGGAGTAATTTCTTTGACATTAGGTGGAGAAAAAAAACACAAAATGTCAAGGAAAGCACATAAAGTCCAACATTAGTTTCCATTGCAGTCCTTGGTGAAGTGAATAATATGAAGATAGAGGCATAGTGTCTATCTAATTTCTAGTTAGCCGTAGCTAGCTAACTTTGTTAGCGTTAGCTTGCTGTTAGACCTACAAGACTTAATACCATGATGCTGCAGTATGATGCAATGTATATATGTATATGAATGATTAACATGGCAGTACAGTAAGCTAGGTGGCTATCTGCTTTTATTAGTATTTTCTGTTAGCTAGTTAGCTGGTTACTTAGCTTGTTTGCTCCACTGAGGTTAAACACACTTTTAGTTACACCTCTACATATTTACTCAATTTTGTCAATTTTGAGGCTCAATAGTTATCGTTCAAATGTGTATTTAAAACCACCTTAAATAAATGCAATGCTCAGTGTTAAATATAAAATATTATTCCATATACGGCTAAATAGTTGTTTTATGAGATGGATAAACAACTTACAATGTGACTTTTTAACGGTTAATACCATGCTATCGTCAACACAGTATCATATTATGTTGTATTCGCCCTTTAGAAAGCATCCCCACTGTACAGCCTAATCCTGCTCTCAAAACAATTAGCCATCAGCTGACAGTCCACAGCTGCACAGTTTAGAGAGACTGATGAAGGGCAATCTGTTTTATGTGAGGGTTTTATGAGCAGACGGACCCATCTTTAAGCTTTTATCATCACAACCATCACCACCATCACCACCACCACCACCACCATCATCATCACTGCCTCCTGAGATCAAAGGATTAGGCATATGAGGGTACCCCCTGGGGATGCATGTATACCATAGCAGGCTCGTGTTAATCTGCCTTGCTGAAAAGCACACGGGTTTGCATCACTTAGCGTTGGCCGGCTAATAATGGTCTAAAGATATCCGCTTATGTCTCTGCTGGAAAGCGATATCTTGCTCAAGGCCAAAAAAATACAGTAAGTAGCTTACTCATATAGGCACAAAAGGATACCAGACTTCTCCAATGCATAGAATATGTTCCATAATAAATAAGTTATTTGAGGTTTTCCACCACACTTTAAATCATGGATGAAACCGCAGGCGTCCACTGAACATGGCAAGGTATGACGATGCCATCATTAAGTGGTATAATGATTTATCTTATACTGAGCATAAATGGTCTAACAAAAATTTCACATCAAGAGACAATTTTTTACCTCAAAAAAAACAAAACATAAGCACCATAATTTGTTGATAAATTATCTTTGCAGAGAAAAAACTGGCACCTCTACCGTAACTAATCCCCCCAAAGTGTGCCTCAGTCCCATCTAGCCGACAGAACAACATTGCATTGAACTTGGAGCTAGTCTGGTGTGCATCATTGTCAGAGTGACACAATAGTTCTGGAGGGAAGGAGGGAGGGTGTGTGTGTATATGTGTGTGTTAGGAGGAGGTCAGCTTCCTATGGCTTGTCAGCGTACAGCAGGTCAGGGAAGAGGAGTGTCCGGTAGGAACAGCTGCTGTCACTGATATGAGTTTTCCTCTGCTGAAGGGCCTCTGAAGGGAATAGGATCGGAATGAGGTAATTATAGTGACAATGGGAGTATACTGCTATGTTATATGGCATACAATCACAAACTAAACCTATGTGGAAGCCATGTCAACAATAAGAATATAACAAAAACGTCACAATGGTGTGTTCAGGTCCAACGGTGACCAATATGTACTTTACATTCTGCTGCTCTGGAGGCGCTAGATGGGTAAAACAGTGTCTTCCTTCTGTTGAAGACAGAAAGCTGGGAGTAATTTCCCACTGTGGGAATGTGTGCGCTTCCTTCAAGTGCTCCACATCGTCCAATACAACTTGAGTGTAGAAGCCAGTGGAAAAGTATTTACTCAAGTACTGCACTGTGCTGTAAAAGTGTAAGTGTAATTCATTTGAATATTTCCATGCTACTGTTTACTTTGATTTCCACAGAGGGAATACATACTTCTTGCTCCACTACATTTAGTTGACAGCTACTGCTTCTAGTTACTCTTCAGTTTAATATTAAACCAGTGGTTCCCAACATTTATGTACCAGAAATATACAAAATCTTTGCTTTTTTGTGAAATTTTGGATAATTTTACCATAGTTGAAAAATGTAATGCCCTCACATTTCTCCTGTTAGCCATTGGAGGGGCTTAACCTCTGGTTTGGAAACCATTGAACTAAACTACAAGATGTAGTATACAAACTAGATATAGTTAAATCTATCTCCATCTTGACTAGCTACAACAGTAAAATGCTGACATCTGGTGCATCAGTTTCAACAATCCAGTAATGTAACATTTTGTCAGTCACAGGGGCCACTTCTCTGCAGAACAAGTACTTTTACTTTCTGTACTTTAAATGCATTTTGCTGCCGATACTTCTTCCAGGTCATCAAGTCATTTTAGCAGCTGTGTGGGATCAAAAACTCTTGACTGTGAGAAGCAGAAAATCATGTGCGCCGTTGGGTCACTTGTGCTCACTTTGTTAACAACCCTTTGGTCCGTCAGCCTTCATCAAGTGAACATTAACTTCAATATGACTTGTTGTTGCTTTCAGTTGCTACTTGTAAGCCGTTGAGTTCCAAGTGCAGAAGTCGTAAATACGGCTTATTCATTCAAGCACCTGAGGTTGGAAATAACAAAACAAGACATTTTTTTCTTTAAGCATCGCATTTTGTCACCTCAAACGCCAGAGAAAATACATGCCTTCATTCCCGGATCTATTCTCCGCCTCAAAGTGTGATGCATGTGCAGCCAGATGGTAATCAGAAATCTGTGCAGCAGCCAACTGTGGTAATTGAAATGGGATGGGTGTGCGCGCTGGCCTCGCTCTGGTCTGTCCTGCACGGACAGGAGGGTGTGGTCCTGATCAGCAGCTGGCCTCCAGCTGTCTGACCTCTGCCCTCCCCCTCCTCCCCCACCAGTTCTATTACACCCACTTTCTGTCTGCCTCCCCCCCCCCAGTACAACTCCTTCCGCTCTGAACAGTTCAGGGCGATCACCGCGGTGTCGTTGGTTTTTGATTCACTCTCCGAGACGCTACATGATGAGGCTGCTTGAGACAACACTGACATCTTATTTAAAGCTGACGAAGCACAGAGTTGTAATCATTCATCATTTGAATAGTTTGAGCTTTTATCATGAGATGTTTGTTAGATACTGGAATGAATTACGCTCCATACAAAATACTCAGAACAGTATAAATATTTTATTTGGCAACAAAATTTAAACATATTTAACAATTGTAAAAGTGGAACATACAGATATAATTCTAAAATGCTGTAGCTGTAAAATTCGAATTTTGTACTTTATTCCTTTCCCTTAAAATAGAAAAAAGTCAAACAAAGCATGCAACCATCCATCAGTATTACTGAATGACTTAGCACAATCAGACACCAGTGTACTGCCTGACCCTGCAGTGTAAATGTGATGTA
This sequence comes from Cebidichthys violaceus, assembly GCF_023349555.1. Lineage (NCBI taxonomy): Eukaryota > Metazoa > Chordata > Actinopteri > Perciformes > Stichaeidae > Cebidichthys > Cebidichthys violaceus. The sequence continues at coordinate 2,792,145 of NW_027176307.1, read as the reverse complement.
GTGCAGAAACAAATAGCTGACAAGCTGGAAATCTGATTCCTAACGATCAGCGGAGGTCAGTGAGTGTCTCCTGCTGTCTGAAGGGCAGCACATTTAGATTTGACACATCAGACTACAGGAACCAGCCAACACATCCGCCATCCGCCACCCCCCCCCCCCCCCCACAGGAGGCTAAGATTTCTACACACATACACAGCTTCTGGCTGTTTTCACATTATGTCGATCAAATTACCCCTCATCAGTTGTTTCACTGCAATACTGCCTTTATATCTTTCAATACGTTTTATGTAGAGAAGACCAATATGAGAATGTGATCCATTAAATATTCAACATTGTTAAAACAAGCAGATTCTGGGACACAAACTTGTACTCGCCACCAGACAGAATTCACTGGAATGTTGTTTGCTTTGTTTTGCCTGATGAAAAAGACGTCATTAATTCAGCTAAAATCTCTTTCGCTTACATTATCTGCTAAAAAAAACACACAGCCCTTTTGGAACACAAACTGTGAGAGAGGCACTCGTGAGAGAAGAACAGCAAAGAAAACAATTCAGTCTGGTAGTGAAAACTGTGTCCAACCACACTTCTCAAACAAAAGTGAAACCATTTCAGTAAAATATCTAAAACCTCAAAGTTAAAATGAGAAAACTCAAAAGGAGATTAGTTCAACATCAGATAAAAATCACTAAAACTCCCTGAAAGTTCTCTGGACATTTCTAAAGTTGGTTTTATTGCAGCAGCTCTCTCACCGTCCTGATTGGCTCCTCCTCACTCAGGAGAGGCAGGAATCAAGATGCTCGTTGATTTTCGACTCCGGCACCTTTGCTTGGCACACAGGACAGCTGACCGTCAGTGCAGAGGAGGAAGACGAGGAAGAGGAGGGGGGGAAACTAGGCAGCCCTGCAGAGGAATGGAGGGAGGAGGAAGATGAGGCTGTGGCAGTTCTTTGTTGCATTGCGGGCGATTTGGTCTTCATCGACTCCCTCGATGCTGCTGAATCGCTGCCTCCTGTCTTCTGGAAGAAGTCAATGATGCTGGATGAGCTCCTGTGGTCGTCCCACGGCCTCTTCCTCGATGCCTGACCTGCAGCAGAAGCTCCTGATGTGCTGTCGCTATCAGAATGACTAAAATATTTGGACTGTGTTGGTTTAGCAGGGCTGCCTTTGGTTTTTGTTGAAACTACAGAATGGCTGGGTTTACCCTCGCTAGGCTCAGATGTTGTGGGAGAGGAAGCTGAATGGCTATTTTGCCATTTAGGGAAGATGGAAGGTGCAGACTCACTCATTGTAGTGTTCGGTGATGACAAAGAATCTCTTTTAGTTTCTGTGATTGAGGTGGAGGATTGACTCGCTGACCTCCTGATGCTTTTGCTGTTGAAGAGCTCCTCAATGGACTTCTGTTTGATTTGATCTCCCTCTTGGCTCCGGCTGCTGCTGTGGGGTTTGGGGATTTTCACTGGCGAGCCGTTGATGTTGATAAAAGCTCTTGTGTTACCGACAGACCTCTTTATAGGTGGCTTCTGCCTGTTGGAGGCAGCTGGTCTGATGGAGGGAAAGGCACTAGAGATTCCTTTGTCATCAGGAGACTGGAGACTTTTAGCCGGAGACAGAGGGGTGAAGAGTTTCTTCGGAGAAGAAGGTACTACCGCCGTGTGAGACGGGGAGGAAGACGTGGACGACTGTGAGCTTCCTCCGAGAAGGAAACCTTTGCCACTAAATGGGATCATGTTCCTTATGTCCTGTGATCCAGAGCCTGAGAGGGAGAAAGGTAGACATGTGAGTCCGGCAACAGATTCTCTAAAACATGTAGTGAAATTTACTCGACCTAAAGAGCTACTACTCAAACTAAAAGCCTAAATGAAAACATATTGTTATCCGCCTGAAAGGATTTATACCTATTACAGCAGAACATACACCAGAGGCACGAGCTCATCACCTGTGGTTGTACTTGAAGGCTTCTCTTTTCCCGAGGCCTTCTTCTCTGAGGTCTTCCCCTCCTTTTTACCATCCTTCTTGCCTTTCTTGCCGTATCCTTCAGGCTCCTTGATCTTGGCGTAGGTCCCTCCGCACGTCCTCCTGTGGTCCTCCCACCACGGATCCTGAGCCGACGGAGCCCGGTTCATGGCCCTCTTCACAAACCCAAAATAGGGCTTGCGGTTTTGACAGGGCCCGTCGCATTTCCACCAGTGTTGCCGGTACACATCGACCTCATCGTGGAAGCTGTGGTAGACCTGACAAGAGATGTTTCAGATGGTTATTTTATTATTGCACTCTCTGTAAAAAGGCTGTGACAGGAGAAGACAACATCAGCTGTGAGATGTGTACCAGAAGATAGACCCACAGAAATCTTTGTCCCACAAGCATCGTTGATCCGGTTCATGTGTTTGCAGAACTCAGGGCCATGACCGTCTCGGTCTCTGTTGTTCTGGGTCACAAACAGCAGCGCGTGAATCATTTCATGAAGGAGGGTCTGTGGAAATAAAAATAAAATGATGAATATTTATTAACCCACTAAAATGTGTCCTGTCCCGTCCGCCCCCCCGCCCCCCCATTTTTGATATTTTTGTTGAAATTGTCATTATATGCCGACAGCAATCAATGAAGCTAATGCTCTGATTAAAAAATAAAAATAAATGATATATTTGGCAGCATACAGCTGTGAGTGCTAACAATAGCAATGCTCATTGTTTATATACAGTTGTGGTCAAAAGTTTACATACACTTGTAAAGAACATAATGTCATGGCTCTCTTGAGTTTCCAGTTATTTCTACAACTCTGATTTTTCTCTGATAGAGTGATTGGAACAGATACTTCTTTGTCACAAAAAACATTCATGAAGTTTGGTTCTTTCATGACTTTATTATGGGTTAACAGAAAAAGTGATCAAATCTGCTGGGTCAAAAATATACATACAGCAGTGCTAATATTTGGTTACATGTCCCTTGGCCATTTTCACTTCAAATAGGCGCTTTTGGTAGCCATCCACAAGCTTCTGGCAAGCTTCTCGTTGAATCTTTGACCACTCCTCTTGACAGAATTGGTGCAGTTCAGTTCAATTTGATGGCTTTCTGACATGGACTTGTTTCTTCAGCATTGTCCACATGTTCTCAATGGGATTTTAAGTCAGGACTTTGGGAAGGCCATTCTAAAACCCTAATTCTAGCCTGATTTAGCCATTCCATTACCACTTTTGATGTGTGTTTGGGGTCATTGTCCTGTTGAAACACCCAACTGCGCCCAAGACCCAACCTTCGGGCTGATGATTTTAGGTTATCTTGAAGAATTTGAAGGTAATCCTCCTTCTTCATTATCCCATTTACTCTCTGTAAAGCACCAGTTCCATTGGCAGCAAAACAGCCCCACAGCATAATACTACCACCACCGTGCTTGACGGTAGGCATGGTGTTCTTGGGGTTAAAGGCCTCACCTTTTCTCCTCCAAACATATTGCTGGGCATTGTGGCCAAACAGCTCGATTTTTGTTTCGTCTGACCACAGAACTTTCCTCCAGAAGGTCTTATCTTTGTCCATGTGATCAGCAGCAAACTTCAGTCGAGCCTTAAGGTGCCGCTTTTGGAGCAAGGGCTTCCTTCTTGCACGGCAGCCTCTCAGTCCATGGAGATGCAAAACACGCTTGACTGTGGACACTGACACCTGTGTTCCAGCAGCTTCTAATTCTTGGCAGATCTGCTTTTTGGTGGTTCTCGGTTGACTCTTCACCCTCCTGACCAATTTTCTCTCAGCAGCAGGTGATAGCTTGCGTTTTCTTCCTGATCGTGGCAGTGACAAAACAGTGCCATGCACTTTATACTTACAAACAATTGTTTGCACTGTTGCTCTTGGGACCTGCAGCTGCTTTGAAATGGCTCCAAGTGACTTTCCTGACTTGTTCAAGTCAATGATTCGCTTTTTCAGATCCATGCTGAGCTCCTTTGACTTTCCCATTGTAGCGTTTGTGGGCGTTTGTATCCAATGAGCCCTATTTAAATGGCCTCAGAGAAGTCACCAGCTATAGTCACTCATAATCACTCACAAGAAGTTAAGAGGCCATGCTATGAAGCTCATTTCATTGACACAACTTTCTAAGTCACCAAAATTGCTATTTCATGTTGCTGTATGTATATTTTTGACCCAGCAGATTTTGTCACTTTTTCTGTTAACCCATAATAAAGTCATGAAAGAACCAAACTTCATGAATGTTTTTTGTGACAAAGAAGTATCCGTTCCAATCACTCTATCAGAGAAAAATCAGAGTTGTAGAAATAACTGGAAACTCAAGAGAGCCATGACATTATGTTCTTTACAAGTGTATGTAAACTTTTGACCACAACTGTAGGTTTAATTATGATAATTGTGAGGGAGTGGTTTTGGAGGGAGGCCTGAAGGGAGGGTGTCAGTGTTGCCAACTTTCTATTCTTTTGGAGCTCGTGCTGCTAGCTACTTTCATCAGAAAAGAGTTGGTATCACTGGGCTGGCTTTTTTGGTTGGATAATTTATTTGTTAAATCTAGCGTATTCTTGCTAGTTTCTCAAGATTACCAACCCTGCCTCATAGCCTGTTTAGGCATTCTGAATGTTTTGTTTGTTAAAACTTTATCGGTAAACTTTCAAGCCTTATTAAAAGCAATTTCCAGTGTAAGTGATAAACTGTGTGGTATATCTTTAGTGTTAATCTGATCTTAATTTCTTGAACAGAATAAGATGGCTATTTTGGTGCAAATTATTCTCTTTTCTGCAAATTGAAGATTTGAAATAGAGGAATTTTATAAGATACTTAAATCGCTTCTGGAAAAAAAGCCAGATTGGTGTAACAATCCACCTCACCTGCACCAGGTCTTTTCTTGGTCTAAGCTTCAGCAGGGGCTCACTGAGTCGGATTGAACACAGACCACCTCGGCCCTCATAGGAGCACACACCAGCACACCTACAAAAAAAAACGAGACATTAGAGACCAACAGCGCTTTTATAAACCCCACAAGACAGATCATTTGCATTCAGCAGCACTGGTTTACATAAACCGTGACACAACCCTTTCTCCCAATACAAAAATCTACCCATTGTATTTTTAGTGAGGGCAATACTGCACCTACAAGTCAGAGTGGTTTAGGTCTTTGACAACAACAACACAACAACAAATCATAACACAATAGGTGTCTTACAGTGTCATTCTTGGGCTCCACTTAACCTCGACACCGCAGAGTTTCCCCCAGAAGAATGTGTTATTGAATTCCAGAAACATGGCTCTAACATCAGGACTGGGGTCCAGCGTCTCCCAGGACGCGTCCACGATGGACAGCGGCCTCTCAGGCTGGGCAGTCGGCTTCCAGTAGGGAACAACATCGCTGCCACCTCCAGCTACCTCCACTCTCCGTTTCTTACTGCTGTGTCCGAAGCCATTCTCCTCAAAGCTGTTTGATGAATGCGATGATGTCTCGTATTCATTGTCAAACTGCTCCTGAAGCCGAATGGCGAGCAGAAAATCCTCATCCATCACAACAGAAGCACTAAAAAGGTGACGTGAGCTGAGGTAGCTAGCCACGTAGCTTCGGTTAACGTTTGCGTTAGCTTGCTAAAGCTAACTAGCTAACGTAGCTTGTACAGGGCTCTCACAAACAAGTGACGGAAGCACCGGAGCCCGTCTGAGAAATATACCAAATGTACAAATACTAAAATTTGTGTCATGATTCCATTAAAAACACGCATATCTTCATGTTGGACGAAGGTGTTGTTACTGCTGACTGACAGTCCACAGATAGCGCCAACAGTTGTGTCAAGTCTATCACAATGCAACCAAAGAACATCCGTTAAGATTTTCAAAATAAAACTTCTGAAATAAATAACTGATGACATCTATTTTCAGAGGAGAAGTGTATTGTTGATACAGATGTTTTGCGTTTTTAAAATGTTTATATCTAATAATACAAAAATATTTTAACTTTAGTTACTCTGTAGAATACACGAATGTTTTTAAATCTAAATAGATGTAATATTTGCTCTTGTTATGAAACTTATTTTCAGCTCTAGATTTGAGTGACTCTCGCAAACTTGATGAAACATTCGCTTGTTTCAAATCCTAGCAATGGATTGTGGGAATTGTATCTTCTTTATTTCAAGTGGTTGGCCAATATAAAATGCACTCTAGCTTTTCTGTTGCACTTTGGTGGTTAAATCAGGGGAAATTAGCAAAATGTCAAGTCTTATATTTAGTTTATGTTTAAAGTGCTGCAATTCTGTAGCGATGTTGACTTCTATGAACGACCGACATTTAATTTAAAATGTTTGTTTTGGTGCGATTTGTTGGCCATTTAATTTTCTGAATCCCGTGACGTTACAGGGAGGTAACCGGTTACAACTTCCTGTTTGGGTTGAAAGCGGATGTGGAGGATGAACGCTTCCCCTGGCTACTTGTATTACTAGTTTGTCAACGTTTTGTCTAAATAAGTAAACACACGCGATAGAAGATGTCGGAAACGGGGAACCGACTTCGGAAGCTGCTCGAATCGCCTAATTTCGACCCGCAGAATTACGTCAAGCAGCTGTCACAGCAGTCCGATGGCGACAGAGATCTGCAGGAGCATCGTCAGAAAATCCAAAACTTGGCCGACGAAACGGCTCAAAACCTGAAGAAAAATGTCTACAAGAACTACAGACAGTTCATCGAGACGGCCAAAGAGATCTCCTACCTGGAGAGCGAGATGTACCAGCTGAGTCACATCCTGACGGAGCAGAAGAGCATCATGGAGAGCATCACGCAGGCCTTGTTGTCCGCAGACAAGGATGAGACCTCCAAAGAGATGCAGGCTGCTTTCCCCAAAGAGACGGAGGAGCTGAAGCAGAGGACGCTGACCTCACTGCTGGAGAAAGTGGAGGGGGGCAAAAACATCATGGACACCCCAGGGAGGCACCTGGTCTACAACGGGGACCTTGTGGAGTTTGATGTCGACAACATGTCCCCCATCCAGAAGGTGCACGCTTTCCTCATGAACGACTGCCTGTTGATCGCCACTTGGCTGCCGAACCGCAGAGGGACTGTGAAGTACAAGTACAACGCCCTGTACGACCTGGAGAGCTTCGCCGTGGTCAACGTGAAGGACAACCCTCCCATGAAGGACATGTTCAAGATCCTCATGTTCCCAGACAGCCGCATCTTCCAGGCGGAGAACAGCAAAATCAAGAAGGAGTGGCTGGAGATCCTGGACGAAACCAAGAAGAACAAAGTCACCAAGGACCGACACAAGACGGAGGAGGAGGCCCCTACGTCTCCCGTAAGGGCCGAGGTGTCCACCAATCCCTTCGATCAGGAGGACGACGAGCCAGCAGGCCCCGGGGAAAGTGTGGACCTCAGCCTCGAGTGGATCCAGGAGCTGCCGGAAGATCTGGACGTGTGCATCGCCCAGAGAGACTTTGAGGGTGCCGTGGACCTGCTGGACAAGCTCAACGAGTACCTCAAAGACCAGCCGGTCACCCAGAGGGTCAAAGAGCTGAGGCTGAAGGTGGACGAGCGTGTGCGGCAGCTGACCGAGGTTCTGGTGTTCGAGTTGTCTCCGGATCGGTCACTTCGTGGTGGACCCAAAGCCACAAGGCGGGCCGTGTCCCAGCTGATCCGACTAGGTCCAACTCTGTTTTTTGACTTCATCAATTGGCAACTTGCACATCATTCACAATATATGTAGTTTACTATCGCATAAGTCAAAAAACTGTTTTTCTATCTTCAAACCAATCATCACTTCTGATGATTCTTGATATTTTATATCATGCTTTGGTGCAGACAACATTCCCAGTACAGCGTAGAGGAGAGACATTTTTTATGATCCCTGTGCAGAAAGTGTAGAAGATATATTAGATTATTTGAACAAGGTTTATCAAACTCAAAACATACTAGTAAAGCATTTAAAAAAATACAATTAATCAGACAGGGGCAGGAGTGTATAAATACTCAGCTAGTTAGTTCAAATTGTCCCAGCAAAACCCTGAACCATTTTCTAAATATTTAAAAGAAATCACAAAATTTCACATATTTATTTGTTTAACTTTTCAGATGTATTTTCTAAGAAATGTATTTCCCCAAGATATGTTCTTAATGTTGTCAGCCTTCTCCACACTGCTAGTTATTCCATTTATTGCATTGGAGAACGCTAAATACCCTTTTTTTCCTACAAAAAAAAAAATCAGCCGTAAACTCCATGTGATTGTAACAGTGAACAGAGCATCTGCTGTCAATCTGAATTGTTTACGACTGTGTTGCAGGCCAGTCCACCAAGGCCTGCGAGTTGTTCCTGAAGAACCGCGCTGCCGCGGTCCAGACGGCCATACGGCAGCTCCGCATAGAAGGAGCCACGCTGCTCTACATCCACAAACTCTGCAACATCTTCTTCACCAGCTTGCTGGAGACGGCCAAGGAGTTTGAGATGGACTTTGCGGGGAACACGGGCTGCTACTCTGCCTTCGTGGTCTGGTCCAAATCAGCCATGAGGATGTTTGTGGACGCCTTCAGCAAGCAGGTAGGTAGAGGAGAAGACGAGCAAGTTACATCCTGGTAAATATGGGACTTTAAAGGTCAGGAAAGATGCTTTGGTACCGATAAATGTGATAGAAAAAGTAAAATCTACAAAATATCATGATGAAAGTATTGCTATCGTATAAAAACACAACTGATCTGCAAGTCCGAAGTAGAATTTAAGCCAAGACTCTGTGGATACTGTGTTAAAATATTGAAAACTAAGTCTAAAAACAGAGGGAACTATTGTGCTTTGACTAAGTTAATTGTTGGCAAGCCAAACACTAGCACTAGAGGTAAAGTCTTTTGAACGTCTGCTAAAGTCTATTTATTCTTGTGAAATTGCAGAAAAATATCCTTTTATTAAGGGGTTTATTTTTGTCTTCATCAGGTGTTTGACAGTAAGGAGAGCCTGTCGACAGCGGCCGAGTGTGTTAAAGTGGCCAAGGAGCATTGTCAGCAGCTGACTGACATCGGCCTTGACCTGACCTTCACCCTGCAGTCCCTGCTGGTCAAAGACATCAAGGCGGCCCTGCAGAGCTACAACGACATCATCATCGAAGCCACTAAGCACCGGAACTCTGAGGAGATGTGGAGGAGGATGAATCTCATGACCCCCGAGGCTCTGGCTAAACTCAAGGTGGATTTTATGTCACTCCCTGTTTGGTCTGTTGGTTGTCAGTGGTGAATGATGAAGTTCGCGGCCGAAACAGTCGAGTGATTGTTGATGGACAGAGAATTTCCAGCTTCTCCAGTGTGAGGATTTGCTGCCTTAATACATTTTATATGACTGTAAACTAAATATTTTGGGGTTTTTGACTGTCGGTCGGACAAAACACAACATTTAAAGGTGCAATTTTGGACTTTGGGAAATTTTTTAGTTCATTTTATGAACTAAACGCTGTTCCAAAAATAATCTTTGTGTTGGTACAATTTGCTTGGTGTTAATGACAACTAATGTTTAAACTTCCATGACTAAAGTATTTGTTAAATCACCGTAAAATATGAATCTTTTTCTCCGCAGGACGAGATGCGCAGCTGTGGCGTTGGCAGCTTCGAGCAGTACACCGGCGATGACTGCTGGGTGAACCTGAGCTACACCATCGTGGCCTTCACTAAGCAGATGATGAGCTTCTTGGAGGAAGGCCTGAAGCTCTACTTCCCAGAGCTGCACATGGTGCTGCTGGAGAGCCTGAGGGAGATCATCCTGGTGGCCGTGCAGCATGTGGACTACAGCCTGCGCTGTGAGCAGGACCCGGAGAAGAAGGCCTTCATCATGCAGAACGCCAGCTTCCTCCACGACACCGTGCTGCCGGTGGTGGAGCGGAGGTTTGAGGAGGGCGTGGGCAAGCCCGCCAAACAGCTGCAGGACCTGAGGAAGAGCACCAGGCCCGTTCGAATCAATCCAGAGAGCACCACATCTATGGTGTGAGATCGCAATAAAGGACGGTGGCCGAAAAACACTCAAACGCTCTTTTTACTGACTGTTGTGGCAATTATTTTAGGAATGACTAGATGCTAGATGTTGGTTGTTTTGAGATCGCGGGACAAGAAATGACAGGATGCATTATGGAGAGCAGCAGAGTACGATACCTCAAGAGAGGTTTGTGTAAAAAGATATTTGTACCAACACTCACAAACATGCCTGTTGATGTTTGGCGAATGTTGATGAAAAAATTATCAGATTTTTGAGAAATGACCCATTTGAAATGTTCCATTTGTAAGTGGAAAATCCCTCATCTACAGATTTGGCACATTGAAGTGTGTTTTCATGTCAGTGTGTGTGCCGGGTAACCAAGTGCACATATTTGTATCATCGTTCAATGAATACATGGCTCATCAGGACACATTTCAGACAAGCAGCTGATGAATATGTTAATTTTTCTGCAGTTTGAGATTTGTGCACGTGATACCCAGTTCTGTCTATTGACAAAAACATCATCCTAATGCATATGTACTCACCATCTACAAGAATGCTGTTTGAACGTAATATATAAGTAATATATAATGATGTTTGATTCAAACTCATTCAGCTATGAATTTTGATGCTACTGGACCGTTATTAGACATTAAATAGTATTCTAGCATAGGACTGATTCAAAAGGGATGACTGAAAGGAAGATGCACTGGTAAATGTTGACAGTTTGTGTTGAAGAAAAGCACATGAAATTAAATAAAGATCTTCATGCACAATCTATGTTTTCGTGTATTTCCGGAAAGATATACGTTGCACTGAACAACAAACCAGATTTTTGTGCCTCAACGTCGGTGTTCCTGCTGTATACAGTGCCTTGCAAAAGTATTCACCATCCCTTGGTGTTTTTCCTATTTTGTTGTATTACACCCAGGAATTTAGATATGTTTTTATTTGGATTTAATGTAATGGGCTGACACAAAACAGTCAAAATAGTTTAAAAAAATAAATAAATAAATAAGATCTGGTAATACCAATTTCCTCTAGAGGTCACATAATTAGTTTAATCTGTGTGCAATCTAAGTGTCACATGATCTGACCATTAAATCCATGACTAGAAATTGGAAGGAATATGGCACCACAACAAAGAGAGAGGACCAATACTCACATGAATCCAAATCTGTAGCTCCCAAACTTTTTCTGTCAAGCCACAGCCCTCTTTTATTCATAAAGCTGTAGTAATAAAGAGCCAAGTAGAATTTTTTAACATATCATATACATGAACTGCATGTTTCTCCCCCCACATCTCTCATCGTTTCTGTCGTGCTGTTGCTTCTGTGAAAACTCAAGTTAAACCTTTCCCAAACAGTAGCAAGGCTCTCCTGCTGCATTGTCAGTGAACAGGAGAGCAAGCTGTGAGTTTGTCTGATGCGCTTGCTTGAAAAAGATGCCCACCTCTTCTTTTCTTCCATGACAAAAGTCGATTCGGCACTTTTACATGTTAGTCTATCCGAATCTATCCACACCAAAGAATTCCTTTTTTTATTTATCGATCCCAAATTTGTGAACTGATGAATAAAAAAATCAAGATTACAAAGGATTTGATTGATCTAATCATCTCAATATTTGGTAGACCAATCATCCTAGGTGTGTTAATTTGCCTAGATACACCAAAACCATAATGGAGGCCAGCAAGGAAGTTTTTCTTTAAACTAAAATCATCAAATCTTTGATGCATACAGAGAAAGACTGAAGCTTATGCTTTACCTGTTACATTTCAGCCCATTGTATGTTTCAGTGACTGTACAAAATAAAAGCACTAAAGTTAAGATAGTGAAATAATACAATTTATTTCTTGGACCTTATTTATTGGTGCCCCCTTGTGGCAGCTCACAATCAAGTCATTTTAAATATGAAAACTGATTTAAGCTATACAGATGTTCAGGAAATCTTTCATAATCTTTTTTTTTTACTGAAAATAACTAATAATCTAATGTTGGTTATGTTTTATAAATACTGTTTATAGTTCTAGTGTTAAACTATTTCCTTGGAAACATCCTAAAATCCATATTTTGGGTTATTTCCCCGTTGTAAACTGTGAATAAAAATCTGTGCATTCAACGTCCTGTTTTTCTAGAAAATTCTAAATTTAATCATTGGACATATCTGCCTTGCAGTTGTTCCTGCAGATAAACCAATTTGGCTTGTGTAGTTGCAACATGAAAATAAAATTGCTGCTCTCTCTGTTTAAAATATTTCCCAGGAGCGGCAGGCTGCCACGCTGGCAGACTCTGATATTTTTAGACTCCGTTCATGATTCAACACATGATTGTTCTCTCTGCTTCACAGCTCATCTCATTATAATCTCCGATGTGATCGGGAGCTCGAGGAAAGCCTCAGGTCGGGTGAAGTTATCAGCTTATCCTCAGAGAAGAAGCATCAGGCTGTTGGGATTATTGGAGAGGAATTTATTCAGTCAACACACAACAGGAATATACAGGGAATCTTCATCCAGTTCCTCTTTTAACAGGAAAAAAACCTGTCTAATTGTTTAAATGGTTGTTTCCAGAGTTGGGAGATGTTTGATTCAAGCTGTCGGGGTTCTAGTCAAATAGTGATACATGTATTGTTTGTGGAAAAGATAATGACACATTTGCGCTCCAATAAATGCTTTTATGAGTGTGAAACTCACCACTGACTACTGGCTAAATTACAAATTATCCAGAGTGCTTTACTTACAATATAGTAACATTTATAGGAAAACATGTGTAGTTATCTCTTGCTTTTCTAGATTTTTAAACGCTGTTGTAAGTAACTAAGTACTAATACACTCAAAAAGAGATGTCACAACCATTGATTAGATTTATCAGCATTGTATCAGTATTTATTGAAGTCCAGACAAGATGCAGTTTATGGGCATTTTCAAATTTCCAATTGAGCTGCATATCTTTGGAATGTGGGAGGAAACCGGAGCACCCAGAGTAAACACAACGTCAACATGGAAAGGACATGTAAAGTTCACACACAAGAGGGCCGAGGCCTCAAACCGAATCCTCGACTTTCTTCCTGTGAGGCCACCGTTGTGCCCTTACTCTTAAAATGGATGTGTTTGTTTAACCATATCAACCAAGTGGCAATTTTAGGACATAGCTCTGTTCTTCAACAGATAAAACGCAAGCTGTTTCTTTTAGCGCAGTGGTGACGACCCATTCTCCGCTGATGTGTCGACTTCAGAGGCTGGAGCTACTTTGTTGCTTCTTCTTCTGAAAACCGCCCTCACCTTTTTCCAAAGCTGAGAGGTTTTTGTGTAGCCTTCTGCAGAACCCTTTTAATTCCGTGACAACTGCCTCCTCAAACTCAATGCCTTCAGGCACCATGGCAGCCTGCAGCTGCTTTGCCGATAATGATGAGCCAAACTCCTGACAAAGCTTCTTGAAGATGGCATGCTGGAGGTTTCCAACAGTCTGTGGGAGGGTGAAACTTGTGTCTCCCAAAGTCGTCTTCAAGTTCTTCAAAATTACATTGAAGTCCAACTCCAGCACTGATGCCTTGGTGGAGTAAAAGATGTGGTCCAGCAGCTTTCCAAGGAACACAGTGAGAAAGGGCTTCTCTCCCTGTGAGAACTCATCGTTGGTACTGGCTGAAGACAGAAATAACATGTTTTGAAATCTGGCCCTCTGATAGAGAGACTTTGGTTGTCTCCTCATCTGGACTGGATGCGTGATACAACTCGCTGACCAGGGATCCTTCATCAGGGGACTCAAGGTGGTCCAGCAGCCTATCAAGGAGGGTGGTCTTCTCTCCCTCTGAGAACTCATCTTTGGTACTGGCTGGACACACTGAGCTCACAAACATGTTGTGGTCTGAAATGTGGCACTCAGATAGAGAACCTTTGGCAGCCTTTGTGCTGAATCCCTCAACCTTGCTCTATTAAAAAAGGTATCAAGAGGAAACATTTATTGAGACCTGTATTTTGTGCTGACTCTCAAGGTTACATAATGAGAGTTCTCATACAGCAATGATGTTTGAGAAGAAGATGTAAGTGAATAACTTGGGTTGCTGGCACTCTCCTCAAAATTGTGGCCCATAGCTTTGCTTTAATCCTGAAGTGCCACAACATCCAGAACCAAGTTTCATTGGCATGGGACTATAAAAAATGTTTCAATCTGCAAACTTTACGCATTCAGACTATATATAAATCTGTGCATTTCACAGTTTATGGCCCAAATACAACTGTTGAACAATGTTGCCATTAATAAACAACTGACTGATAGGAATTTGAATGTCTTACCTTGTTATCCATGTTGGATTTTATTTTTCATCAACTGCTGTAGCCAGGGGTCAAAAGTAAGGTTAGTTTCCTGCTTTTTTGGAAAACTCGCTCTATGGAACAGACCCCTGGTCATGAACAGGATCTCAAGCCTCTTTCAGAGAGAATTACTAAACATTACATTACATTACATTACAGTCATTTAGCAGACGCTTGTATCCAAAGCGACTTACAATAAGTAAGTTACGACTACTATTATCTACTTCTATTCCTTCTAATTCATTCATTCATTCATTGGAAAATACTGTAACTTTACAATGCAGATTTAGATCAATAACAAAATATAATCAACAAATAAGTTATGAAGTATTATTATACGCTATTACTGTATTATACAAGAACTTATTTATCCCTGGTGGTAAATTCCCAAACTGCACTTTTGACATGAAATGGGAAAAAGTACAGAAAACGTAGCATAAATTTATATTTTAAAAATGCAGTCTTAAAATAACCCCAAATAACTCTTCCTTGATTGTAATATTCAGGGGATAGTGCTGTTCGGCATTTGGATTTCTTTCAGGATTGTCTTACGATGACTTCTGCATTACTGTCAAAGTGACAGTTTAACTTGAGCTTCTCCAGCTGTCACACACGCTCCTGTGATTTGAAGCCTGTCTTGTAATATTTGTATGAGTACATGTCCTCAAAATGACTGAAACAAGAAGAAACACAGTTCTAACTTGTAAAAGAGTCTTAGATTGTGGTTAAAAGTTAAATCAGGTGAAGAAAGTAATTGCACGAGTGCGTACATATACTGTATATCCTTTTAAAAGTGGGTGTTCATTTCATCCCAGAACAGTTCTGAATCCCATGTAATGGAACGCTAACAGGGATGCAAGAGCTGTCCCAGTGGGTGGCATTAATGCAGCACCCTGAGGGACTTCAGTCACGCTGCTGTCTGGTCAATTAAACATTTAGCCAACACAGAAAGCTAATGTCACACAACACAGAAGGTTACAGGATCGAACGGACCTAAAATCCCCATCCAGTCTGAACATCTGTTTTCTCTGGTAGAATCCAGGATCTCAACATTCATTAATTAATATTCACAGTTTTGTGTTTGTTTGTTTCATCTTTAGTTGGTATGTGGTAGTTTTGTCACTACACACAATACATTATCAACATTATTATAGGTTGACATAATGATTGACAATCATGGCCTTTGTATTCCCCGTAGAAAGGCTTAAATCTAAATCTTAATTTTGCTTAATGGTTAAGAGTTGTACACAAAATAACAGTAGTGAAGAAGTACATTTTGTCATGTACTACACATAAGTTACCTAATTTGAATCTTATAATATTTCATAGTGGTAAACTTTACTTCATAGAAGTGATTATATAGGGAATAGTTACTTTGCACATTTTATTTCTAAATTCAAAACATATGTTCAGTTTATTAAGTGTGATGCATTGTTCCAGATTAAACCATCCATGTTTTTGTATTTTTACACCGTGGTATTAGTACTTAAGTCAAGGAGTATTTGTTTTTATGAATTACAAGAATTACCAATGTTATTGTACTTCAAATCCTGTATTTTTTAAGAAATAATGAATGTGTGCAAAATGATGCACATAAACACTAAATCACAAAGTACACAAGATAAATGAGGATGTTCACTGTTCATCTTTCTTAGATTTTATTTAAATCACCATAATAACCTTTATTGACACAGCACAAAGTGGTTTACATGGTTGAACCAGGATTTAAAGAAATCAGGGACTGCATTGAGATAAATAAATTCAGACAATTACAATCGTACAAAAATAATATACTATAATATACAATAATGATGATTACAATAAAAGACAAAATACTTAAGAGATCAGTGGTGATTCAGAGCCTTTAAATTAACTCGATCAATCAACTCAAACCACTATCCCCGCCCCCTTTGCGCCTGCGCAGAGCCGCTTAGGGAGCTGTCCGTGTCAGTCGGTGCTGGAGTGTTTTCATTGAAGCTGCTTCTCCCTCCCCGGTCCACCGAAACAGACGGGAGAGATGGAGGAAGAGTTAAAATGCCCCGTTTGCGGTTCCCTCTTCAAGGACCCCATCCTCCTGCCGTGCTCCCACAATGTCTGCCTGGCCTGTGCTCGGAACATCACCGTCCAGACCCCGGAGGGGGAGACCCCGGTGCAGAGCCGAGCCTCGGGCAGCTCTGACTACGACTACCTGGACATGGACAAGATGAGTCTGTACAGCGAGACGGACAGCGGATACGGCTCCTACACGCCGTGCCAGCTCAAGTCTCCAAACGGGGTGCGGGTGTTTCCACCGGCCAACCACCACCGACACTGCTCCCTCACCTGCCCGCTGTGCCACCGGAGCGTCTCCCTGGATGAACGGGGGCTCCGGGGTTTCCCTCGGAACCGGCTGCTCGAGGCCATCGTGACGAGGTACCAGCAGAACCGCCGCTCCTCCGCCTCCTCTTCCTCCTCTTCTTCTTCTTCTTCTTCTTCGTCTTCTACAGCGGTGAAGTGCCAGCTGTGCGACCGCAACCCGGTGGACGCGACGGTTATGTGCGAGCAGTGCGACGTCTACTACTGTCACGCCTGCCAGCAGCGATGCCACCCGTCCCGCGGTCCGCTCGCCAAGCACCGCCTGGTGCCGCCGCCGAACCGAGCGGCGGGAGGAGGTGCGGCAAGCGGAGGAGGCAGCGGCGGTCCGCTGCCGCCCGCTACCGCGCGGAAACCGGCGACCTGCGTGGACCACGAAGCGGAAAACTTCAGCATGTACTGCTACAGCTGCAAGATTCCGGTGTGTATGAAGTGTTTGGAGGAGGGGAAACACGCCAAACACGACGTCAAAACGCTGCCCATGATGTGGAAACAACACAAGGTGAGCGAAAACATACACACACACACACACACACACACACACACACACACACACACACACACACACACACACACACACGCACACACACGCGCACACACACACACACACACACACACACACACACACACACACACACACACACACACGCACACGCACACGCACATGCACTCTCTCTCTTGCCCTCTCTCTGTCTCATAAACATTATAAGCCAACAGGCCTAAATGGCTTTTAAAGCCACAATTGTCAATTGGCTGAAGCCCAATCCCAAAGCTGTATGGCTTACACACACTATTGCACACAGTCTCTCTCTCTCTCTCTCTCTCTCTCTCTCTCTCTCTCTCTCGCTCTCTCTCTCTCTCTCTCTCTCTCTCTCTCTCTCTCTCTCTCTCTCTTTCTCTCTCGCATGCACACACACTTGGGCTACACGCACACACTGTCAGGAACATTTGCATGCAGAAACACACCCACACACACCAGCACACTGTTTATTGCCTGATGTGCCTCACTGGTGTTGAACAGCTTGTGTCAATCATAAGTCTTAATTTTTAACTGTTGCTATGTTATATGTTGTTATAGTTAGGAATTTGTTAGTTATTATAGCTACAGACATACATGCCTTCAAACCAATTGCATCCTCATCTTATACGCGTTCATATATGTGTTGGTTATTTAAAATTGTGAAACTACAGTAAATTCTCTTGAAAAATGACAAATCAAAGGGAGTGAGAGGATGCTATGAGGTGGACATGTTAGTCCCAGAAAAAACCCATTGCAGTGCTGTGTTGAGTTTACTGTATATGGAGCAAATTGTAAATCAGAGAGCCCTGACTGATTCAGGGAAATAATTACTGGAGGCGTAAAAAACCCTTGTGTGTGTGCAATATGAGTCATTCCTTGATTATGTCAGCGATGTGTTGCTATTTCATGCACTACTGGCTCACATGTACTGCATGTGTGTGGGTGTGTGTGTGTGTGTGTGTGTGTGTGTGTGTGTGTGTGTGTGTGTGTGAAATGTCAGTAGTGACTGTAGTGTGGGAAGCAGAGTTTGATGTATTTCCTCAGGCAAGATCAAGACAGGGATAAAAAAAGAAAAGAAAAACTATGTTTTTTATTCAAGTTTGAACAAATATGGTTTTAAAATACTTTGTTTCAATGACATATGTTTTCACTCCACCGCATTTATTTAAACACTATGGTCACTTGATATGATCAGTTTAATATGCCAATAGTATATAACGTTTTACATTGCTCTCATTGATGTGATATAATATTCCAAAAATATATACTATACAAATCCGATAAATAACACTTTATTAACACGCCATTTTTCATAGTGAGTCCTTTTACTTTTGATGCTTTAAATTGATTTGCTGCTAATACTTCTGTTCTTTTACTCAAGTAGAATGAAGGATTTGAAACTTGTAATGGAGTATTTTATCATTGTGGTACTTGTACTTTTACTTACCATAAAAGATCATAGTGCTTCTTCACCCACTGCCTATTTAACAAAAGTGTGGCCCTGAATCATATATTCTATATTTAGCTTTTATAGAAGCCAAAAAGTGTTAGCAGCACAGTTGAGACTGGTATTCTCCCTCAAGCTGTTGATGTGGGCAGATTAAAACATATTCAGGGGGTAAACCGATTGAGCTTTGTGTGCGCCCCATTTTCTTTTATATTGCGCATACTATGATGATTTGAAAGAGTCAATTTTCCATGAAATGGCTCGACAAAACCCTGAAATATCACGCTGTACAGATGATAAAAAATTGGGCTGGTTGTTTAACTCCAGTGTCTTAAAGTCTGCTTACTCTGCCTCAAAAGTCTGAGTTCTCCAACGTTATACATTACATATGTTTTGTTAAAGGTTTATGGAAATGTGATGGTGAACAGTATTCAAATTTGAGTTGAATTAGTGTTGTTTAAAATGCAACCCCCTGGATCTGGCTTGTATTCATTTGAATAAACATTGTTCATACACTACATTCTACTGGAACAAAATTAGAGGAAAACCCTGTGTTTTACCATCCAATCTCACCCTTTCTCCACTTCCCCCCTCTGTCTGCCAAAAATCACCCGCCTGTGTCATTAAAGGATGATTAAAGTGATTGATGATTCAATTTATTTTTCAATGAATCTTTCATTAATTTAAAAGTGTGCTGCGTGGATGGGGTCAACTCAGGTCACTCCTCTCAGGTTACAGTGGGATCTTTGCTGTTGAAATTTTAAACTTGAAAAATTCAAAACCCAGAGTTGATTGCATAAGGGGAGGTATGTGTAACATTTCCATATTCCTTATGAATAATTATACTAATAATTATATTGGCAAAAAAAGGCCCCATGGGCAGGTTTTCAAAAAGGGCTTAAAGGAAAATCAATACTACTATTACCAGCATTTAACAAGCTCTGTACAGGCCCAGACTACTTCCTGTGTTTAATACAGCATTTTATCAGGCCATCAACATCATCACACCCAGACTTCATAAGTGTAAATTAAAAGACATTTTTGTCTGTCTCCTGCTAAGTGGGTCATCGGGACTAATCTCTCTGTCTGTGTGATTGGAAGCCTCCAGTCATTTATCCGTCACACGTTTCAGCCTCTTTCGCCTTCTCCTCTGGCTTTCACTCATTCACCTTCTATATGTCTGCCTCCCTTTACCTCCTCATCCCTGTTTCTTATTTACCCCCCCGCCCATCCTCCATCTTTACCTCTTTCACCCTGTCCCATAAATGGACCGTGAAAATCCCATCAGAGTACAGGAGTAAGAGGGCGTCGCTAAGTAATGAGCAGCGTATGAATAAGAGATGGCCGCCACTTAGTTAATATGGTGTCCTTCGTGTGGATGGAGATCGATGGCTGGCTGTTATCGTACCTCTCCTTCTGCACTTGGACCGGCTCTGAGCAGCATGAGCTGAAATGGCTGTTGATTTTTTGAAGTGTCACTCAGAGCTGTTTTTTTTTTTACTTTGGTGGGCAGAACGCTCTTCCTTTTTTTTGATCATTCTGTTGAAGTGGGGTATTGCTGCATCTTGTTAGCATCCTTTTCCTTCGTTACCTCCTCCTTCTATTGTTAGAAATCAAAATGCATCTTCTTCTTCAAAAATCCTCTTGCTGGGGACTGAGCTAGCATTTTGCCCACTGGCAACTTAGGTCAACTGTTGTCATTATGAAAATAAGGGACATTTCAAACACTTTTGTATTACGCTGTACGAAAACGTAACAAACACTTTCCCAAAAGGCTACAATAGGCTTCTAAACTTTTTTTTTTCTTATGCTATGAAATTGAAAATAAAAAATCTAACTTTGTGTATTAGGAGGAGTGTTGTGCTAACCTCTGCATATGTTGCAAACAGCGTACGGCTAAATGTGTCCGGGCGGAGCGTGCGTTGTGAACTTCGGTTCCACTTATTGTGCATCAACCAACATACCGTGTATTCTTTGAGCAAATTGTTGCATCCCTAATGATAAGGCATTTAGGCAATGTTTTGCAGCATTTCTGAGTCTGTGTGTTTTATGCTTTACAAATCCTTTTTGGGAATCCACTAATGTACAGAGACATATCAAGGAAAGACAGTTGGATCATCATTGTATTTGTTGCAAATCAAACACTACATCATGGAGCAGCCCTGGGGTGACTATCCCACTACTACACACTCAGAGGGACTCAAATAAGCCTACACACACACACACACACACATTCATTAGCGCATGCACTCATTCGCGAGGCATAAGTATGCGGATGAACTTTCACTGAGGGAATGCAGAGGAAGAAGCACTGATCCAGTTTCCTCTGATCAGTCAAGCAGAAAACACACTGTCTATTTAAAGCACACACACATACACACACACATGTGTGTTTGCACGTGTATTTTAGCATGTGTGTATATGTGTGAGCCAGCTCAGTCCAGTAAAGAGCAGCTGGCTCTGGCACTGCTCCGAGTTAAATATTAAAAACCACAAATGCAGAGTTGCTGGTTCTACTGCTGCGTGTGTTTCAGTGTTTGCACCGTCATCTTCAGATCATTCCAGATTTGAAATGGGACGTTTAACATATTGAAATCTATGACTAAACATTCATGGTGGACAACAGGAATGTCATTTGTGAACTGAGGCTGATAATGAATGTTTTGTGCCATTATCATGACAAAGAAATTAACTTAAAACAGCAATTAGCGTTTCCTGCAATCTTAATTCTTGTTGAGTCAGAACAGCCCCCGAAACAGCACTCTCTATTGGTAGAGTTTTTGTTAAATGGTATGTTTAGCCAATCAAAAAACTCTATTAAGATTAGGGAAAGATTGTGGTCTTAGTTTCCTTTATCAACATTTGAATGAACCAGGATCAACCCTCGTGATAACCCTAACCACCATAGGATGTGGACTATCATATCAAAGTGGTCCACCTTCCACCCTGAACACTATCCTGAATTGTGTGTGGATGAAAAATGTAGCTCAATTTGCATTGAAAAAAACAACAATGTTGTCTCTGAACATAAATAAAACAGAAATTATGTTTCCATAATTCCTAAGAGATAGGGTTGCTCCAGTATGTTCAACTGTTGGATACGTGTAAATCTCACTTTCTCATAAAAACCTTTCACATCCTCCTGAATTTTACAAACCCATGCGCTCTGTTGCTTCCAAACACCTTTAACTTGGCTGGTTAAACAATATAACATTCAACACATCTGCCTTTCCCAAAATAGACCCTCTTTCCTTTGATGTTAGTCTGTCTTCTCCTTTGGCCTGATGGCGTTTTAGAATGACTGTGCGGTGCCTCAAAGATTGGACCATTACTACTGAACGAGGAATGATGTGGGATCTGTATACAGCACCCAAGTTTAATTGCTCCCTCGGTATTTTGAGCTGCTCCGACAGGAGGCCATTTAGAGTCACGTCAATCCTCACACTTCCCAGCTGATTTATTTTCATGTTGTTCTTCTGGGATTTGTACTTCTCTGAACCTAAACTGTTGTTGTCTTCTGCTTGAGACGGTGAAACAAAGCTGCTGTAGTCGGTTCTCACATTTGGATTTTGTTTGGCGCCCCCCCCCCCCCCCCCCCACACACATGCTTTAGGTCTGTTTTTTGGGGAGGGATAATTCATCCTTCACATTTGGGATCATTCAGCTCAAATTGTGATTTGCAAAAGAAGGTAGCACGGTTTTTTTCTGGTTTATTTTAGTTCACAATTTGAGTCAATTTTCAGATCAGTCTTTAACCAAACCTGATGGACAAATGCTGTCTTTGGCTTACACCTTACCATTATTTTTCTGAGGGTTTTTCTGAGGCTGCTTTGGAAACAGCTTCCTATCACCAAAATCTGTTTTCATAACTATAACTCATTAATATATTTCAGGTGACGAATAGGCCACGAAGTTGGTGAAGCATGTATACTTTTTTTTTTACATATATTATATTAACAATTGCCCATGACTGTCAAAGCATTTTGTGAACTCTGTTTTTAAAAGGTGCTCTATAAATAAAGTTATTATTATAATAGACTTCTGGTTGGTCAGCTGCTGGTCTCAATTGATTCTCAGAATGTTTTCCGTTCTTAAATCTCACAGTGGAAGTTGAGCTCACAACCGCAATTTTTTGTCCGGCTACTATTACACTGTCCAAGAATATAATTTACTTACAATGTTAAGGAGGAATAAAAAACAAACAAACATGCAAGTGGAAAATTAGCACGAAAGGTCCTGAAGAACTTAACTGATTTTTAAAAAATGGGCCATCCACCAAGTGTTGAAGTAGAGAGAAAGAGAGGAACCCAGATGGTCAGTGGGCAGATGATTTGGATTTGTTCTGGTATAGTAACATGAGTCACTATCAACACAGTTGGTGTGGAAGGAAGGCTGGTTAGTACCAACTATTGTTTATCCTGGGGAACACGCTCCAGGTTCACCGACTTGACATTTGTGACACAGTTCTGCCCTCAATCATGAGGAAAGAAGGTGAATTATCAAGACAGAGATAATATTGTATAATCTGTCCCGTTTCCACAGTGGCACTTAAATGTGTCATGTTTTAGATATGAATCGTTTACGTTCACTGGCGTCCCTAAAATGCATCTCCCTCAACAGATTCGTCACTTCCTCTCATGTTAAATCATTCAATATTAACAGTAAACATTGTCTCTCGCTTGTTTTCTCGTCCGCAGGGACTTTGACAAAACATTTTGACAAGCATGTTATTGTCTGAGCTGCCTGCGGCCTGTTTTCTGTGATGTGGTTTATTTCTGTTCATGAAGCTTTTATGTGGCTACTGCTATGAAGTATTGAATATTTCTATAATACATCTATGCATTTACGTATAACATCACAGAATCACGCTGGCAGGCCAGGGCTGTCGAAGCATATTCTAAATTTGAATATATATTTGAATAGTAATAAAATTAATATTCTCTCATAAAAAAGCAGCACTACTGTAGCTGTCTGCCTCACGTGTGCTGAATGTACCGTATGGCGGTAGTCACACTTTCACTGGCTGAAAATGAAATGTAACCTTAGGTCAAGCTGAACGATGAATAAATCAACAACAACCGTAATGATGACAGAGAGAGTGACACCGTGTCGCCTCTGGGGCTTCTCAGACATGACTGTCAGAAATAGTTCACTGATAAAAGCACTATTAACACGTCTGAGGATTTTGCAAAGGCCGCCAATTGGTTTTTAAATGCTTAAAAAACAGAAGGTCTTAAAGATCTACATTTAATTAAAATATCTTGCAAGCCAAATCAAATTGATTGCAGGATATTCAGCCTTTCAACCTTTGTTTCGTTATAGTACATTTAATACTTGACTCCTTTCTTTAGAGGGATTGTATAAAGTGCGATAAAGTAGACCATGAATATGACATTTCAACATATTCAAATGTTATCAGGCAGACGTTCTACACTGTGTTCAGCCTCAGATATAATAAAACAGCTGAACTTGTGTAGGCCTACTTTTTTTCTACACATCAGAAAACTGATCAATCGATAAAGAATCTGACCAATAAGCAGAATCGATAATGGCATTGGCATCAAACATGTTATCAATTCCCATCCCGAGAGAAGAGTAGTACTTTAGCGTTGCCTGTGATTTGTAAATCTACTCGTGCTTTCATCTCCTTTAAAGCCAGACTCAGTAGGAGGAGGGTTGTGATTTAAAAGCAGAGAAGCAGCTTCTGATCTCACTCAGACTACAGGTTTGGAAAGTGACTCATGCTACTGTAATAACCATCTCCATCAGCTCCTATTTCCTACAGATACAGTATATTATGGTCATTTTATGAGACAGTCTGAACATGTTTCATTTTAATGATATTAGAAAAATAACTGGTCACCTCATATCATGTCTTGATAAGAGCACAAGATGAAGACACTGTTCTGATTTGTCAGTGTAACCAGGTTTATGTAATATCTAATATGTCCTTTGAAATTGAATTCAGCGCCTCGGGCTGCATTACAAGAATTTACTACAATTTTATCAGCAAAAATAGGTGCTTTCATCTCCCAGAGACGCTGTTACTAAGGCAATTAATAGCGAGTGCTGAACTGTGCCGACTGACTGTGCCTGACTAACCTCATTCCAGATGGCAGCACGCCGACCATGACAGGTCAGCCTTACTCGCTTGTTACCTCAGGCCCAGCAACACACACAGAAACAAAAAAACAAAATGTAGCACAGTACTGCGTTTTGTACTACTTCCTTTTAAAAGCCTCTCAAAGTCTCTTATTATTCCCTCATATGCATGTGTTGCACATTTTTTTTTTTGAACCTGATGGTTTATTTGATAAGTGAGCTTACCCGACCTCTGCAGACCGCTCGTCATCTCGGCTTGAGGCTACATTAGCTGCTACTGCCATAAAACACCCAAACCTCCAACCGTGCCATCAACATTGCATTGTGACTATACGTGCCATGTTTTGATGTGGAAGAGGAATGCATGGAATAAAAATCACAATAATTCTGGACAGTTTTTCTTTTTCAATATTGAAAAAGAAAAACTGTCCATTGCAAGTCCGACAGTTTTATAGAAGTGCAATTCTAAATATATGGAGTACTCTTTTAAGAGGTTGTAGGATCTGAAACCTAATTTAAATTGTAACTTCAACCCTAAAACCAAGTCTTAACCCGAAAATAAATGGTTAACCTTGTTGTGACCGGATTTATGTCCTCACATGGCAGCTCATGTGCCTTTAATGTGTTCCTCACAATGTCATGAGTGGGCTACACACACACACACACACACACACACACACACACACACACACACACACACACACACACACACACACACACACACACACACACACACACACAGAGTAACTCAAGGCTGTGCTGCTGGACTTGTTCATTGAATGTAGGTTAATGCACACTTTACACTTCCTCTCTTCTGGCTGTAACACAGCAGACAGACTCTGCAGAAAGAATGTGTGTGTTGCTGTTGTTAACGCAGTATGGTGTGTGTGTGTGTGTGTGTGTGTGTGTGTGTGTGTGTGTGTGTGTGTGTGTGTCAGAGAGAGAGAGAGAGAGAGAGAGAGAGAGAGAGAGAGAGTATTTGTGATCTATTTCTGGTAGCAAAATGAGTGCTGATGCCAGACCTCTGAGAAGAGTTTCTGTGGACATCCTATAATGGAACAATGAGCTTCGCTACCATGGTTACAAGCAGCTGCTAATTCATTAGGAAGCCCAATAGATTAAACGTCAGATTACATGCTTATAGATGAGTATTATGTGTGTGTGCCAGCTTCTGTAACATTTGCTGTAGTGTAACAATGAAGAGAAGCATTATGAAATCCTAACAGATGAATCTACTGTCTCCCATGATAGTCCGTAATACATTCATCATCTTCAACAAACCTAATTTGCACTTGTTTTATGACAATTACGCCCATGGCGATCTACCTACCCTCTTTATTTATTAATATGGAAGATGCCCTGATCAATTATTGATTAGAGGGGCTGTTCTTCTTTGCTCTGCAGCCCTTTTGTTGCCTCGCCGCTCTCTCCTCAGAAGCTAACACCCACGAGGAAAAGTCAGGGTGATAAAACGATGCTTCCTCCTGGAGCTCATTCAGACAGCTCTGGCTGTAGCCACGGTTTTTCTAAGACGACTCGGGAGGAATCTATTCCTCTGCAAAGGATGTGACAGTGTTGTGTTCTGGTTGGGTGGCAAACTGTGAAAGATCTCATCATAGTGAGAAGGAAGAAGAAGTGGAAGCATTTGATGTTGCTTTTTCTCTCTCTGCAGGGACTTGCTTTTGATAAATTGATAAATAAAGGAACATAAAGTTGAACTTGAGCTTCACATTGTACAGTGATGTATTAGTAATCTTTTAGTTCACGACATTCAGGCAACACTCAGTTCAAAAGTTTATGGGTATGTAAAAGATGCTGACTTGCAGAGGTGAAGCAGGCTTTTGCACCGCTGCACCGGACATGTTAGAGCACTGAACCAGATCCTATAAATATTGATGGTTTACATATAGATGGTTAAAATGCGTCACATAGCAGTTTAAATAGGCAATCAAGGCTTTCAGCTCTGTATGGAGAATAACTTCTGCTCCATATATTGGTTTTCTGGGTTACGGTTTGCAACATTTGTGAAACACTTCAAGTCAAGTTGGTTTGTTAGTCACGCTAGTGGTGCAGCTCTAGGTAGGACCATGTTGGTCCATCATCCACCCCTTTGGTCCAGACTGAAATATCTCAACAACTACTCGATGGATTACCATAAAATCAGACAATAAGGACTTATGACCAAATTACCTGCCAAGCTAGTGAAGTTCCCATCAGTCTCAGCTGTACTGTGTGTTTTGTGCAAATTAACAAATGTTGCCATGCTAACATGCTAAATAAGATTGTGAACATGGTGAACATTATATCTGCCAAACATCAGCGTTTCAACTTTGTTATTGCCAGCATGTTAGCATGCTGACGTTAGCATTTAGCTCAAACCGCTACAGTCTAACAGATCTGCTAGCATGGCTGTAGTCATTTTTAGAATTATTAGTTTGCGTTCTCCTGTGAATTATTATGTATTAAGTCAGGTGGAATGACACTATGATCTTGTTTTTAAAGCCACATAGAAATATACATATCCGCTGTTACTCCCACATTTTAGCCCGTCCCAGTCATATGACCCTTTGAGCATCATATTAAATTGAAAGCACGCTTCGCTGCCTAAATATAGTAAATATGGCCATTATGACTAGTTGACTGCACAAGACCAAAACCGAGCAATCCTGAAATATTTACTTGTTCATTGTGGATTTGTCTTTCCTGATATTTGGGAATCATTTTTTTTTGCTTTGCCTCGGCTGATTCTTGTTTTGGTTGGGCTGAAGGATTTTGTATCAGCCTTAAAATGGCTGTGTAGCAGAGCAGCGGAGGATTGGGAGGCTGGATGATGGTGGATGAGAGGATGAAGAGGAGGAAGGGGAAAGGAGATTGGTTTTGACCTCCACCAGATGTGAAACACTAATACTGTAACACATCTGGCTGGCTAGACTGAGAGAGGGACATACTGGTTGTTCTGGTTTGAATATACTGTATATATATGGCTCTAGCAATTCATGTGGTGGTTGGGTGAATTTGGATTAGATTAGATAATTAGTCATTGGAGAGTACCTGTGATGTGATGAAGAAGATACAGTTGATTGATTACATACAGTATCTATTGTAAATTTGATCATTACGACATAGATTTTTTCTTAAATTAGAGGTGATTCTATGACAACAATTTATGAACATGGTGAGATGTACATTCCCATGATGGTGCAAACAGTGCCTGTGTTCTGTGTGTTTGTTTTTACCAGCACATACAGACATGAGTGGACCCTTTTTCTAAAGCATATCAATGTTTTTTTTTACAGATGATCATATAATTTATGTTTAAAAAATAACTTATAAACATGAAAGGAAAACAATATTTTTGGAAGTAGATATAGTGTTAAATGATTGACTGTGAACTCTGAGTGTGCACCATGACGCACAGAGTGGAGATTGTGAAGGCAGCTGCATCTCCTGTGATGTATCAGAAACCGGCTCTCGGTTGAAACCAAATTCACTCTGCAATCTGCCACTTATTCTCTTTGGATCTTCATGTGGTATGAATATTTTTTGTGTTGCAATGGGTCTTTAAGGACCCCAGCAGCATTTTAACCAAATCTGCTTGTTAATTTACTACGTTTTATGTTTCTGCTCAAGAAAGTCAGTTTTCTTTTGGGAGAAGTGGATTCATTTTAGGCTGCTTTCTTTATCACAAATTAGTGATCACGGTGCAGCGCTTTATAAGGGAAGGAGAAGAGGTGATTTGTGCTCTACTGATTCACAAAAGTAGAACCTTATTTATTAAGTACGTCTTTGGTAAATGGTTGGGTTTAAAAATGTAAAAAAAAATATATCAGAACCAAGTTCTACTGAGAAAGAGCGAGGGAGGGTAAACGTAAACAGAGGAGGACGCGAAGGCTTGTGAATGCAAATGAGAAGAAATAAAAGGGTAAGTAAAGGTAAATGAGGGGTTCAGCCCCTCCTCCGCCTGGTCCTCTCCATGTCCCCTGGGTATCATTCTGACAAGGTCAACACCACCATCCACCATTCCCATGTGTGGATGGTGGATGGTGCTCGTATGTGTTTGGCTGACAGCCAAACACATACGAGCTGCCTATTGTTCTCCTGTGGGTCACAGTGACCCCCCCATCTTCTCTCTGAGATTACTCGCCACAACTGTTTCTCCACAACATCAACAGAGTTTCCAAAGGTGACTGAACATTAACTGGAAACTAAAAAGTTTACTTTTTTTTAAAAAAAAAGTATATGCCGTCTTTTTTCAGATATTCACATGATATTTAAATAAAGCTTATTTTAAAACTGACATGCGCCTTTTCAGGTGCTGACAACAGCATGGACTCAACTGCGAACAATACATTTTGCCACAGGCCTCGTCAGGCTCATGAAAACAATGAGGAAATCCTTTCATTACAACTGTATTGGCTTACTTTTTATTACCTTTTACTGTGTGATTTATTACACAGAGAACTGCTTCTTAAAGTGTGGTCACAGTAGCACCAGACATGGCAAAAGCTTGTGCTTTATCTCATTAATTTCAATTGGATGTATTTCCTGTTTTTAACCTCTATAACAGAATCTGCATTAACATGTAGAGTTTGTAGGCATCGGAAGTGTTCTGGTTTCCGGCTGTAGTCCGAGTAGTAGTGAATAACTACGTTTGATCAGACGGAAAAAGGACGTCTTGGCTCGGATATCTGCCGGCTACAACGGATCCCCAGAAATATAGCCCCTTACCTCCAGAGGTTTATCCTAGCAGTAATGTAATGTGTGAAGGAAAAGTCACTATCTTTAAGTTTGTCACTTAAAAATGTTGATTACATATTACTATTTAGCAACAGCAATGTGATGCTGCTGGGATCACACAGGTAGGCACCGGAAGGATGACTGAGAGAAAACGACACGTCCGTTGACAAAATACACAGGAAGTGAACACCGGTCTCCAGCATATGCCGTTTAGTCATCACAACCTCAAGCAGCCAATTGTGTGAGGTAGAAGCATGTGACACTTCATAGACTGGAGAAAACTTTGCCACTAAACAAAATCCGAAATCAGACAGAAATTACATTTCATCCATAAAGTATTTGGCATTTAATAGTATTTAAAGGTAATTAATGAGAGACAGGGTTGTTATATTAGTGGTGTGCTGTAGTCAGTTGTTGCCAGTGGCCATTTAACAATAATAATTACAACCATAGTTCCATATTTTTACACTGAGTCTGTTTACGAGGCTAATGTCTGCACTGACAGGTCCAGAAGTTCTAAACCCTCTTCCCGCTCTCCAGTTGGCCGCCATTTCATTGTGATCTCCTGAATCCGTTTGGCTGCGTCCTCCTCTGCATCCTGCTATTTGTTGAGCTGAATTTATCAGTGAACCAATACAGCTGTGCCTCCACGAATGTCACTGGTCTCTCTGAATGTCACAGACTGAATAAATGGTCCTCCATCGCTCCAATAATAAGATAATGAGATAATAACACTTGTCTCTGAGAGGAATGCTGAAGGGTGCTGACAGCAGGAAAAAGAAAAATGACACTCCTGTTCAGAGGAGTAGCGAAAGATGAAAAAGGTCAAGGGGAGAGGAACAAAAGAAACAAAGGAGGATAGAAATTGGATTTCCAAATGTACAGTTCTGTTCTGCAGGTGCGACGATCCTCGCTGAGATGAATTCCATTTCTTATCATCTCCTGTTGTTGTGCACTTTCAATTTCCTTTTCATCTGGATGATTTTCTCGTGTTTCTGTGTTTCCCTTTTGTTCCAAATCTCTTCAGTGGCTCATCCTCTCCCTGCAGGGCAGACTTGTCACATTTCTACAGTGTTATACACAGTTTTACTGGGCTCTACTGTAGGTCAACGCATCGTGTAACCAAAGTTAGACCTGGACATTGTGAAGACGGAGTATTCAGGCTTTGACGAAGAGGTGTCTTATGAAGTGGTGTTATTGTAAAACCTCTAAAAATAGATTTTTACAATGTTTTTTTGCATTATTTTCTTGTTTTGAAAGCATTTTATTTTTTTTTAAATTAGATTAGAATGTTATTTTTTTTCAATAAAAGTAAATAGCATTCAATTCAAAACAAGTTATGTTGAACATTTCTACATGATCCCTTAATCTACATTAGCAAAAGAAAGACTAGCCATTAGTTGTAGTTGTAAGGAGCAACTTCAAAGCATTGGTTTGTGGGATAAGGAAAACCTATTGAGAGATGAATTGAAAGCAAATATAATTGTATAACTGTGATGATGGAGACGGGGCCTCTTCAGAGTTAACAAATAAACAGCTTAAATCCATTGATGTCTTACAGCATCATGGTCAGTTCTGTAATATTTAAACAGCTGCTCTAATTAATTAGAGCACATGAGCAGTTTGTTGGCTTGGTGAAGACTCATCAGGACAGTCGGAATATCTGCAAATTAACATTCAGCGTTTATATTCAGCTAACTGTAAAGTATCTAATAAAAAATGTATAAAAAAATAAATAAATCTGCAGCAGTACATGGTGATAGTATAGTGTAGTATAATATATAGAGTGCTGCAGGAATGAGTCCTAAAATCAAGAAATTAGTTATTGGTTAGATGCCTGTGGTTAACACAAGTTTAAGGCATTTTAACATTATGTTCTATGATATAAAATACGTCAGTAAATACCCCTCTTGTGAATTGTGAAGTTTTGTCGTGCCTTAAAAAAGGCGCTCGCTAACAAGTGGCTTGATGAGACTACTAAACGTCTTCACCCTGAATACTTATCCGCCTTTAGTTTAGTGACCTGAAGTCATGTGACCGTGGTGTAGTTTGTTTGTAGCTTGTGCTATAAATAGCTTATGCTTTAGTTGCAAAGAGCAGATGTTGTGGCAGAAAACACATGAAATATGTTGTCAGATAATATTTTACTGATATGTTCAGTATCAACATTTTTGCAGCTTGTCCTAAAACTGCATTTCGGATGTTGTTGTATTTCCTTTTTTTATATTTCATGATGTGCAAATTATTAATACCTACAAGTAAATTCTAGGAGACAGGCTTGTACCTGTACATGCAGCTTAACTGGATATTATTTATAATCTTTTGTGGTGTGCGACAGCTACCTTATTTTGCTTCTGTTTGTATAGTATTTGTTGTTGTAACAATCTTTAATGGACTTCTCTCTTAGAAATGAGACTTTACCTGGTTAAGTAACGACAAAAGAAAACTGTGGCCGCTCTGACAAAATCCCCTCACAGCCCGCTTTCCACACAATGCATGCTGGGATTGCTCCAGCTCCCCACCAGTCTGAAAAAGAAGTAGCTGGTTAAGAAAATCAATGAATGAATAAAAGAAGGTCACCATAGTAAATGAAGGAGCAGACAGGCAGGTGGGTGGATGCAGCTCAGAACTTTGACCTGATGAGCAGCAGTGGAGTTAAATGAATGTAGAACCAGACAAACAAGAGAGGAGGGGATGTGCCAGGACAGTCGTCGTATGGCACATCCGTCATCCCCTTGTTAGCATCTTGGCATGCAAACACACACACACACACACACACACACACACACACACACACACACACACACACACACACACACACACACACACACACACAAACACAGGCCAGACAGCTTGCTGGGCCAGATGGCCTCTTGGTGAGGAGCAGTAAGGAGCTGCACAGAAGGTTTGGGTTGATTCATGAACCATGACCTCCACATGTCCCTCCTCCTGACTCTGGAGAGCACGTGCATAGAAGAGTGACGGACAGAGATAAGATCAGTGTGTGTGTGAGTATGTTGTGCGTGTGTGTGTGTGTGTGTGTGTGTGTGTGTGGTGTGTGGGGGTGGAGTGGTTTTTGTGGCGATGTGGAGAGGGGATTATGCATACAGTGCATGTATGTGTGTGTTGGGAGATTTGCTTTCAAACATAACCAAGGGAATGGTGAAAGTATAATGATCTACACTAATATAGGGGGAATAGATGATTACAAGGTTTATAAAGAATTATATAATGGCACAGTAATTTACATCAGATTTCTTTTGAACATTTTCTATAGTGTTACAGTGGAATTATTAGCATCTTCAGGGATTTGGTGGTAATTGAAGCACATGTATCAATAAGGGTAGCAGCTGCTTATGATATTTAATGATTTATATTAAATTATTAGTTTTATTTAGTCATTTGGTCTTGGGTGAAAAACATACAATAATAGAGCTCAATTGATGTGTGCAGGAAAGGATCCTTCCTTCCAGAGGTGTATACAAAGCACATCAAATAGATTGGTTGGTTACATTATATCAAGTAGTAACCTAGTAAACAATCAAATAAGTGCCTAACATATAATGACTGCCGAATCATTTTTAAGGAAGTAACCTTCGTCAAATCTATGCGATGTCAGAATATGTTGTATCCTTAATTATCTTTTTCAGCACTTTTTTACGGTAAAAAAACCCACACACATGAGTTTCAAACGTAGAACAAGAATTGGTATTTTTTAAGAATATAATGATCACACTTTGCTCCATGTAGCAAATACAACTGTTGATTTATGATTTTTAGAAACAAAAAAGGAGGTCTGCCCACTTCATATCGCCTTCTGGCTCTGTGTGTGTATTCAGATAAAGAGGAGCAGGTGGGAAATGTGGGTGTGGCGACAGTGGAGCCGATTCATCACAGCTTGGCATGTGTGTAAGAGTGTGTGTGTTTCCTTTGTCCTGTCTTTCTTATTTACCAGTGACTGATGCACACACACAGTGACTAAACATGAGAGTGTAGTCAGAGCACAGTTGCATTATCTATTTTACTATTTTTATTGGACTTTAAAGAGAGAATTACAATGTGCAGAGAAGTATCCCGGAGGTCAAACATATTAATTAACTTGTGTTTATAGTTTGCACAGCCACAGTGAGATCGGCACCACTAGTATTTCATCTTTGCTTGTAGCTGCAGGACCAAGATGTATTGTACATTAGTTGGCTGTTCGCTGACGTTTTCTTCATCTTTTAATATGCAAATAATCTTAACATAAACAGCTGTTGATAGTGATACAGAAAATATTTAACATAGTAAATGTACGTCCCCTATGGCTACTCAATGGAAATTAGGCAGACAATTATGGGTAAGTGCTCCATTTAGGAGAAAACAAATAGTGACAATTTAGTGACGATCAAAGAGTGTCAAACGCATTCGCCTCAGTACTCCAATTAAAGCTCTGGCTGACAAAATGTTTGGCTTACATTGAAGATGAAATGTATATATATATATATATATATATATATATATATATATATGTTTATTGAGGTGACATGCTTTTTTTGTGTGCAAATAATGCTTTTATTTTTGTGTAAATGTAAAATGATTCTACAGTATTTTTCTTTTTATAAATCCTGTTTTGCTATAAATGTTATTATGGATTTTGAGGTCTTTACTGTGATGACTTTGCTGTGTGTCAACTAGCATCAGAGAACCAAATGTCTAGAATTTGTTTTATATTAATTCTCCCTAGTTTGTTTAATATTGCTTTGTGTTGAAGTGTTGCTGTTGCTATAAAGAAAGTAACAGCAAGTGACGTGTTTTTCGATTCTAGTTTAGATAAAAACTAGAATCCTATCTATATTATAAAGCGCATACAGTGTTATTAAAACAATGCAGAGTCTCGGCCTGTGAGAAGGGTCCCAAGGATTTTGCTCTAGGCTAGGATCAGACGTAATCTGAGCATCCAGGGGGGTTAAATGATTACATAACCAAAGACTTAGAATAAGCCTCAAAGCTTCAGTGGTAACTGGTTTTACTGGTTACACAGTAGGGAAGAGCCTTGTTTCAGCCTTATCCACACAGTCTTACAGTAATATCTGACAGATCAATTCTATTGTTTAGAGGTCATGTGTATATATTATGTAATCTTCTATCTTCCTCTTATCAAGAGAAATGTCGGTAGTAGTGCCATGTCAAGGGCAAAGATTTAAAGAATACGTTTTACTAAAATATAAAACTAAATATAGTACTTCCCAAACTATTTAAGATGATTGAAGCTGCCTAAAAAAATCCCACTTTTTAAAAATGTAATTTAATCGTTATGTGTATTTCTCTCTGTGTGTCTCTGCAGTGCCAGATCTCCCAGGCCCTGAACGGGATCTCTGACAAAGCTAAAGATGCCAAGGAGTTTCTGGTTCAACTCAAGAACATGCTGCAGCAGATACAGGTAACACCACCGTATAACACCTGTGCACTTTATACATCTCTCAATCCCATATGTACAAGTGTAGATTAGAAGATGCCATGTCATGTCAAGATAGCTTTATTTTTGAGAAATGTAAATGTTTTTCTCAGCACTAACAAATCATTGGTGTACTAGGCTCTAGGACTTTGTAATAGAAGAGGCAGGCAGATGCAAATGTCCCATCTAACATCAGCCTGCATACAGATAGTATGCTGATGTTCAGCAGGTGGAACTGGGACACACTTGTTGTTTATTTCTGCAAATGGTTGTTTCAAAGCCTCAGGATTTCTACGGTCTCAGGATCCCCATGAAGGTCTGGCTGTGCAAGATTGTAGGTACCAGTATCCATGCCTGATCAGTTATACTCCACATGTAGAGGTCTTTGCATAATTTACATCAGCTTTGGTGTTTTTTCTAGACTAAATACATTTTGCTTTGGGGTTGCTGGTAATGGGTAATAAGCTCCAAATAAATCAGTCACAGAGACACATTTGGACTCCTCACACCGAAGCATGGAGGCAAATCCACTGACTCACTGAACTAAAACAAACAATATCAGCCAAACGTGTGGAGTGTGTGTGTGTGTGTTATGTTATGTGTGTGTATGTGTGTTTGGATATATACATATGTGAGTTTTCCCTGTAGACAGCATTGCTGTGCAGCTGCATCTGCCAGTCATGCACACATTTTACACACACACACACACACACACACACACACACACACACACACATACACAGACAGGAGTCAAATATTTTGACATTATACAGTTTAAAACCCCCAAAACACTCACGCAGTAGACTTTGGATGACATGTTTTGACGGAGATTGTTGTTCTACAAACGTTTGTTGGATGCATTAGAGGCGTTAAGAGTCATGTTGCAAAATGAAGAGGATTGCATTAAATATATAAAAAATCTAACTCTTTGCACTACTTTGCTCTGTCTGAGATGAGGGAGAGAGATGGATGGATAAAGAGGAGGAAAAATGTGGGAGTGACGTGAGGAATAAATATCTCCAGCACTCATCCTCTTATAGATCTGAACTGTGTCCCAAAGTGGAGGAAGCGTGATTGGGAATCACTACCATCCACGACCTTATCTGCTCATCATGTGGGCTCAGAGATGGAAATGCCCCCGTGGATCTTTCTTGTATTAACTGCCAGCTCTTGCATGGGACTGCGCGCAGAGACATACAGTACGTTTTCTGATCTGACACTTCTATGATGAAGGTTTGGTCAGCTTCTGGCAAAAAAAAAAAAAATGACTTGGTTAGGTTTAGGGAAACATTATGGTTTGGGTTAAAATGACTGATGCTGTCGATCGTCTTCAGATAAAACATCAGGGTTTCCTCAGTGATGGAAGAAGTATTTCAGATCCTTTACTGACGTAAAAGTATCAAGACAGTAGTGTGAAAATACCCCATTACAAGTAAAAGTATTTCTATCAATTTCTTATTTAAGGAAGAGTGCATAAAACTACATATTTTTATCATTTTTTTTAGCCCGAACAATTAATCAAATATCTGAGCAGTTTAGAGGGGAAATCTCTCTTTTGCGGCGCTGCTAACAACTCATAGACATGCTACTAATGCACAAGACGGAATATGAGGCTGATCCACATGCACACTTTTCCAGGTGGACTGTGCTTCATAAATAGAACATTTCCTGCAGGTGTGCGTACACACACAGGACAGGAAGTATGTTGTATTTTTATGCTGTATGATATCAATGTGTGTCTTCGGGGAATGTAGTGGCAGATGGTAAATATGATGCAGGATGTAATTTTTGTCTATTGAAATAATTAACACTGTATTGTGTTAATTAATAATGTTTGTGTCATGAAAACAAAACTGGAACAAGTTGTTCTTTGGTAAATTAACAGATCAGTAACGAACACAAAGCAGCTCTGTGCTGCTAAATGATGAAAAGTACACCAACAACACATTTATTTTGGTCACAGTGTTGATTTGATTATTTCTATCTGAGAGCCCATAAGAAGGGTGACTTTGAGACGCATTAAACTATCTGCATTTTGACAAAACTGCCCAGATGTCTTTGTGATTTTTTGCCTCATCTGATTGTGTGTTTGTGTGTTGCTTTAGGAGAACGGCGTGGAGTTCGAAGCCTGCCTCGTGGCTCAGTGTGACTCTCTGATCGAGGCGCTCACCAGACAGAAAGCCAAGCTGCTCACCAAAGTCGCCAAGGAGAAGGAGTACAAGCTAAAGGTGGGGCTGATTGATCCTTTTGTCAGTGTGTAGCAGCAGATCCACCCAACCTTTCAGGGAACCTTTCAGCATGTACAAAGACATGCTGAAAGGTTCAATGCTGCAAACACTCACTCATCTTCATCAGTTCATTTCTTCACTGGCAAGTAAGAAATACACTTACCTTCCGTCCTTCTTTTCCTGCCTAAAGCGAGCAGCATATTTGGGGTTACTTGACTTTATAGTATTGAAATATAGCTTTTGTGGGATATATAGGAATTACTTTACATTACTTTTTGTAGGTAAGGCTATGAACAGTGTCTGAGAACAGCCTGTCAAAATAGTAAGAAGAGGACAGACATAACACTAATCCAAAAATCTCTTGTGAAATAACCAGCTCTAATTTAAAGATAACGAGTTCATCGAGTAAAGTAAGAAGCTGAAAAATATGATTTCACTATCACCTAAAAATTTTCAATCAGAAGGGTAGTTTTTTTACTTTCCTCTGTTAATCCACCGCTGGGGTTTTCCCAAGTCGTAGTGCATCACATGGACGCCTGCCCAGCCTCAACGTGCACGCCGACCGACTGACCGTCTGGCGGGTGGAGGGGGAGGAAGGGGGGTGTTTGGACGGAGGCCCCAAGGACAGCTGTTGTCATTATCTGCAGGCTGGGGATTGAGATTTAGTCAGAGGGCAAAGAGCTGGAGGCTGCATCGAAGCTGGAACAAGAGAACAATAGCTGCTTGTAGATGGCTGATAGATACTTTTACATAAATAAATATTTAGGACATTGTTTCTCTCTAACTGATAACATCACAGGCTGCTATTCATGTAAGAAATTAGACAAGTAACAGTATAAAAGCTATTTTTATCAGGCATCCATAATTGATTTGCATTTGCAAGAAATTCAAGATTTAATAAAATAATAAAATAAGCTTTATTTGTATAGAACCTTTTAAAACAATGCTTCAAAGTACTTCACAAGGAAAAACTAAATTAAAACATATCACAACCACTATAAAATGAAATTAGTCTGATGAAAGTACTAAAAATACCTGCAAAAAATAACAAAACATAAAAAATGGTGGAACTAAAAAAAAAAGAAAAAAAGAAAGTAATACTAAATGATATTGGGCTGTCATTAGTACAGTAACTTTAAAAACAAAATATGTCACTAATTCTGCAAACCTCAGATCTTCGGGTAGGGAGCTCCAGAGCCTTTAGTTTAAAAAACACTAATCACAATTTAATTCAAAATAATATTTAATTATATTTAACTGTTTTTTATGGTCATATTGTGCAAAAATAATTAACCAGGAATAATTCCTCGAGTTCTTGGTTCATCAGTTAGTCACACTAAACCCACAACTCAGAAAGCCACGATACAACTTTTCCATACATTATTAAGAGATTGAACGCAGCTTGTGTTTGTTTTTGGACGACTTCAAACTAAATGTGAGTTATGTAACAGTTTCAAGAAAGCACAACTGTTTTTCACTTAATAGTGCCGGTGGACGGAGCAGGCTTTGAAAAGATGATCTATTTCAGTAGATCTTCATATTTTCAGACTGTGAACTCACTCTGACCTCCTATTTTTCAAAAGCACTTTACAAGCCTTTTAATCTGTATTTGTAGAAACAGTACAGCTTTTGCCAGACACAAAACAACAAATCATAAAAAATGAAAAAAAATCTTAAGACTGTGTCCACACCAAGAAAGGCAGATGTTTCTAAAAATCACCATAGCCAGAGGCTTAATCCCTTAAAAGCAAAATATTTTGGTTTCCTCATTCAAAGAACAGACAGACTGAGTGTTGGGAGTGTATATGTTGTTTGTAACAAATTCTAAAATCTAAAAAATGAAATATTTCAACTGATTTTACATTTTTACAAGAATCACTGTTTCAGTGTTGCAGTGTTTTTTTTTTGTTTGTTTGTTTATTTATACAAACAGTCATGTAACATGGAACGTGTGTGTCAGTGTTACTAACCTGTACTAGATGCACATATTTGTACTTCTAAACCTGTGAGAACCTCATTGAAATAATGTATCCCCTTCAATAATAGTTTGGCCTCAACCATCACTGTGGATGCTTGACTGTTGTTTGTAGGAGGATGTTAGGCAGGGCTGCCCTCAGATTCCTATTCCTTAAAGGGGAACTCCACCCACTTTTTACATCAGGGTCTTAGGTACAGTTGTTGGAAAGTACTACTGCGTATGTGGAAACAAGTTGTATAAAGCCTTTTGTGGCTCTTGCTGGAGCTGCAAAAAGTCTTATAAATTGCCTGAAGTGATGTCACCTGAGTCAGCGTTGGTTGGGTCTGAAGACTAAAAGTTTGAAAAATGAAAAACATCTAAGGGTGTGGAGCTAGAATCATCATCATCAGAGACCAGAGGCTAGCTTCTATTAGCATAACACTCATAAATCAACTGTCTGTGGTTGAGTTGCATTGTGGGTAATGGAGGCACTAAGTTTTGACAAGGAGGAAGAATAAATGGGATAAAAACAATGATATCTCTGGTTCCTGCTGCTCAATATATTTTGTCCATTGTGAATCTGACAATGTTATGGGAGTGCAATGCTAAGTCAGTGGAGGTCTTTTAACTGCCTAGCCAATAGGGAACCAATCCGACCTAAATCTAATTTATACCTTAACCCTCAAACAGACCAGGTAAAATGTTCTAATTCCCCCTAAATTCCTCACTTTTCAAAAACATACCCACATTCCAAAATGTCCTCACTCTAAAGGTATATAACTTTGTCCTCACAAAGATGCATGTTCAAGAGTACACACACACATACGCACGCACGCACGCACCCACACACCCACACACTGTAGTCTTAGCCATAATCCAGCGGCTGGTGGATTAATATTCACTCTCTAACGCATACAGATGAGTGTGTGTCTGAGTTCTACTATGAATGAGATTAGGTTTCATCCAATCTCAGTTATTGAAATCAGAAGCCAATTCTGTCATTTTTTTAAGATCACACCTGACAGTTTTATGCTGTTTATTACTGTCTTTAAATTTGAAAATTGTTTTAGAAAATGCAAAACGAGAGGTTTTGTTTATCACTTTATGTATATACAACGCTCCATCATGGTTTTCTCTATTACGCCATGCCATTGTAAAGACTGTGCACTTACACTATGGAAAATAACGACCCAAAATATTGCCCTAACCTGAACTGAAACGTGGTTCAGAGTGTGATGAAGAGACCATGAGTCATGTTAGCAGTGTGTCTGGTATCCCAAATCGGAGTTTGCATTTACATGTTTTAGTATTCACACCCTCAAAATCATTTCAGATGCATGTGGAACATATTGATAGAGCCGTCAGGAGCACGTGGGAGGGAGCTGGCGGCACATCTCAGCGGGACACAAGGAAATTGAAATAAATCTGAGATTTACTCTGGCTTCACGCTTCACACTTCATGTTGTTTACACAGGAGATAAGTGCGGGGTTTTACCCAACCTGAATATCAATTTGTTTTTCTCCTGGTAAATGATTTAAGGGTGTGTGTGT
The DNA here is from genome assembly GCF_023349555.1 of Cebidichthys violaceus. Lineage (NCBI taxonomy): Eukaryota > Metazoa > Chordata > Actinopteri > Perciformes > Stichaeidae > Cebidichthys > Cebidichthys violaceus. The sequence continues at coordinate 2,751,596 of NW_027176307.1, read as the reverse complement.
GTGTGTGTGTGTGTGTGTGTGGAATGAAAGTGTTAAGGTGATTATATAGCCACAAAAATGATGCAAAATCACACAATGATTCATTCTTTAACCTCCCTAATCTTAAATTCTTAAACATAGCCCAAGACATAGCTCTAAATCAAATCTTTTCACACATCACAACCAAAAAATCACTAATACACAAGATATGAATATTATTTGAAACTTGTAAATTTTTGTTGGAATTGTAAGCTATTAAAAACCAAAAGATGAATAAAAGAGAAACACAAGATATGAAGATATAATGAGTGGGCAAAGTGTATTTACTGTACATAGCACCTTTCTAGGTCAGACATCAAAAAGTGCTTCATGATAAAAGAGAAAAGCAAGACATAGAAAGAATAATAAGTAGAAAAATGGGAGATAAGAAAAAGACAAAAATAAATCAAACTTGGCAAACGCAAGTGCGAACAGGTGGGTTTTAAGCAATTGTTCACACAGTGATATAAGAGGTTGAACATTACCAAAAAAAAAAAAGTCAGGCACAAGAATACATTTAGGGTTTATTGTAAAATGTATTCGACCAGTTTCCATCTGATATTTCTGCTGTTTGCTTCATCACACCCTCCGTTTCTGTAACTTCAAATTTTAGATTGCTTTGATCCTCTTTCAGTTTACTCTCAGTTCATGCTCTTCATATTTCAGTTTATACAGCAGTTGACAGTTGAATAATTAACTGTGATCTCATTAACCATCAAATAGACGAGGGGCCTAATTTCCAAAGCTCTGTCTAATTAACTCTCTGATTCATTTAGGCGGCCATTGGTTCACGGTGTAATTAATTATCGTGGATTCACAAGGCATCACAAGATGTTTTCCGTCTAATTTCCCCTTGCTTAACCTTTTAAAAGTTGCTGAATTTGTCGCATACATATTTAAGTTCAGGCTCAGTTCATATTAAATACATATATCTGATAAGATAATTAAATATCACTGATCAGTTGAAATGTGGTGCAGGTAATATTAAATGTAAACAAAAGGCTAATAAGGCGGTGACAGTTCACTGCGTTTCAATTAGCCTCGAATGACTGGTTGTGACACCCGTCCAAATCTCATTTCCCTGCAGATTTCAGCCAGCAGATAGCATGTGATGTCTGCGTGTGTGTGTGTGTGTGTGTGTGTGTGTGTGTGTATGTGTGTGTGTGAGACACATTCAAAGATGGCTGATAATGGGACAGTGTACCAGGAATACTATGGGATTTTCTCAAGATGTCTTCCAAATATTGAATTATACTGTCCTGCTGTCTGGTTTGTCTGCCAGCCACTGACTCAGCCTTCCAGCCAGTGCCAATCACCTGATCCACACCGACCCGCACACCTGCTCCACATTCCCTAATTACGCTCGGAGTACATATAGCATCTTGCTGCCAATCCGGGCCTTTTTCTTGTGTTGGTAAAATTCCTGTATTTGTCACACATTAACACATTGCATTTTCTCACTTTTATACATTCTCCTGTTTTCTTTGTGGCATTGCTGAACGGCATGGGAAGGCTTTTGTGTGTGTGTATATAGTATATGTGCCAGCCCTTTACCACATACTGTATGCAATGTCAATCCAAGCCATAGCATTTAAGTCTTTAGCCTGGGTTTAGTTTTTAGTTTCTTGACCTTTACCTGCCCTTTGGAGAGTAAGCACTTTATCTTATGCCCCCTCGGCTTGGTCAGGCTACTTATTTGTGTTGGCTCTCCTCCGTTTGGTCATGCTGGCATGCCGCTTTTTGGCGAGGGCGAGAAATCCTGGTTAATTGGAGAAACAAAAGAGGCAGTCGGTGTGATGTTGAATCTCCTATCGGCTGATAATCAAACAGCAGCTGGTGGCAGAGATACTGTGACAAACTTTAATTTAATATCTTAAGCGTTGGCAAAGACACCAGAGAATATTTTCTACTTGGATTCAGTCATGACGAGCTGGGTGAAAAATATTTTCATTAGCCTATTTGTGATGAGATAGTAGAGCTGACCCAAACAAACTGGCACTGTCAAGTTTTTTAGTGCACCTATTTATCCCCTGTTGGAAACTGCCTCCCTCATCAAACATGGGAATTTGGGTACAGACTTAATGGTTACTGAGCCGTTACGTACGGGACATTCATAATTCTCTGATGTCAGGGAATTTTACAGCTAACACAAAGTAAAACCAAATGTTCTCTCTGCACTTTAAACAACATAAAACAAATTGTCACATTAGGGGTTCACGGTCTATTCAAGGTTTAAAATCATTGACAACATTACAGAAGCTCTGTAACATAACTTTTATTAACATCTACTGTCACTGATCTGTGTCTTTGTCTCAGGTGGTGCGTGACCAGATCACCCACTGCACCATGAAGCTACGTCAGACAACTGGCATGATGGAGTTCTGCCTGGAAGTCCTCAAAGAGAACGATCCCAGTGGATTCCTCCAGGTATCTGATCCACTGTGTGTGTGTGTGTGTGTGTGTGTGTGTGTGGGTGTGTGTGATTGTGATTGCACAAGTGTAAGATCATGGCATCTGCATGTCTCTCAAAGCAACAGAATAAAGGAACAACTTTATAGCAATATCTTAGCTGTGACAAAAGGGATTCATTCTTCAGGAGAATTGCTGATAAAAAATAAATAAATAAACAAACGGCACCCTTCTCTTTTAAAACTACTCAAGTTAAGACTTAACTTTCGGAGATCACACACATGGCATACACAGTATGAGGTCTTACTATATTGAAAAAAAAATGAAGTATTTACAACCAAAATTATAAATATAAAAGTTAAAAGGAAGAAGGAAGCAAGGAACTTAGTTCCTTTGAGCCTAAGAGGAGAAATCAGCAGTGTAGGGAGCCTCTGATGTTTGTGAAGTAAGCACATCTAAAAACACTGCACAATCTGAGGAGGAAGATTGAGAATAACAACACACACGCCTGCCTGCATCCATACACAAACACACACACACACACACACACACACACACACACACACACACACACACACACACACACACACACACACACACACACACACACACACACCAGCATGGGAGCATCTGATTTGCTTAATACTGCAGCTGATCTATTTTTAATTGACCTGACATGTTTAGTCATCAGGAGGCTAAGATGCTTAGTGGCCGATCAATAGTTGATCCGTATATTGTTAGGTCAAACTGAGAAAGGTCAAATGTGACATGTGCACCTGCTTAAATGAAAGATGTGAGAGTTTAGGTTTAATGTTCTGTTTGGGGTCAGGAACACACTCGCTCCCCCCTCCAAATCCTGAGATAGCTCTATCTGGAATTCTCTTATTTGAGTTTTATACCAATCTTGGGTCTAATTAACCCAGACACAAGTAACGTGAGTCTGTACAAACACACGTCTTTGTTTTTCTTTTATATCTTGCATGCTTATAAGAAATGGTAATTTCCATATTTTGTCACCTTCATCAAATGTGCAAGGCAAGTTTGTGGCATCTGGAACCTCAATAGTTTTCTAATATTCTTTTTGATAAGGTTAGAAGGAAAGGTTAGAAAAAAGCTGATTTTGCAATTATTTAAATTTTTACACATACAGTACAGCTGTGGTGGGTGTGAGACACCCTAACAGCCAATATCAAATAAACACAAGGGTTAAATGATAAAGAAGAAGAAATACTTCCCCAAAAAGTAAAGAATAAAACAACACGTGGTCTTTTAACCTTCTCCAACCGTTTAGCTCCATTTATGGCTGTTTCACTTTCTATTGAATGGTATTAAATGGAATTCTAGTGTCTCTGCTTCTAGTTATGATTATTTCTCTTCCTGGAAAGAAGGCAAGAGAGAAATAGAGTAACGTGAAAGGGAGAGATGAAATAAAGATCAAAGAAACTCCTGAGGAAACACACACACACACACACACACACACACACACACACACACACACACACACACACACACACACACACACACACACACACACACACACACACACACACATCCCCTTGCTTCCATTTGATCTGAATATTTTATAATGTATTGATTATGTGGGCCTTTATGGTTGCCAAAACCTAAATCCTAACTAGAGTCTCTTAAAAAAATCAAGGGAGGATATCAGTTCAGGAACATTTGTAAATATAATACATTTTGAAGTGATCTGAAGTGGGGAAAATTAAGCTAAATGAAGCAATTTGCGTTGTAATGCTCGAGGATGAATTTCAAAATACTAGGCTCATGTTTTTAAGAAGATCCCATCAAATTCTTTGCAGTTGAGAGTAGTTTAATATAATGTATTCACTTTTTCCCCCCTGAGGCAATAAAGCTCTTACCAGCAGATGAAGGGTCTAATTCTTAGCCTTAAATATTTGAACTGCACTAATGCCCGCCTCATTTCACTTGTCAGACACAGTGTAATAAAGCCAGGCTAATGGAACTGTACCCAGAGCAGAGAAGCTGTTCTGCCGGGAGAGTATCACAGCCCTGCAAGCATCTAGATATTGAATACAGATGCTCTCATTTCTTGTGTTTGGTTGATTTTACATGTCTTTTCACGTGCTTATCTTCCATCACTGTGTACATGAGTGCTTCAACCTTGTCTACATGTGTGTGTGTGTGTGTGTGTGTGTGTGTGTGTGTGTGTGTGTGTGTAGATCTCAGATGCTCTGATCAAGAGGGTAGTATCATCACAGGACCAGTGGGTGAAAGGAGCCCTGGAGCCAAAAGTAGTCCCTGACTTTGACCTCACCCTCAACACCGACTCACTGCTCCAAACTATCCTTCAGCTGGACTTCTGCCAGGGCAAAGGTGAAGACACAAAAGCACACACTACCTATTCAATTGGCAATTTGTATTATACCTTTGTTAAACTGTATTGTACCATTATCCTAATTTCTATTCATTTTTGTAATCAACTAAAACTAATTGTATTCTTAACTTCTCTGTATTAACACTTGTATTTAATGGAGTATTCCATCAATTTAGTAGTGAGCTCATAAAGATGGGGGGTCTAACAAAGAACTGATTGAAAGTGTATCATCACTTTCAATGTAGCTGAGGCAGAGATATTTTGACCTATATTCCATAGTATGGGTCAAGCTCCACTCCACTTGATCCTACATTTCCCATAATGCAACTGATTGTCATTTTGCCGGTTTAACATAATGACACGTCTTATTTAATCTTCCACTTGATTAGAACCACATCGATTTAAGTGTCAACAAAACAAGGTTTGCAAAATGCCATCATTGGCAGTTGCATTTAAATAAAATTAACACCAATGCAATCAATTCAGTTAATTTTAAAGGCAGTAAATACAGTTTATATATGTTTTTTGACTAGTAACTAACTAACTAAATTATATTATTACAAGGCTGGCAGAGGAGGTAAACATCTTGGAATGACGCTTGAATGCTCCCAAGTCAGAATAACGAGAGGATTTCCTGTTGTTCCCATACTGCTGTAATAAAATTACAGTATGGTGGAGTGCCCCTTTAAACAGACTACACAACATGTAGTTTTTGTCACTCTTCCCTTTGGAGGTTTCTTCCAGCTGTACAACAATGTACATAGCTGATTAGCTATTCATTGGTTGTTGCTACCCAGCAACCAGTTGGTGTGCATGAGTAAACACAACGTCCTTTACATTAATTCAGCGGCAGTTTTAGAGATTACCCAGATGTATTGTTAATGTACATTAAATATGTAATCAGCACTCTGCATATTTTATTATGATACGGATCCCCTGGGGCAGTAAAGATCAGGTGTTTTCCTTTGTAGATGTTGATTCAACATCGCTATTATACTGAATAATGCTCATTATTACATTATATACAATATTTTTTTTGCATTTATTCAAAATGCATTGTGATCTATTACAAATATTACAGAGTCATGACCCTGATTGAGTTACACTTGAAGGAGACTTTCTCTAATTTGAGTAGGATGAGTAGGCTTGTAAGTAGTTGAGAGGATTTGGTCGTCCTTCCCTTTGTTCTTTAAGTCCGACAACATGAAACCCATCTGTACGTTTCCCCACCGTCACATCCCATTGATCATCAGGAACAAAGCGATTGAGTTTAAACATAGAGCATTTGATTTCATGTCTTTGAATTTTAGTCTTTGACATCCTGAGCAACAATGCAGTGCAGGAGGTGTTTCTGGTTCATAAGTAGCCTGAATTATTCTCCTTCATTTTAAGTTGTAATTGACAATCTGAACTGAATGAGTTGCTCTGGATCACATGTTTTTCAGTCTTGATGTCCTCTGTAAATCAACAACTGCTTATAATCTCAACCAACTAAACTCTGGTGCAAACACTTCAGACGTTTGTCTTTCCCATTTAATTATTATCAGATTACATACGTAGTTCTTGTCAGGAAATTTCCAAAGAAGTTATTAGACAATTATTGACCTATAAAATAAAGCAGCAGCCTCTTATTTTACCAACATAGAGGTCTAATTGCTGTAGCCAGGCAGTTATTTATTTAGTTAGCCTCTAACAACATTAAAGTGATTCAAAATACTGGAAGCAGTCAAAACAATGTCTACCATGTCCTTGGTTTTATTGTAGGATCCTCTTCAGAATGCCAAAACCCCCAAATTTCTAGAATATCTACAGACCTAAATTGTAGCTAAATCCCTGTTTTAATTCTTGTTCTTTACTACTTCTTATTTTACTGCTACTGAAATCCAGTTACTTGAAAAGAGCACTAAGCACGCACATTGTCTTATTCGTGACCAAACCTTCATGGTTGTAGTCTTTCGTCGTTGTTGCAGCGTTTTCTGATCTAATATCAGATATTTGGGGAAAAAAACTCCTATTGTGTCATAATATGCAGATGATACAACATTTTACATTGATGAAATTTACAATATTTACATCTTTCAAAATAACTTAAATGCAAGATATTTTCTGAAATAAGAAGTATTTTTGAATTATAATAGTCTGACCCACAAGTCAATGTTATATGGTGAACATCATGAAATTTACATATCATTTGCAAATTAATGACCATAAGGCTTTTGTGTTGCCGCTGATGGTCATTTTGGTGACACAGCACACGCTCTTCATTGCGTCAGTGAATATTTACTTTTTGTTATGTTTCTAATGCATTCAATCTAAATCTCTGCACTGGTCTCACTGTCAGTTCCAGCTGCTATATGTGCCATCTTTTGTCCATGTGCTCTTGCATTAAAACATCCAAACCAACGTCATATTTACAGATGTGCAGGAGAATCCGTTTTTGAAACAAATGCAGGCAGCAGACAGTGGTGAGGCTGAGCTGGAGACAGAGAGCCCAGGAGGTATTTCAGAGACTACTTTTCACAGTGAACCTCTGTTTTCCTTCCTTGAGTTTTTTTCGTCACTCCTTCCTCATCCCTCAGCACTGCTTATGGTTGGAAGATCACTGGTCCTTTTGTCCCACAGCGTCTATCTGGTCTCTGCATGGTTATTGTTTTCCAGCTCCTCTCCAATGAATGGCACCTCTGCAGAATAGTGCTGCCTTCACTGAAGCACAAAGTTTCCATATAAGTCACAGAAATTTGTTGCCTGAAGTACTTCTCTGTGTTCCATGCTAGTCTTTGGTTACCAATCCTTTGATTTTTTTTGTGTGGAAATAATCATTTGTACCATCTTTAAATATAATAAGAGGAAATGTGTATTAAACATGATCCCCAAATGTCAGAATCACAATTATTGAATTAAAATAAAGATAATCTTTTTCAATTAAGAAAATCTTAAAATGAAATTGTAAAATATGGATTTAAGGTATAGAATACTAAAAATAATAAATGGAGAATATATTGTTGCAAATATGAATACAAATGATAAAATTGCATTCATTTAACAACAAATACTCGTCATCTTCTGGTTGTGCATGATTCAAAGAACTACTTTGGCTACAAATATTGTGATTACTGTGACATTGATAAACTGAATTGATAAGTACAGTGTATATCAGATCAACCCTGCTATGTTGTTCCCTCTGTCATGACTGCTGCCTTTCCTCTGTGTCTTCACTACTACTTATTTTGGTCTTGAAAGGTCAGTTAACAAATGAAGAAATGATGAATGAAGCAGAATTCATCACCCTGATATCTCCACTTGTGTGTTCAGTGGTTATTTTTACCCTGATGTTGTTGTTTGTGTGTTTGTTTCAGCTCCTTTTGGAATGCGGTCATGTTCTGTTTGTTAGCACCAATTTTACCAAGGGTTAGACAGATATGATTGTTTATTAGAAAATCCTTTGATAGGATATTCATTTTTTGACTTCTTTAACAAGCCAAGATTCCTGCCCTGAATCTAGCAATTAGCTAAATGTGTTAGTCTGTCTTTTCAATAGGTAGTATAGTTGTAGTTTGTACTAATTCGTATCTCAAGACAGTCTACTTATCATTTGAGAGGTTGTCCCACCTTGACAAGAACACCTACTTGTAATTTGGGGAGACTTTTTCTTAAGAAATAAGCAAAATAGCGTTCAAATAATTGCTGCTGGAGGTTTTTTTTAACAGAATAGCTACTAGTCTTTGAAGCTTATATTGGTCTTATCCTATGCCCCACTACTGCTACCTCTATAATGTATATATGTCTTCACATGACCTACTTCAAGCCTCCACCAATTCCCAGCGGTTTCCCTGTGTATAAACCTGGAAATGTTTTTATCCCCCACTAGATCTACAGTAAAGCCCCTCTTTCTTGACCATCAGTTTGTTTAAAGTCAACCAGCCAGCTGACGACATGTCATGTCTTCTTTTTCTCTTTGTGCATCCACCCACCCTTTCACCCCCCCAATTACAATCTTTATGTCTCATCCATCTTTTTCTCCCCACAGTGGAGTCTGGACCCTCGGTACCGGTGGCTCCTCTCTTGCAGCTGGAGAAGTGCTGCACCAGGAACAACAGCGCCACCCTGGCCTGGAGGGTAACTGCACCCCCTGTCAGCCTCATTGAGGGCTACATCCTGGAGCTGGACGACGGCAATGGAGGACAGTACAGGGTCTGTGCCTCGTAAAAACACACACACTGAGTTATAATTCGTAATGTGCATGTCATGTTGTCACTAATATGACACCATGCAGTAAATTATGTCTCTTCTGTGGCTAGTCTTCCTTTTGATTGTATTATTAATTATCCATATGCTGCTCAACTAGTTGAGTGTGTGTAGTTTGTGTGTGTGTGTGTGTGATATTTGTGACATCAGTAAACATGTATTTTAATTGTGTGACTCTTTACCTATACTTGAGTCCATCTTGTGTGTTTAAGCAGTGAACAAATGTGCATGCGCTTAATCTGCATTTGTAATGATGCTACTAAAATGTGTGTGTGCCCTCAGGAGGTGTATGTGGGGAAGGAGACAGTGTGTACTGTGGACGGCCTTCATTTTAACAGCTCCTACAATGCCAGGGTGAAAGCCTACAATGCTATCGGTGTGGGGCCGTACAGCAAGACTGTGGTGCTCAAGACCTCTGATGGTAGGCAGTATGTGTGTGTGTGTGTGTGTGTGTGTGTGTGTGGGGGGGGGGTGGGGGTGTTCTACAGTTTTGTCAAATTGACACTAAGTGTGGGCTAAAGGATAATGTCTGTATCCTTTGGAATAATCCTCCTTTGATTTTATTGTTTCCCGCAGAATAGTATTTGTGATGATCTTCGTAAAAGATTTGAAGACACAAATTAATTGTAGCATGTAAAATTGATTAGACAAGGAAAGGAAGGGAGTCTAAATGAAAGAAGAGGAGAGAAGGCAATTGGAAGGAAACAGAAAAGCTATAGAAAGGGAAGGAGGGCAAAAGAAAGGATAGTACAAGGAAAGGAAAAGAGGGGGGGATAGCTAAGAAAATGAAAGGAAAGAAGGGAGTGGACAAGGAAAGAATGAAATGAAGAAAAAGGGGAAGGAGAGGGGAGTAATGTTAAAAATAAGGAGAAAAAGAGGATAGGGAAAGAAAGGGGAGGAGTAAAAGACAGAAAGGAGAGGAAAGAAGAGGAAAAGAAATGAGAGAACCGGTAAGAAAAGGAAAGGAAAGAGGGGAGTGGACAAATAAGAAATTAATAGAAAAGGAAATGTTAGGGAAGAAGGAATGAAGAGTGAAAAAAGAGAGGAAGAAATAGGATATCGGCAAGAAAAGGAAGGGAGTGGACAAGGAAGGGAGGAAAGGATACAAATAAGTGTAGGAAATAATGGTAAATAAAGGAATGAAGAGTGAAGAAAGAAAATGAAGGAAAACAAAGCTGAAGAGGGCAAAGGAAGGGAAAGAAAAGAAAGGAGTTAGAGAAAGAAGGAGGAGGAAAAAAGGGGACAATGACAACATTTTCCACAACCACAGTGGGATGAAGGTGAGAGTCACACTGAGACACTCTATCTCACTTTGCCAATTTCACCAACAATGGGCATTAGTCTGTTTTGTGACTGATAACCGTTCATCCCTCCCGCCCTCTTTTTTTCCTTTTCTTTGGCATTTTTTTTCTTTGTTAACTCACCCTCTTTTTCTTCCTCTTGCTCCTCATCGCCTCCTCCTTCTCTACCCTCGAGGACTGTAGCTTCCTCCAAATACACAGAGAAAAGAGGCATGACAAGTAAATAAGCAGGCAACAGAGACTGCAGATTTTTATGTACAATTTTTGTAACGTGGTATAAATCTCTTTCTGTATGTGTGTGTGTGTGTGTGTGTGTGTGTGTGTGTGTGTATTTGATGTGTCACCACTTCCAAATCAATGACGCAGCATAAGGTTGTAGCCAGCTGATGAAGCATTTCAGGCAGAGATAGTAAATGCATCCCTGATGTTTCTGTTCTGATTTTTTATGCCTTTAGTGTGTATGTGTGTGTGTGTGTGTGTGTGTGTGTGTGTGCGCGCGCATGCTTTTATCCTGCAGCTATAAACTCACCCACGCACTTATGCCCCGCCAGACAGAACGTTATATATGCCATGTATGTAATGCCAGACATGGATTTCCATACGTAACTCTGTCCAGATGGAACCCACTGATAATACGTGTGTTAATGTGGCAACAGACAACTCTCCTGATATAGCAGCTGATGGTCATCTAATCACAGTGAAGGCTTAGAGACGTGTTGAAAATGTCCTGGTGGGCTGATTAATAACAGACATTTCATAATGTCTGAAGCCACTTTTCAACTTCATGAGTCCGAGCTATTTCTTGTTTATCAAAATGAATCACATAAGGTGTTGGTAGACAAAGTGTGCATATGCCATTCCCTTTCAATTTCTTTAGTTATATTGTGTATATTAGTGTATCGATTGCTGCTTCTGCAACAAAAAATCATCTCTGTTTCTTGAGGCTTTGACTGATTTGTTTTTAAGTCATCATTTCAATTATTTTAATGTATGATTGTATCTTGGTATATACACATACATTGCTTTAATACAGCTAAATTAGTTGTTCATATTATTATATTTTATTATCAATACAACATTATCTGTTATCCTGACGTGATTATTTGAAAAAATGTAAATATGACGGAGTTATTCTTGTTATAAAAATAGCAGATTTTAGTTTCTCACTGTGGCAGCAGAGTGTGTCCATATTGATGAGGATGAAAACAATTAATGAGCACCATCAACATCATGCAAAGCTACTAATAGGATATTACTGTATGCTTTGGCAAACAAAAGTGTGACACCAGTTTGTGAAGATGAAGTCATTAAGGGTCTGGGTACAACTGTGGCTTTGTGACTGACTACATCATGGGTCTGAATGGTGGCACAGACTTTCAAAACTTCTAATTCCTTATAACTTAATACCTCTCTGTTAAAAAAAAAATGTTGACTCATCATGACCAACTGATGTTTCCCTCCTACAGTGGCCTGGTTCTCCTTTGACCCCTCCACAGCTCATCGGGACATAGTTCTGACCAATGAAAACCAGACAGTCACCTGCAGCAGCTACGACGACCGCGTGGTGCTGGGAACCGCTGCTTTCTCCAAAGTAAACTCACACGTGTTATCTGTTTTATGGATTTTTATACATAGATTAGATTTCTTTCTCATATGAGTGACCAAAATCTGTTTTCACATCCCATTTAATAAAATCTATTCTACTTCCACGTGAATCTCAGGGCATCCACTACTGGGAGGTCCGCATCGACCGCTATGACAACCACCCTGACCCTGCGTTTGGCGTGGCGAGGATCAACACCATGAAAGACATGATGCTGGGCAAAGATGACAAGGCGTGGGCCATGTATGTGGACAACAACCGCTCCTGGTTCATGCACAACAACTCCCACACCAACAGGTAGGTGTACGCTATATTGGTCTACTATACAGTATGTGTTTTTAACGCCGTTGGTATTATTTCGATGGGAGCCACCAATAGCTGATATCGTATGTCAATGGTAGATCATCAATACAGATGCAAAGCCCAGCAAAGACAGTTCAACAAATTCAAAGTAAAACAAAGCCACCTCACGGCCATCACTGAGAGCAAACTCACCTCATCCGTAACACTTTGGTACTGCAGCGCATTGTCAATAAATGTTGTTTTGATGTTCTGACACTGCTGTAATGAGTTTACCCATCATGCGGTACCATAACCAAATATGACCTCAGTCGTGTGGTCATTAATAAATAAGACATTGATTGATCGAGATGCAAAAGAATCAAACATTTTTGTAACTTTTCTTCAAATTTTAAATATAGAGTATAAGTGTGAACACTAGCTGAGGTTTTTTTCCATGACTTGACAACTTAAAAGTTGTATTAAATGACGTTAAAAAATCATTCATTATTATTATAATTATTATTAATTAATTAATATGATTATGAATTATTATTATTAATAACCAATTAGTCAGTTAGTTACAGCTTTAAACTTGTATGCCTTATTAGAAAATGTATTCATCTTTATTTATAAACAACACTTGTATGTCAATGAGAACAGCAGGAGGCAGAAACTTTGTACTCTCTTCTTCTATTCATCATTGTGAGTTCTGCATTAAAGCTCACACAACAAAACACTAAACACACACACACACACACACACACACACACACACACACACACACACACACACACACACACACAGAATAATGATACATACCCAGGATAACAGAGGGACCCCCGGGGCTCATACACTACTGCCTAAACAGACCAGAGAGCAGTAGAAGAAGAACGCAGCCTGCAGGAGATATCAAAACATCTCTCTGAACCATCTCTCTCAGTGTCACAATGTAGCTATCAAACCCTCATTAAACATTTATTTACAACAAAAGACGTCTATTCTTCACAAGAAATAAGTTGACTCTCCACAGCATCCAACAATGCGAAACCTCTGACTTTATTCGTCTCTCTCTATCTCGGTCCATCCAGGCGATGGATTTATTCACTGTGCCATCTGCTTTCATGTCATTCATCATCTCATGTTTGTGTCTCATGTTCTTAACCACATATTGATTCCTTCGTGTCTCTCAGAGCGCTGGCTCTCTCTCAGCCCAGTTTGAAACATGGCTACCTTACATGTACAGAGGTGGTTTCACACCTTATAGCTTCTTTGCAAAAACACAATTTCAATCACACTCTTATCTCATTTTCAGGAAAAAAGACAAACATTTGTAGTTTTCTTTAAGTGTCCATTTTTTGTCACCTTACCACACAGATTAGAGTTGAATCACAGTAGGTAGTCTGAATTCCCGAGCTTTGATGAGCTTGTTAAAACAAATGGAGCTCAAGACCTTGTGGACACAAAAGATGAAAATTATAAATCGCTGAATATGAGGTTTACATTTTTAGTGCTTTACTTTTTCTTTCAAGCACATCACACTTTATTGGCATATTTAGAATAGAACTGGAATATTATTATGATATAGAGTGGAGTTTGGTCTTCTCTTTAACAAGCTGTAGGGGAAGAATGGCAAAAAGACAGATGAGAAGGGAGAGGGTTTTCTTGAAAATGTTCATAAAGACAGTCAGATGTCAGTCTCCCTGTTTCAATGTTTTCCAGACACGTTCTTATCACATCCTATCACACACAAATTAAGTTGTTTTATCTATTTGATGTTTTGTGTGTGTGTGTGTGTGTGTGTGTGTGTGTGTGTGTGTGTAGGGCGGAGGGAGGAATCGCCAAAGGCTCGACTGTTGGCGTCCTGCTGGATTTGACCAATCGCACACTGACTTTTTACATCAACAAGGAGCAGCATGGACCGACCTCATTCGAGAACCTGGACGGGGTCTTTGTACCAGCTGTCAGCCTCAACCGAAACGTGCAGGTCAGTGTGTGTGTGTGTGTGTGTGTGTGTGTGTGTGTAGGTGTGTTTTACCTGTCTTGTGGGGAACAAAGTTACAGTCTCCTTTTTTGGGAGGACAAAATAGGGACAATTGCACGTCCCCATAGCGTAAATCATTAAGTCTCCAGGAAATTAATGTAGGTCAATGTCATATCTCCAAAAGTCATGAAAACAGCACAGTGTGTGTGTGTGTGTGTGTGTGTGTGTGTGTCGTAAATGGTAGTTATGATGTGTTCTTTTGAGTATATGTACAGCGTGTGTACGTCTTTAGACAGTGATTGCATGAATGAGCAAAATGAGGGATATATTCAACTGGGAAAGCACTTTTTGTTGATACCAGAGCTGCCAAAACTGGTCATAGTAGCGTCAAAGTGCACTGAAGCAAGTGTTGTTTTCTCTTGTACATTTTGTAACTTTTAGTCGTGCACTTTGGTGTCACGCTCTTGGATTTGCAACACTGCTTTTTCTCTGTTTTATATAATTGTAAACTGAATACCCTGAATAAACAAGCAATTTGAGAACATCACTCTGCTCTTTTATAGATTTAAGAAGTTAAAGATTTTAAGAGTTAATTTTAATTGCTAATAAAAATAACCAAACATCAGACTGGTATATGTTCTGCTGTTGCAGCATTCAATGTCCCCTGATTTCCAAAATACTAAAGAAGTGATCCTTGTTACAGTCTGTTATCCTGCTATCAAGAACCTGAAGCACTTGACTATAGCATCAGGTTGTATTTCTGACAAGTGGGAGTTTAGGAGGACCACTTGAAGTCAACAAATCACTTATTTATCTTTCTCAAACTCATGTTACATAAGTTTGAAGCTCCTTTAAATATTAACGAGCCGAGAAATGTCAGCTGTCAGCTGATTTCTACCAAAACAACAGTAAATATTTGGTAGACCTCAGCATTAATACATAAGCATTGTTATAGCTGCAGCTTAAATTATCTTCATCCTTATATTTGCTAAATTTACATGTTTGAAGTAACAAGCAAAGACAGAAAATCAAGAGGAATAACAATCAGATCCCTCTTCCAGTACAGACATGAAATAGTTGCATGTAGAAAGCAGTCAGACGTAGCAGTTTTAGACACACACTTACAGAATGCAAGAAGTATACAGTCTGTGCATCATTTTTGCAAGCAGAGTCAAAGTGTATGGAGGAAGGAATCCGTAGATGGAAGACGTTAACAAGACTGTATTTTCTAAATCCATCCCATTACTATTCTTCCAAGCAGTCGTCAGATATGTTCCTCAAATTCAAGCATTCATTGACTGATCTCCTCACAGTCTCGATCACAGATGATCTGCTCTGTTGCTCCTTTCAGGCGACCTTACTGACGGGCCTGGAGTTGCCAAAGAATACCAAACAGTAGGAGGTCTTCCCTCCGAGCGTGCCCTGGATACAAACCAACGATGTCATATGCAGTTCGCTCCCATGTGGACCTTTTCCAGTCACGTCAGATGGGATTTACCCGTCTCCCATTCTTCTCAAGGTGCCCTTTGTCTTGGATACACTTCAATGTGAGACCCCGCTCCATAATTTGGGACGAAAGAATAAAATCTGGGTTATTATTGTCTCTTAATACAATGATTGACGCTTGTGGACATCCCAACAGAGATGACTGGATTGCCATACTTTTTTTATATTCCAGTTTTTTCCCCAATAATTTACTTCATTTATGTTATTGTACCTTGCAAAACATGTTAACAAGAAGGAAAATACAGCCTGAAATTTCTCCTCAAGTCCTGAGACTAAACTAATCGACTCTCTCACTTTGACAGAATCAATAGTGAAGATTCCCACACTGTCCAGTGAAACAATATTGTACATTTAATTTTTCTATTTGAGAATTTCTAAGCTTTATGATTAAATGTAAGATGTTCCATCAGAAAATAGCATCACAATCAGTTTAAAAAAAGTCCAGGACAACAAGGTGCTTCCAGTAAGCAAGGGAGAAACGATTCAGCAGCGCTTATTGTTGCTCTGCTTCTCTCTCAGGTGTCTTTACGGCTCACGAGGTAAAACTAGATGAAGAGAGTCTTTTATAGGAGTTGTAGTGGCACTGCGGGATGTTTCCCTCATGGAATATTTAAAAGCTTCACGTTCACTGCACACTTTTTTCTCTCAGTTGTGGCTCCAACAGCATTGCCTTTTCTGTTTTTCCCTTCTTGTCTTTCGCATACAAAAAGGCATAAAGATTGTTTGGTGCTGTTTTCAAAGAGGTTTACGCGCTGAGATCAAAAGCTGGGAAGGATTGGACTCGGTTCCATTTCATTTTTCAGTCATGTGACAGATCTGCAAAGCATGGGAGTGGCCAGTCTGCAGGGGAAATGTTTTATTTTGCAACCTGAAAGTGGTCAATTAATTTTGCTGCATTTCAGTGTTGTCTCCATGCGGGATTGGTTGTGTAATTTTGAAGTGTCTTGTCATTTATTTTAGTTTCTGGTAGAGTGTTATTGACCACTCACAGTGTCTATCTGCCTCAAGTGGTAGAATAAAAGAGAGAGACTCACCAGAGAGACTCACCAGAGACCAGACAAGGAGAGCAGCAAACTCTCATGCACCATTTTGCCACCTAAAGAGATTAAAGGAATAGTTTCTTTATTTTTGGAAGTACACTTGTTTCATGATATTATGTAAAAGGGTTAAACAAATGAGATAGAACATATTATACAGTTATATTTAGAGGTGCTGGCTGGCAGATTTAGTTTCCTTCAGTCAGAGCGCTCCACTCTTTATGCTAAGTTAAGCTAAGTGGCTACTGGATGTAGTTTCATATGTATGCTAGAGACATGGGGGTGGTATCGTTCTTCTCATCTAATGGGTGTTTAACAAAATATTGAACTATTGACACAGACACTGATACTGACATATTTGGCATTCTGTTTTAAACTTTGGGGTCTCCACTGGAATTTAAGATTACGTTCTGTGAAGGAAATTTGACTGAGCAGCATAAGCTTGTAAGTACGAAACCATGAGCATGTCAGTGAGGTTAGAGGTTAAAATATGCCTGCAGCATTTAATACAATTTTGGTGATTGTGTTAATTTGGTTAACTACAAAATGTTGTACCAACTTGTCTGTTAAATGAATCAAAGAGTGGGAACGAGGTTGATAAATTGCCGACAGGAGCATTTCCTGCCTTGATGTTTTCCCTGCAGCCTCTCCCAGGCTCTGCATTCACTCTGACTCATGAGGACATGATTTCACCTTGAGGGATAAATGTCCGAAAACGCTGACATTAAATGGAACTGAGCCAAACTTCACTTTTTTTTCTTCACAAGACCAACAGCTACTATAATATATCAAAATTAGAGGAGAAAAGTGTGATTGTCGCATGGTAATTTTGATTCTGTGCTCATCTCCCAGTCTCTCTGTAGAATCTCTGTCAGGCCCCTTTAATATGTCACGCTGAAGATCTTGAAAAGTCACATCAGGTGAAGCTACGCTTGCTGCTGCATTTCTCATCAGGGATTGGATTCGGCAGCGGCTTTAAAATCCAACCAAACCACTGTGACTCCGGATATAAGATGTTGTTTTAACATACAGTACCCATGTATATTTCACGACTAATGCAGAAGAGGATGGAAAAGTTTGCTAATTTATTTAATCTTTAATATTTCTACTCCCTATAATGATGTGTGAGAGAGAAGTGACACACCTGCCATACAAAGATTGGGCTTATGTGTGAATGGAAAACAACAAACAAATGTAAATATGTGAGTTATGACTATAATGTGAGATATTAAGCATGGATTAAGCGTCAAACAAGTTTACAAAATATCTGAAGCTGTATTGTAAATAGTGTGCTGTGTCTTTGCAATGAGTGATGTTAAAGCCAACTGCTACGACAGGTTGCCCTCTGCTGGTGGATGGTGGCAACAACAGGATTAATTCATTGTTTCATAATACCCGACTGTGATTTCATACCTTTAATTGCTGACTTTTTAAACAATGTCAGCAATCATTTTGTCTGACGAGGTGTCAGATTTACATCTCTTACTATCTTACTTGTATCGCCAACTATCTCATACATCTAATCAGGGACAGCAGTCATTTATATTTTCACTTTTGTAATGTAACAAATTATTATGATTGCAGGCAGCAATTACATGTTGCTTAACACAGCCAATTTATTTTAAATTCTCAGTTCAACACAAACTTTAAAGATGCCAGGTGACTGAACACTATATATACTATAAATTAAAGAAGGCCTTTCTTACTGGAATTAATTAGGTCTATTTTCAATACAACAGAAACATGACAACATTTGTTGGCCTGTATTTTTTTTTTTGGAGAATGTATTTAACTATAGAGCATTAGAGTAGTATTATAAGGTAATATATTTGAATTTTGGTTCATTTTATGTTTATGAATATGTAAGAAATACTACTGAAGAATAATGATTGAGCCTTTTTGGGAGATGGGGATGGGATTATGTATTTATATATGAATCAAAGCTGTTTGCATCTGATGCGGCATTCAAATGATGTGGGAAAGATTTTTTTACATCTATATTTTTTATAACAGTTGATCAAATGTGTAATGTGAATCACTCGTAGTGATGGACCCAGATAATTATTCCCCGACTCTGCAGTTCTCGTCGTTAGGGAGCGTTTTAGCCTCTTAGTTTTCTTTAGCTTTACCGTTTTGATTAACACTTAACTACTCATAGCATTATTTTCATCTGCAGCAGGCCAGACGGACACAGACAGATGGGCTCAGTCAGCAACTAGCTGGTGAACATGGTGAAGCATTTAGCAGCTAAAGAGTCAGATATTTCCCTAAGGAGTTGGTAGAGACCAAAATTAGAGCTAAAAGAGAGATATTTTTACTACATTTGTCTCTTGGCCAAAAACACAGCTCCAAATGAATGATAATGTTGCTAAATGTCTGCTGGGTGTGTAAATAAACAACTGTTTGCTAAGTGTACCATCGACTGAAAAGGGGATGTTAGTGTTATCACATCTTTGTTTCTGATGCCCCCAAGTGGTCAAAAAAAGCAGTTATTGCAGTTTTAATGAAGCATTTCATTATCTAACAATCAATCCAGACAATAAAAGCCATATGAAAGTAGTTTTATTCAAATGTTAATTGCCATTGTGTATACTGTCTACCAGCTGAAACCAGGCCTACGTTTACCATCTTTCCCACATGACATGAATGCACCATCAGTGTCAAAGTCAGGACTTGAACCAGTTTTTCCCGACCCAGAAAGCAAACACCACCCAAAGGAGAGTTTATCCTGACGTGCCCCAGACTGCCAGCTTTTCACCTAAGGTCTATATTTGCATCACGTGAGGTTGCTCAGCTCCGACCGCCCTCCCACCTTCCACACCAGACGAGCAACCTGCCCCCGAGATTGACTTTGCCGTAACCAGGAATAGATTATAGGCCCACAGGCAAAGTGAGACATCTATCACACAACCAGAGGGGATGCTTTTCCTTCAGCTGAGTCTGGATGATTTGGGGTTACATGTCTGCGGGCTGTGTGGATGTCAAAATGGTGCAGAGGAAATCATGACTGGAGGGAATAGAAGCTAAAAGGTGTTAGGTGGAGGTTCAAGGAGTCCGACAGTGTTTCAGGTAAAATGAGGTTACGCCTTTTCTTTTCTGCATACAGTTATTTCTTAAATTCATATCAAAACAATACTTTTTGTGGCAAAATTCACATATTTTAAGAGTCACATTGTAGTCTAGATATGGTATTGTAAGAGTGCTTGTATGGCATGTTCCTTTACCCCAACACTTACCCACCCATGAATGTGAGATTTAATTTAACTTCAAGATATGGTGCTGGGGAAAAGAGCATGTCACTGCTGTAAGCTGTTTAACTTAAAGAATTGCAGATTTATTTACTCTATAAAGTGTGTAAATATATTTAATTGCATATTTATTTTCTTTTGTATATTGCCCTCTTCAATTTGTTCACTATAAAGGTTGAATGGCTCCTGATTATATATATTGTCTATGGTTTATTGCCACGGGTTGAAGGTTTAAAAAAAGAAAAAGAAATAAAATCTCAACATAATACAGCTTTGCTTACAGCTTGAAACAATGTGCTGCAGATAAGCTTCATATTTCTTTGTGCTGTTTCTTCTTCTTTAAAATGTATAAATAACACTAAAGCTGCTTCAAAAAAACGGTGTGAGATTTTGTGACCTCACCCAGCCTCACACTGCCAGATTACACCTCTTGTTTCGCCATTGTCGCTCAAAATCCATCAGCTTTTAATGTTTTCTCTTCAACAAAATTAAATTAAAATTAAATGAATTAAATCTGTAAAGATCTGGAACATTTTCACCTCGAACGCAGCTTCTTGAGGCTGTCAAGAAGTCGTTTACATACATGAAGGGTTTATAAATGGAGAAAAACTACTCTCTCATGTTTGTATGTATGTTTCTACATGAAAACATCTGCCAGGACTTGACTTGTGTGTACATTGCTTTTTTTTAATAATTACCCCCATCTGTACTGTTATGATCCCCTCCCTTCCTGCCAATGTAAATGTTTTGTACAACTACATGGTTTGTATATGAGAAATGCATTGTAACTGCATTATTTAAAAACCTTTACCGTGTAAAACACAAGAAACGCAAATGTCTTCTTTTGTTTTTTGGGTCATTTATAAAAAGAAAATAAATTAACTGTGATGGAATATGATTTGACGAAGGTCTCCGGTGTCGTGCATTTACGTCCCGCCACCGTGCCCATTCAGGGTCCATTTTGAGGATCGGTAAATTGGATTCCTGTTTCTGCAGCCTGTCTCCAGTAACACCGTCTTATATTTTACTGCAGACAAGTCCTCTGGAAATCAGCCTCACAGCTCACGTTGTATTCGGCTCTTCCTCATAACACTGCAAACAGTCCTGCAGTAAGATGAGTCACTGACGGTGTCTGGAAGCCACTTCTTTCTCTGGCCTGCTGATGTTTTTCCATCCTGGAGGCTCACCTGCAAACACAAACACAAACACGCATATTTCAACCATGAAACATTAACCCTCAACTCTCGAGTGAAGGCCAGTAGGTGTCCAAAGTTTGGGGCACTATATCTCCTAATTCCTTTTAGCTTATTAGCTAGAAGTACAAAAACACACACCTATTTGCGTCTCTTGTTGCCTTTGATTTTCTGGATCTCCTTGGAGCTGAGGATCAGCATGCCGTTCTTGAAGCGACCCACCTGACCTGCGGGGGCCGAGCCAGAACCAGAACTAGAAGACACCTTCTTCTTGGCCCTGGTGGAGATGGCAGCACAGTTAAACACAGGTTTCAACCACTCAGATGCGACAAGACAGCCTGTATAACTATCTGTCCATTTTGTTACGCTAAAGCAAAAACACTAGTGCTGTGTTTTCTCTACATAAATTATAATAGAACACAGATTCAAGGACACTTAAAATGTTTGCTGATGTTGGTTTGAGCACGTCTCTTCCAAATGAAATGTTTCAATACTCTTTACACCACCCTACTGCCAAGTGATCTCCACGTATCAAAACCTAGTGGAAAAGTTTACAGATATATTCAGAGGAGCCACCTCACCCACCTTTGATTACTCTGCTTCTTCTTTTTCTTCAAGTCCTACGAAGCAACAACACAGGGAATAATAAGAACAGGTGGAGCATGATTTTTTCTTTTTTTTTTATTACCGCTATTGTGTTTATCTAAATAAACAAAAAAATGTGTTAATGATTTAATGGAAATGTATCTCTATTTTAATTGATTGTAGGTGCAGCTCTTACCGGCTGAACCTCCTCCTTTGATTTCTGCTTCTTCTCTTTGATCTGCTGCTGCAGCATCTTGTAGTTGACGTAGTCCTTCTTGGGAGGCTGATTAGGAGACAATAATTAACTTGTGAATTGGTCACTTTGCTACTAACAAGGCTGTGGTGCTAATTAAATAGGTACAGGACTTTATAAAAGCTGTTTTCCTTACTCGGGCTCCCAGCATGACCGCTCTGTCCTGTTCAAAAACACGCTGCTGCTCCTTCTTATAGCCCGTGATTCCAAACCGATGGACCTCAAGACGAGCCTGATGCCAACAAATACAGTATAAAGCCAAACACGTCACAGCGATAAAGTGAGCTAAGTAACAATTTCCACATAGTGAGGCAGCTACTAAATGAAGCCATGAGAAGAATCAATTCACACACTGAAAGACAGAGTTTAAACATCTTCTTTTTTTTTTTTTAAACCACATAGAGTAAATTTTTATAAAACGGTCACCTTTTCCAAGTTGAGCGCTTCTAGCTGGCCGCTTTCCTCCTCCTCCTCTGTCATCTTCTGAAGGGCCTTGAAGTGAGGACGCCACATAACCAAAGGCGTTGGCGACAAAGACAAGGGGAGAGGGAAAGTGAAGTGAATGGATGGTGACAAGAAGAGCATAAACAGAGACGGTTGACTAAAGGTCACACAGCGGCATGGAAGGGGTTAGGTTTTAAAATGTCAGAGAGGAAAAGGGTTCTGCATTTGCACAAATACACTACTTGATGTCAAATTCCTTGGATGAAAAAGAAAGAGGTTTAATGCCAGTGCTAGTCAGTGAAAGACCACATTTTCCATTAACTGTGTAGCTTCATGTTGCAGAGGAAGAGGATGTTGCCACGTGTCTTGCAAATTAAAATTCACTTCACTCCCTCCACCATTTATTTGGCCAGAAACTGTGATCAAGCTTGTAAAGCAATATATTTAGTGCAATAGCAAAACTTCCCTTTCTGATGTATATCAATTCTGCAAATAGTGTATCACCAGCTCTGACAAACAACACACAATATGAAATGCAGTGCAAACAGCTGCTCATTTTTTCAGTGCTGATGGGTGCAAAATTCCGAAAGTCTGGATCATTTCAATTCAATTTAATTTTTCAATAGAATTGAATGAAAACAAATGATCTCTGCTAAAATTCAGTTATTTCTTTAAAAAATTTTTTTATGAATCATTCTGACCTCTTTCCAGTTTGTTGGTTCCAGCTTCTCAAATGTTAGGATTTAATGATTTTTGTGCTGTTTATGATAGTAAACTGAATTTATTTTTAAACATTTGGTTGAATAAAACGATGAAATGGTTCTTAAATTCTATTATGATGCACATTTTCCAATATGCTACTCTTAGATCTTTAGCACTGGCGGGGCAAGACAATGCACAGTTAAAGCACCTAAGAACAGGGCAAGGATTTGGCCTTCAGGTCATCAGTCTAAGCTGAACCTTTACAAAGATTTTGTATGAAGGAAGTACACGGTGAGCTAAAGCAGTATAGACTTACAGGCACTTTGTCGGGTGCTGGAGTCTGCTTGGTTTTCGGTTTCTTTCTGGGGTCCTGAAATGTTACAACCTTCACCTGGCTCACCCGCTGGATGGTTGGACCTGAACGAGACATGACACATTAAACCAACGAGAAAAGGAGGCGTGTATGAAATGAATGGTGCAAGATGAGGAGGCCAGAGGAGGGGAGGGTTTGAAAACATATCTTATTGACAGCTGTGCATATGTATGGATGCTAAACCGAAAATTATAGATATATATCTATCACATGCGCGTGGGGTTGTTACTGAGCTTCTTGCTATGCTGCCCACCTGTTTGCTCGGTCTTTGGTTGTTGCTGCTGGTGTTCAGCTCCAACATGATCTACTCGGTTGTCTTCAGAGTTACTGCAGGTATCCTCGGCTGCAGGGAACTCCTTTTCCTCCTCTTCCTCATATCTTTTTCTCTTTTTCTTCTTCTGAGACTTGAGCTTCTTTTTTGATGCTGGTCCATCATCTGACACATCAGTCAACAACAAAATATCATTTAAGTCCCTGAAACTTTTTGGTAAACATGATCAACTTTTATGTGCTATCACCACATCATTTCCTTAATACACAAGACAACAGCTGAATATGATAGCAGCATTTGTCTCTGTAATTACACATTAATGCACTCTAAGCCACACAACAGGACAGCTCTGCCATACATTCTACCTTTACAAAGTTCATAATGTTATTATGTTGATAACTTTCAACCATATGTTCATTATTAAGTTGTAATATTGTATTGCAGTAGACGCTGGATTCACTAAACAATCACCTTTACGACTTGAATTATAACAAATCGCTTTGATTTAATTTGTTTGTGCTGTGATCGGGACAAACGGGGATCTCTAACGTTAACGTTAGTTCAATATTGTAAGCAGAGTTAAATTACGATAGGTGAGACAACGAATACCTTATTCTTGTTTTCAACAGTTATATAATGTCTGCGGACAAACCAAATAAGCTAGCTAGAGTTAACAAACAACACCAGCATCCTAAGGTATGCTAGGTTTACTAGCATACCGTAGAATGGTAGCTATCAGCACTTACCAAACTCGTAAAGTTTATCCAAAACGTCCTCGAGAAACAGACGATCTCCGTCTTCTTTTCCGTTCATTTTAAGCTAATGGTAGAAACAGGATAAAAGCAAAAGTAGTAATTCTCGTGACTCAACGATAACAGCCGTTTCACAACATGGAATGTAAGCACGTGTGACAATGGTTGATCCTTCACGGATACCGTAGTTGCGGAAATGCCACTGATATGCCAGTTAGTACGCCCATGGGAAGTTCTACTGTTAACAACTTAACGTATTTACATATCAAGAGGCAAGAACCGGACAAACATCCCTGAACGTATCAGCTCACTGGTCGCAGTGTGTATGAGTTTGTAAGTTGTGACAAAGAATGGCATCCGGCGCTGTTTATTCGGTATGTATGCTTCGCTTTGCTTGCCAATGGCTAAGCTAACTTGGCAAGCTCTTTACTGTAGCTCAGTGCACACTATTTGACATTACACTCAAACAGAATGAATCAGATTTCATACGTATGAAACAAAACAGCAAAGGAGTATTTAATTTGGCAATTTTGTGTTTTGCTTTGCGACGTTTTTCACTGATACAACCACTGTTAAGCAATCGTCACTTTACATTTCTTTAATGCATGCAGCCTGCAGGACATTTTCTTTTAATACAACTAAAGCTAGACCACTCTTTGGGTTTCGGTCATCATGGTTAAGTGCTGATCTGCACGTGTGAAAGATGACCTACAGTAATGAGTGTTAGTGTTTTTAGTTCGTCACAGTTTAACTGTAAATAATAAACTTATTTCCTGCCTTAAAATATGCAACGTTAACCCTACAGTTGCAGCAGTGTTACCCAACATTGCTTCTCCAGCTATTACTGTCTGGGTTTATTTCCTAAATAGCGAAGGTGGGAAATAAATAAAGGCAACTCTATTTGCAGAGCACCTTTTAATTACAAGTAAATTCAATTGGCTTTACATTAAACTGCATTAAAGTGTTGTAATACAAAACAAGATTGTACTTTGCTAACAAGTAACCGCAATCTACTTTACACTAATATGCAGTTTAATTACAATTTGAAGGTACTTATTTGAGAATATCTATTTTATGGTAGCCTACATTTTGCATAATCAAATATTGCACTTTTTACTTCACCGTAGTCATTTTAATAATCAAACTACTGGTTACTTTTGCAATTTTGACATACAAATGAAGTATTGTTATGGATTAAACTGATACAATACAGTTAGCTCCACCTACAAGGTACAACAACAACATTATAATACTATATAAAATGCAGGACTTTGAAAGCAGTATTTTTTACACTGCTACTTTACTTTTTTGTGATCCTATCTAAATAAGGCTCATGCTTCCTTACACCACAGAAAGGGTCACACATTTTGATATTAGTGGTCAGAGTCTGGTGCCCTAAAGTGTGCGCCGTGTCAATATTTGGTTACTAACTAATCAATGTCACAGAGAGGTGAAATCCAGGGCTTTTCTCTAAAAATGCAGAACAAGCATTTCTATTACTTCTTTACTGTTTTGTACTGTGAATTTGTCAACAATATGTTAAAATATGTTATGGTTTCAGTAATGCACAACTAAGAAATATGAATATATGTTATGATTCTTGTTTTTAATAGCATAGAGACCCTATGCTAAAGAAGAGAGATGACTTTGAGGACATTTTGGAAGAGAGGAGGAACTCCAGCGACTTGAGATACGCCCTCAGGTGTTACACTCCGCTTTTCTATAAAGGCGTGGCACCCTGTAAATCCAGCATGCTGAAGAGCATGGTGCTTCAGTCTGATCAACTACACTATGTCATCAATCAGGTGAGGTTGTCTGACAGTAGGTTGATATTCTGGGAATGCCTGATGGATGTGGTCTCAAGATTACACTCAAAGGTTGGCTGGTTAGTTAAGAGAAGTGCCTTTTTTTATTTAATTTCTATTCTTTATTGTACATTTTTGTGATTTAGTGACTTGATGGCTTCATCGTGAGGATTTCTCATACAGTAGACAATAATTAATAAACTCTGTTCTTCTCTTTATAGAGATGACATTTATTTATTGATCAGTTTACAGAGACACAATGGAGCCTGAGATCGAAATTTGCATTGCCAACAACTGTTTCTCTGTAATTGTTGTTCATATGACCATTAAGAACTTGAAGCTGTCAAACTACAAAGTTGCAGAAAGTAGAAAAATAGTCCCATGTTCTGGTATTCAGATGTCAGATCACATTTGTATTATTTATTTTATTAAGCGGTCTTATTGTTTTAATTGACCATTTTATTTTCAATGGTGAAGGTTTCCAAAGAGACGGGCAGGGAGACGGATGACATCCAGAGCGAGGCGTCAGCCATCTTGGAGGAGATGGCTCACTGTCTGCAGCTCAGCACCGTTCGCTTCTTTGCCTTCACACTCAGCAAGGTCTTTAAATCCTTGTTCAGGAGCATCTGTGTCAACGAAGAGGGCATCCAGAGGGTGAGAATGCACATGTGACACTAAGAACAGAGTGTGAGTGAAAAGATGAGACGAACACATACACACCTCATCTCTTCTTTGCTTTGTCGTTAGCTCCAGCAGGCCATTCAGGAGCACCCGGTAGTCCTGTTACCCAGTCACCGCAGTTACATGGACTTTCTGCTGATGTCATACCTCCTGTACACCTACGACCTGACTCTGCCTGTTATTGCTGCCGGCATGGGTAAGCGTGGAAACGAGCTAGATACACCGAGTTACAAGCACATAATGTGCAGTGTTTGTTGACTTTGTTTGAGGAAGGTGTTGGTTCTTTATTATAGCATTTTCTGAATCTATACCTGCTAGAGTTGGTGTAAACTGAAGCATATTTAGTATTAGTATATTTAGTATTTCCAAAGTTTAATTCAATCAAATTATTGACAGAATCATAGTAACACTCCTTAATATGATGCAGTCCAACACCATCACCATTTGCACATACACCAACAGTTTGTTTGTCCCTGCAGACTTCATGGGAATGAAATTTGTTGGCGAGATGCTCCGGATGTCTGGAGCGTTCTTCATTCGGAGGTCATTTGGTGGAGACAAGCTGTACTGGGCTGTCTTCTCAGAGTATGTCAAGACCATGCTCAAGGTGTGGAGAACTTTCTTTCATCCTACATCTTTTATTTTCGTTAAGAAAAATACCTTTTTTGTCCTAAGGTCGTGGAGTCGTGGCATTTTTGTGTGAGGCCATTGTCATGGTACTACAGAGCTCTTTTCTTCAATTAGTTCACAATGACAGCAACATTTTATCATATTGATTTTTGATGATTTATGCTTTATTTTTAGAATGGATTTGCACCAGTTGAATTTTTCCTAGAGGGCACCAGAAGCCGGACGTCCAAGTCTTTGACTCCAAAGTTGGGTAAGGTAAAAGCAAAAGCAACTGAAAAATAAAACACCTGTCAAACATCTGCATTTGGATGTTTTATGACACCTGTGTTAGATAATGTGTTGTAGTTTTTCTTGCCATTTTCACGTTAAAACATGTGTGACAAAAACCTGAAAATGTTGTAAAATATGTCAATGACAGCGTCATTATTTTTAGCAAATTCAAAATATCACAGAATATTATACATACATGTTTTGACATGGTTCTGCAAATATTTCCAATTTTCTGTGGTGCAACTGATTAGACACATTTCTTTCTGTCCTCTCCCAGGTCTGTTGAATATAGTCATAGATCCGTTCCTTAAAGGCCAGGTGTTTGATGTTAACGTGGTCCCAGTCAGCATCAGCTATGAGAGGATCTTAGAGGAGACACTTTATGCCAGAGAGCTGTTGGGTATTCCCAAACCCAAGGAGTCCACTTCAGTGAGTCATTTAAACTTTGTGGCCGGTTGCACAAAACACCTTAAATTAAGATTTTCCTTTAAATCAGAGTTACGGTTTCCTTAAATTTGATTTGGCTGCACAAAACATCCTCATGTCTTCTCTTTGAGATTTTCTTGAATTTGTAACGTAAGTATTTAAGGTTTTCTCCTTAAATACTGTGTTGTGGTGTTATAATTAAGGAATTCCTTAAACTTAATTAAACCGTTGTACAAAATATCGTTTTAGCACCTATATTAAGGTAAAAGACGCAAGGTACTACTGACTCTATCTTAACCACAACATGGCCGAGTTTATGGCGATACATGAGGACAATAAATGCATCCCACAATAGAGTTCTGCGTCAGGGAGAACCCAACGGATACTCTTAACGATGAGCACGTGATTTTACACTTCATTTGACTGGCAGTCAATTCATGGTTTGTCTGACCGTGTACAGCTGCGCTCTTCCAGCTCCTTTGCAATTAATACGGGCTCTTTTCGGTCAGTAATAGGTAAGGTATTCCATGTCAACAGTGTGTGACGCGTCATTCATCGAGTTTCAAACGCCCTCACCCGTCTGCTCGTGAAGTTCCCATAAAAACAAGAGGATGAGAGAGCGCGGCACACCTGCTGGCTTCCCAAAAGTGTGCAGGGTAATGGATTGGACCCACTTCAGGTTTCAAGATCCCGTACAATATAAAGACCAATTTGTTAACAGAACAAAAAAAAACCGTCAGACAATGACCAGTTAGTCTGCAATCATGAAATACAATAACCAACGCTGCGCTTTCTTTTATCGTATTCCTCCAGCAGTATAAACTTTTCCCTCTTTGACCAATTTGTTTTTCTCATCTTCTAGGCCAACTTTTTGAGATGATAACAGGCATCAAAGTGCTCTCTGCGCATCACTTCATCTGCTTTTCTTGTACGTCTTTCCTTTTGTAGGGTCTGTTCAAAGCCAGAAAGGTCCTCAGTGAAGACTACGGCAGCATCCATGTGTACTTTGGCCAACCTGTGTCTGTTAGAAGTTTAGCCGAGGGCAGAGTTAACCGCTGCCAGTTCAACCTAGTACCCAGGTATGATGTCTCAACATTAAATGATGTGTGTCGTCTAAAGAACAATAAGGCATCTTATGTTTGGATTGTGCCTGCCTTAATGTTCATACAAAATCGAAATTTCTACTTCCATTTCTGAAAACTGTCAGTAAACACCTCAGGTCTGCTCTTTATTCTAGTAGGGGTGAATATCGAAAAGATGTGTTAGCGATCAGAACTTTAGCTTTACTTTTTTCATGGTACTAAAAACATGGGTTAACTGTAAGATTTCCATTCAAGACACATCCCTAGGAGGACCGGTGAGGACATCCACAGCTTTGTGAATGACTCAGCCTACAAGCTGGTGCGGGCCCAGGAGGAGAACATGGTCCTGAAACCGTGGGTCCTTCTGGCCTCCCTGCTGCTCCAGAACCAGGCGGCCGGGCAGAAACAGGGGATAGCACTGGACGAGCTGACTGCACAGGCCGTGTGGCTCAGGGACCTCTCCCGGCAGTACGGAGCCTTCCTCCACTGGCCTGGTACATACTGAGCCCGCGACTTAAGTGTTCACGATCATACTACTGTCTCTCTGTGTGCTGAAGTGGGTTATTTTTCTCTCCTTTAGACCAAATTACTCCTTCAGAAGTAGTTTCCTCCAGTCTTTCCCTGCATCGAGGTCTAGTGAGGATCTGTGAGGGAAAGGTCCAGCTGGCAGTGGAACAAGGTTTGTGTTTGTTTGTTTGTTTGTTTGATTTCTGTTTTTCATTCACGTGTGTCATTTTTATTTCATGTAACTTTAGGGTAACTCTACAAAATGAGGTTACAGAATACATTTAAGGCATCTAGCCATCACTTAATAATAATAATAACAATAATAAAAATCATAATAAAACATTACACATTATTTGCATATCACCTTTCATACAAGAAATGCAGCAGAAAGAGCTTGAGCGAAAAAAAAACAGAAAATAAAGCACACTTGTATGTAACAAAATATAAGAATAAGATGAAGTAGAATACATATAATGTATAACATAAGATTTCAAAATGAAACCCACTTAATGGTAATATTAAAATCAGTACCAGCATGCACAACCAACACTGCAGCAGCATCACAAAGGTCTCCATTCTCTTCTACTCTGTTCTCTTTTCTACATCAGTGGTGGAGATTTGAATTTTTAAGACAAAGTAGTCTCTGAGGCTATGAATAAACACAAGGAAACCTACTTTTCCCAACGGACACAAACTCGCCATCCGTCTCGATTGTGCTGAAATGCGCATTTTCCAGCAATCTCAGAAGTACATACAGAGCAAATGTCCTGTGATCATAGACCGATACTTTAAGTACTGCATGCTTGAAACAAGTTAAGCTGTGCTTTAGTGTTCTAAAATTCTCATTAAATAGAGGCATTTGTACTTTTTCAAGTACAAATCTACGATTTATTTTTTACCAAATGTTCTGTGTTTATCAGTTATGTCTAAATTCAGTCAGGAAAATTACTCAGTCACTGTGGTTGAAAGGCGAGCAATTATGATTTGTAAATGTGCCTCAAAACTATATGTTTCCACAATAAAACGGCTTATTTCATGTAAATGCCTGCATTCAGAAACACTGAGACAAAGGCAAGACATCCATAAGACAGCCTGTAGAATTAACAAAAAAAAGTCAAAGCGAGGCTTTTATTCAACTAAAACTTCCATTTGCTTCTTTACTTTCACTGGCTTTGAATAGAATATGTATCCTCAAGACTAACCCATGTGTGTATAATGAAACAAAATAAAAAATAATCCACAGTGATGTGAAACAATTGAGCAAATGAAAGGTTAAACACTGAACTTTAACCCTGTAATTTAGCATTTCTAATCACCATATAAACAGTTAATAAATGGTTTACAACACACTATGATGTAGTTGTAAACAGATATAAGGACAATTCTAAGTTTATATTAATGTACACTTATTAGTCAAAAAGTAAATTATCACAACTCTGTTTTACTAAGTTGTCATTAATTTATTAAATGTTTATATACTGCTTATTAATACTATATAGGTTAAAATTGAGCGTTACCAATGCATGAAATAAAAAAAAAAAAAAACAGTTGTGGCATTTCCTGACTTTGAACTTTGTACTGAAGGAGGAGGACCGGTGGGGCCAGGGGAGCCTCACAGCACCGTCACTCCGGAAGAGAAGCTCTTGAGCCAGGCGGTCATCGTACTCTCCTGCGCCTCCTACAGGAACCAGGCGCTGCACGTCTTTCTCCGGCCGGCCCTGCTGGCCTCAGCCATCCACGCTGCTTCCTCCAACCAGAAACGTAAGACTGACACACACACACACACACACACACACACACACTGTTTGCCTGTTTAAAAAAAGCTGCCAACTACATAGTAGTTGATAGTTTCACGCTTGACATTCCACAACATAAAGTAGACTTTTGTGCCCTTTTAAGGACTTTTTTTTTCCGTACATAAACTTCTATATTTTTGTAACACTAAAAAGCCACCTATCATACATGTATTGACTGGTTCCCCGGCATGTTAATCATGATGTGTTTTGCAGAGGAGGTCTTCAACGGTTTCAGCTTCCTAAGAAACATGTTTTCCAATGAGTTCATCCTCTGTCCTGGAGCTACAGTGCAGGTGAGGAGCAGAAAAGTGAATGACTTTGCTGTAAATACATGATTGCATGGCCATAGCGTTCATATGTCACTCTGTGTTCTGCAGGACTTTGAGGAGGCCTGCTACCTGCTGGTGAAGACCGGAGCTCTGCAGGTTACAGAGCAGGAGGTTCTGGTAACTGAGAGAGGACACAGAACACTGGCCTTCCTCATCAGTATGCTGGATCCCTTCTTACAAGGATACCAGGTGAGGGAGACACATGGAGGTTGGTTGTGTTGCATGTTTTGTATACAGAAGGGTAGTTGTGTGCACAATATTTAGTAAAAGAAAAGGAGAGAGTATCTGCACATTGAATTGAAGACTTTGGACTTTTAGAATGTTTATGAACTATTAGATTTGATGTTTCATTTAGTTCTGACATTTTTTCAGGTCTGACAAAGACCCGGTAGAGTCCAATTGTCCTTATGTCATGTTTTCTTTACAGCCCAGTGCCTGTTACTAATTTGCATCAAATATAGAAGTTTCATTGAGTTGATACAATATTTTAAACTTTAAAAAAAACTTAAATTTAAAGATTTGTAAATCGAACCGATCATTTATAAGTATATTATTCTCACTGTGTAATAACAGGGTTTTTCAGACTGCATGTGTATTCTGCACACTGTTTATTTTCAGACCGCTTGCATGGACTTAAACTTAATTTCACATAGCATTAATACTTCATACTGCAGATACATGCATAAACAGTATGTACACAAGTTAAAGTGTATGCTTGTTTTTAACGACCAGAGCTGATGAAGAAAGTTTGTGTGTGTTACACTTCAGATGTCCTGTAGAGGAGGCTGATAACACATTATCAGTCTTAAGAACTGTGTGTGTGTGTGTGTGTGTGTGTGTGTGTGTGTGTGTGTGTGTGTGTGTGTGTGTGTGTGTGGTTTCAGGTGGTGTGCCGGTTTCTGTGTGAAGAGGCCACTGAGACTCTGACAGAAAAACAGTTCATTCCTGCCGTCCGGAAATTCATCATCAAACATCTTCTAGCAGGTTTTTCCTCCTCAAAAAGTTTCTCAAATGATTTCTGCCAGTTTGTTTTTTTCACCTTGGCGCTCTACAAAATGTACTAATTGCGTGTTGTACATGTGTGTGTTATCCAGGTAGACTCAGGCACGCTGAAGTGTTGTCATCTGACCTTCAGAAAAACTCTCTGGCTGCTTTTCTAAGACTTGGAGCTGTTCAGAAAATCAAAGGGTCAGTTGGTTTTGATCATTCTTGAGTCCCGCATTTGCCTTCTGATACAACAGCCAAGCTAAAAATACAACACTTTAATGACAGTTATACAGCATATTAATGAGGGAAGACCACCCTGAATTTAACACCACACACGGTGTGATACCTTTTAGCTTAATTAATGGTTTCATGTGTATGATCATAGTGGTCATTATATCCAATATATCATATTAACATAGTTTATTGGGTGTATTGTCTCATTTTTGGCAAATTAATTGCACTCAAAATATGAGTGCATCAGGGTGGAGAGAGAGAGTCTGTAACCATAACTGCGGTGGATTATTTACTTGATATTATCATATGTGTATTATGAACATGTAATATATCAATATTTCATTTTTGAATGTCACGGTTATTATCAATACCAGTATATTGCGACACCCCTACATGACGGTTTAACGTTTGAGGTGATTTGTTCAGCTTTTGTTGTCTAACTGAGCTGTAAATAGTATTTAATTCATTGGTCATGAAAAGTGAGTTTCTTTACTACATTTGTGTCAATTCAATCAAATTTATTTCGGGAAAAATCTCAAATTTGACTCAAAGTGCTTTACAATCTGTACATCATAAAACACTCTTCAATGATTTTTTTTTTTTAATTGAATTAATTGTCATCATGCAATACAGTGTTGCAGTTGTAGCCCATTTTTGTACACAAGAAAAACACAACAATTTAAACCAAAACAGTAGTGCATTCCTGTCGTGCATCTTTGGTATTTACATCAGAAGGAAAGTAAACCGCAGCGACTGAAGAATTCTCTGGGCAATATGGCTGACATTTTAACGTAAAGAATTGACATCAAGGAAACTGAGTCCATCAATTTTGACCGTTTGAGCACCAAGCACCATTGATTTTGTTATATAATTTCATATGAATTATATATGATATGATTTATTTTGTGTGATGGAGGGTCTAATGTGGAAACACACACACACACACACACACACACACACACACACACACACACACACACACACCATCAGCTCACAGCTCCAAAGTCGTCCACAAACACACAGTGGAAGAGTTCATTGGTTTCTGCTGTTGTCTTGATTTTATGAATTTTGCACACATTTTCATTGTAATCATTACTTGATGCTCTGGCAATAGATTCTTTGTTACACTCACACGAGAGAGAGAGAGAGAGAGAGAGAGAGAGAGAGAGAGAGAAATTAATTAATTAATTAATTAATTACTCACTATGGATAATTTACAAAAAGCACTGGTAACCTTTGAAACAAAGAAATAGTCCCCATGAACTGAAACTTGATTTTGTCCTTAAAATAACCATTCAATGTTTTCACTCCAGTGTGGATCAGGAGACGTTAAAGGTGAACAAGGTGATGGTGAACTCACTTGAAGACACTCTAGGTAAGACACAAACCCAGCAGGAATACATTGTGTTTTCTTGCTCTACAAGGAACTTTTAACACAAATCTCAAATGTGTCTCTTTTGTCTAGGAGGAAAACTGCCCACTCAGAAGGCTGTCGTCGCTCGCCTCTAATTCACCGACCTCGTTAGGCAAAAAGGGGATTGAGGAGTGTCGATAATTTTTTACCTGCAGCGATGTCTCGGCTCTTCTCTTTGTGGTCGGCCCGGTTCAGCCAAACAAAAGAATTGCCACCTGGTGACAGCTTAATTAGTTTTCTTTAATTTCACTATCTTCTCTTCACCTCTTTTCTCAATATGCTCCTTTTCTCTCGCTCTCCCTCAGATCTTTCAATTACAAAAAGCTTTTATATATGTTAATAAAGCCAGAGGACGAGTAAGGCCTGCACAGGTTTATAGCCAAGCTCTTTGCGTCATTTTGAAAATCTGACCTTTTGCTACGAGCAGCCTCGTGAAAGCTTCTGAATGTGCCAACTCCACTCAGGATGGTGGCCATTCCACATTAATGCATTTGATGAGTATCCTCTAACACTCAGTGTGGCTTTTCTTTGTGTTATTCGTTTTCATGTCTGTCTGTTTATTAGCTGTTAGACTTGTCTCTCTTATTTTGAGCACTTTAATGAATTTATTCATGCAATGTGGTGTGGACCTATATGCTAACACTCTTTTGACATACTGCTTTCTCTTTTTTTTGTGCAACAAAGATTTGGTTGGTTACATGATTTAGCTTTTAGTTAAAAACCTTTTCTGTTGCACTGTTTGAATGAAAGAGTTTATATATTTGCGTTGAACTTGTCACAGACCCAATGCCTACTTCAAGAAAAGCTTGTTCAAGGTGTCATTGTTGGATTTAAAGCCACCCTCAGGTCTTTTGCCAACACACAGAGCTTCATTCGTCTTTGTTTACACAGTGGAGGTATTGCTACAAGCGTAATACTACTTGCATAGTTGCCAAACTCCACATAAAATGGCAGTTAGTTGTACCGAAGCACTATCAGCTACACCAAAGGAACAAGTTTGAAGTTTTGTTTCACGGTTGCAGATAATTTATATATTTTCTAGTTTAGTCTAGAATTCAGAATATATAAAAGTTTATTTGTGTTCAAAGCGATACACGTGATGTAGTTTTGCTACAGGGGAAGGGAGGGAAGCCAAAATAATATAAAATATGAGCAGTAGCTGAAAGAGAGAAACTCAGATAAAGCTAATAAAATGCCACTGAACTGGAGGAATAACAAGCTCGGACTTCATTTAGAAGTATCAGACCAATGGGTGAAATACTCAGGTTGACTTAGTTAACAGACATGTTGTTCAGAATTGTGTAATTTACGACAGATTTGGGGTTTTATAGAAATTGGCAGAGCTGCTTTTGGACAGAAAACAAATGTATATTAGTTGAGGTAAACCTTGTGGTATAACCAAACAGCCACAGGTACTCAGACACTTAACTTGCACTTTGACCAGACAAGAACGTAGGTTACAGTTTGGTTCCTTGGCTACAATTCCTGGCCCCCCAAAGTAGGGCTGGGCATTGCTTGAAATATTTTTTTTATTGTTGCCAATATGATACCTGAGTTTTGGAGATAAAACATTTTTGATACCGCTCTTAAAGAAATATATACACACTCTTCTACACTTTCTCTTTTAAAGGGCCACTGTGTAACATTTCAGGGGATCTATTAGCAGAAATGGAATACAATTTTCATAACTGCTTTCTTTATTGTATAATCACCTGAAACTAAGAATGTGTTTTTCGTTAGTTCAAAATATGTTTTATTAAATGCCAACTTTACGAACCTGACACTTGGTGCTATGGACACAGTTTGGTCGATGCTCAAAAAGTGTTGAAGTCAATATCTCAGAACAGTGTTTACTTGGGAAAGCTGGCATTATGTCATATCCATGGAAGTCTAAGTTAGCCCCAAAACTGTTGAAGCCGTCTGTAAAACTTTTAGAAGCAGAACTCTTAATTCCTCTGTTAAATTGTTAAGGATTTCAAATGATCATGACTAATATAACGGAGGAAGATGGCCAGCATTAGTCCGATGCTCTTGCCATTAAGTGAAGTTCTTCATCTTCCATTTTGAAACCAGCCAATAAAAACTCACACTTCACAATCAAGTGATCACAACAATAATACAAATGACACCTCCAGCTTTCTTTGATCGCCAAAAATACAACTAAAGTTGTATGTTTTGAAACTTGACACACTTAAACTCGCCAAAGTTAACCAACTACAGAGTAGCTCTGCAGCTACCAAACGTTTGTAGAACAACAATCTGCCTGTCAAAACGTGTCAAAGTCTATCGTCTACTTTTGTGTTTTTTCACTAATGGTTTTTATACTGTATAATGTCTAAATATTTGACTCCTGTGTGTGTGTGTGTGTGTGTGTGTGTGTGTGTGTGTGTGTGTGTGTGTGTGTGTGTGTGTGTGTGTGTGTGTGTGTGTGTGTGTGTGTGTGTGTGTGTGTGTGTGTGTGTGTGTGTGTGTGCGCGCGCCTTTTAGTACAAACCGTACAGGCAGATAAAAGCATGTTAATAAAGTGTTTTTGAAATACAAAATTTCAGCCCAGATTGCGTCTCTTATGTAGGTAAACTGGTGTCAAGTTGCTCAGATTGATTCAAATTCACTCCATCATTCTATTACATCCGATGTTTGTGTGATAGTCAAACCTCTTGTGACAGACGGCTCAGAGAAACAGTTTGATCTGAATTGATTAAAACGTGATCGTATTCAATAATGCTGATATGTTGACTCGAACAGAAAATCTGAGTTTTATAAACTATGAGCAAGAATTGGCCCCCATTTAATACTACTTAAACATATTTAAGTATTTTAAGTAACTTAAAATGATGCATATTAAAAGTACTTATGCACTAAAATGTTCCCTGTCAGTGTTCTACTATTATATGTGATGTTTCTGGATTAATATTATATTGTGTTGCATTTATGTTGAATTTTATGACTGTAGATGTTTAAGCTTTTACCTCCATCATATACTGTTGGTTAGATTAATTTACGGCAATGCATTATATTCCGTAAGAGCATAATATGTTTGTAGCATCGCTGTGCTGTGAGAACCACGTCTCTCTAAAATATATACGTGTATATACATATGTATATATACGTATATATGTATATATACGTATATATGTATATATACGTATATATATATATATATATATACGTATATATATATATGTATATATACGTATATATATATATATATATATATATACGTATATATATATATATATATATATATACATATATATATATATACATATATATATATATATACGTATATATATATAT
Source organism: Cebidichthys violaceus (assembly GCF_023349555.1). Classification (NCBI taxonomy): domain Eukaryota; kingdom Metazoa; phylum Chordata; class Actinopteri; order Perciformes; family Stichaeidae; genus Cebidichthys; species Cebidichthys violaceus. Next base: position 2,713,579 of record NW_027176307.1, on the reverse strand, counting down.
ATACATATATATATATATATATACGTGTGTATATATATATATACGTGTATATATATATATATACGTGTATATATATATATATATATACATATATATATATATATATCTCACAAACCAATTGTTAAGGAGTTGTGGGTGATTAATAACGTAATTTATAAAGTGTTAGTAAATGATTAAGAACTTATTTAGATGTACATTATTAATGCATTTATATATATAATGATATGCACTCATGATTAGGGACTATATTAATATATGCTTTATAAATGTAAATTAATACTGCAATTCATGATTAATTCAGGTAGATACTAGTCGTTAGTTAAGTATTTTGTGTGACCTCATCTGAAGTGAGGACTATCTATGTCTTACTAAGCATTTACCTACTGGGACATTGAAATGCCATCAGTGACTCAAAACCCACCAAAGTCTCAGTTATTTTCTCAACAGAAAAGGCAAAAAGACAAAACACAAAGTGATAAAGAACATATCAATATTTATTACAAGATGCAAACAATGTACTCGTAAATACATAAGTTACCTCTCAGGCATTCATTTGTGTAAAAAAAACTACACAAACAGATTCTCCTTCAGGAGAACATGGCGGCCGAGGAGAAGCTGGAGCAGGAGCAGAAGAAAGCCTTCCTGCTGGAGATGACCAGAGCGTCCTGTCTGGTTCAACTTGAACAGGAGAAAATGAAGAATCAAAAGCTCCAGACTGCTCTGAAGGCGACCGAGCAGGAGCTGAAGACTGAACGTGACCAGGTTGAACAGAAAGCCGTTGACCTACCTGGAGAAGCATGTAAAGGAGAAGAAGAAGTTTGCAGCTGACCGTCTCCAGTGGGAGGAGGAAAAGTCGTCCCTCCTTCAGGCCGCAGAGGAGCTCAAGCAGACGCTGCAGGAATCAGAGAGCTGGGAAGGCCCAGCTAGAAGATCTGCAGAGAAAGATCCCTGAGAAGAACAGGAACAGGAAGTGGTACAGGAGACTCCTGTTGACTCTGCTCCAGGCACCTGCTCTAAACTGAAAGGCACGGACTATGGACTCAACGATCAAGTCCCCTGAGAAATCCTGGACAGATGCAAAATACTATTCCTCATCAGAAGACAACACATGCAAGCAAAAAAACCCCCCATTCATCCCAGTCGATAAATGCAGACAAATGTAACGGAGTAAAAAGTACAATATTTGTCTCTGAGATAGTGATGTAGTTTAAAGTTGCATAAAATGGAAGCAAGTATACCTAAAATATGTATGTAAGTCCAGCAGTTGAGTAAATGTATTTAGTTATATTTCACAACTGAAAAAAATGTATGATGATGAATGCATGGTAGCATATTTCACAAACAGTTGAGTTGTTCATACAAACAACCTCTAGGTGTCAGACTTGCCTCTCTTTGAGCCCTTTGTTCATGGCAAGTTGTTGATGTGTACACACACACACACACACACACACACACACACACACACACACACACACACACACACACACACACATAAAATCACAGCAGCATTTTTCATCATGTTTTGTGGCTCTGCTGCTGAGTAAGAGACTGCTGCCAGCAAATCCACCACTTTCCATCCTTATTGCCCTTTCTCTCACACTCACTCAGTATCTGACAAATTATAGGTTCATCTAAAGTTGCCATACCAAATTGCTTATATACACACACTCCAGTCCATCCATCCATCCATTTATTTCCTCCTCCTGCTTTTTTCCTTCACTCCATCCATATCCGTCTCCCGGTGGTGGAGGTGTATAATAGTGTCAGCCGCAGCCATATCAGCATTTTACTTGTTACATTATGACAAGCTGTATGGAGGGAGGGGGGGAGGGGGGGCACATGCACACGCGCATGCACTCCCATTCACACATACAGGAGGGCAACAGCCTAATAAAGTACTCTCTGACCCATGGCAGCCGCTGGGAACCGAAGGCAGCGGACAGAAGTGCTTTGTATTTAGTTTTGTACCTTTAAATCTGGTCGGTGTTATTGCTTTACTTTGTGTATTTGTGTGTGTGTGTGTGTGTGTGTGTGTGTGTGTGTGTGTATATAGGTGTGACTGAGTGCTCTGGTGTTGTGCCCAGAGGGGTTTGTGGAGGTCTATATGTTGGGAATTGATTGAAAGAGAAAGGGACCCTGGTGTATAATGTTTCAGCAGTTAACCTTAGGTAATGGTAGGTTGATGGATTCAGCTAATTTGCTGCAGCAGATCCTGTTTATCAGCGCTGTGCTGGAGGCTGAGACATTTACATACAGGAGGGGGAAACAGCACTCAAACCTCAAATTTGGGGGCCTGGCAGGGATCCCTGTGGAGAGTCCAGGAGATGCCAATTACTACACATTTAAAGGTTTTCTCAATCAAAGCTGATATAGAAAGGCTCCTGGCTGAGCTAATATTTCATCATCAAAACATCAGTATTCTCCCCTCAAACCATCATCTCATCGACAAGTTAGAGAGGGCAGAAATGTACTCTAAGAGCCCACCTTCATAGGTAAAGACTCTTCAAACCTCAGCAATTAAACATCATCCATGAATTACACAGAGATTTAGTAGTGAGTCCCAGCAGTTTGAAGCAAATTAAACTTACTAGCCAATGAAAAAGTGAGTTAATCTGCTCGCCATTTGTTTTTTTTCCTTTCTGTTTTTCTCAGATGTACTGGTCACTGAAGTTCTTGTTTAGTGCTTCAGTCCCCAGTGTAACCGCATGCTGCAGCCATGGGGACAATTTGATGCCTCAAAATGTTCAATGAGATGACTATTATTCCTTGTAATGGATATTTTATGTAGAGAAAGCAGCAATTATTGTTCTCCTTGTACTGGTGAAGAGTGAGGTTGTGTGGCATGAAGGGACGAGACTTATCTGTGTATTTACATTTTCTGCTACATTAAAGACTATATCCACTGGAATTCAGACGTAAATGTACTTCTTTTTCTCCACTACAATTACCTAACAGGGTATTACTTAAACATATAATGTATTGATAAGGATTAAACCACAGGTTCTGAACAGTTTTGCCTTGTGACCTCATACAATAATCTGTCTATTTTGGGCTTCATCAGATGTTCCACTAAAAAGACATTTCTCCTTAAACCCCTCCAATGGTTTCATTTCAATTAACTGTCATCTTAAAATTATCAGATATTTCGCCAAAAAAGAGCTAAGATTGTGGAAAATATGAATACGAATTTGTATATCAGAATCCCCCCCCTTATTTCCTCTCCCATTAATCATCTCAGATTTATCTTGTGATCTTTTGGAGGGGCCACAATCCCTAGGTTGAGAACCACTGGACTAAACCAAACTGTCGATAAACTAGCTCGACAGTTGCAACAGTAAAATGCTGCTTACAAATTGATTCATTAGTGTTAATTATCAAAAACAGATACTTGACCAATTGTACGCAGAATAAGTACATTTATAATGTATAATGCATTTTTGTGCATATTCAATACAGTCGGATAAGATCAGCTCTCTACCTCTGGTCACAAATTAGACATTGAGGGTAAACAATGTGTGTTAAGTGATATAATTATAGTATTGTTATTCACCATTATTGTTAATGTATTCCTCTTTTCTATTGTATAATTAATACATCAAAGATAAGCTCTTCTAAGATTAGTGCTGACTGAAAACATTTACATTTTTAAATATGTTTGCAAAATGCAGAAATGCATGGATATAATATTTTATGCTAATGTCCGCACTTAGCCAGAATTTGATTTCCCGTTCTGAGCAACACATTTGCTTTAAACTTTAACATGACACACACACACACACACACACACACACACACACACACACACACACACACACACACATACGCATAAGCACACACAAGATGCATACATCTGCACACAGGAGTGCTCCTCTGTGCACACACACACTCACAGCTATTCCTCTCATTCTCTGTGGGAGTCCACGAGCTGCCAGTTTTTGACAGCAATATAAATAATAATCCTCTGATTGATGCTACTGTGAAGTGAAAGCTCAAGGAAGATTGAATAAAATCCAATAGAATCTAATTGAAGTGGCATGAGAGAAGTGGCATATGTGTGTGTGTGTGTGTGTGTGTGTGTGTGTGTGTATTTATACACATAGTACAGAATGTCAAAACAAGTAAAAAAAAAGACAGAATATATATAGTATAGTATGTCGTTAAAAAGCCACAGTATAGTATGTCAAAAGGTGAACATTTGCATTATTACTGTATGTGAAGTTTTTTTAAGATATGATGAAAAAAGTAGTAAATAAAAGACTACAAATACTATGTAATGAATGTCAAAAAAGTCAAAGTACAGTATGTCAAGAAATAGTCATAAAAAAGTCATAGCATAGTATTAAAAATATCATGAATACATAATAGTATAGTATGTTGAATACATAATTAAGTCACAGTATAATATGTAAAATAATTATTTATGTAATGTAAAAGGAAATAGGTTTAAGCCAACGGTGAGCCCATGTATAATCTATAATATGAATTAGGCTGGTGCAGTTTGATTTTATTCAACAAACTTTACGTTGCATTAAATTACTTTACATTAAGGCCTTGCTCCAAAACGAACAAAAACAATTAAATTTACTATTAATGAAAACTCCACGTACAAGCGCGATTTGAAAACTATTGTTATCCAGTTTTTGTCTCCAAAGTCTCACTTTGCACATATTTAGATCAGAGTAGTCTTTTTTTCTGGTGGTGTACCCACAAACCCTTTTAATAAGTTCAGTGTTTGGAACGCTGTAATTATGGAATCCTGCTTACGGCCAGTAGGTGGCGCTATGACTTTGAGTTAATATTGGCATTGCAGAAGTCCTAAAGCCATGACTGTCATCAAACATGTCATGATTGGGACAGTTTTGACAAACTACAGTTGATATACAGCAGATTGATGTATGATGGCGAACCATATAAAATGGCCGCCACACCATGTCCACGCCATTCCATGAAACCTCAAGCTTTTGATAACTGTTAATCACTAAGGTCTTTAGATTGTACTGCCCAAATTTGAAGTTGATCTGAAAAATTTCCGAAGAGAAGTTTGTTAAAGTACTGTGCCTGGAAATGGCAAAAAAAAACATGAGAAATTCACACAAAATTAAAAATGGCCAACGTCACGTTGGGTTCAGAGCATGGCGTCATGTTGAAAAAAGTCATAGTATTGCATTTACTAAAATAATTAATTAAAAGAAGTCATAGTATAGTATGTGAAATGTTCTTTTTGTATAGCAAGTCTAAGTGTAGCATGTCAAAAAAGTTATAGAATAGTCATTCGAAAAATTCAAAGTATAGTATTTACAAAATAGTCATAGTATAGCACATTGAAAAATGTTATTAAAAAATTGTAGTATAGCATGTTGAAAAAAGTCATAAAAAAACCCTTAGTATATTATATAAAAAAGTCATAGCTATAGCATTTTGAATGATGTTATGAAAAAAACATACTAATAGTATGTCAGATCAGCAACACTAAATATGTTCTACACATACGTGAAATACAGTACCTATTCTATGTAAAGAAAGGACATATAATAAAAGTGTCTACAAATATTACAGTGGTGACAAACAATGACAAAGCAAAAGGCACGCGCTCAACCCAGTTAGTGAGGGATTGCGCAATCTGAGGTGAGAAACAGCTCGTCACTGCCTCACCTCACTGTCTCCTCTCTGTTTGAACAGGACATGCGCTAATTCAGCGATTTTAATTATAAAAATGCTTGAAATGATCAGAATCATACAGAAATTACATTTATAGCACAGATCAGTAGAGAAATATTAATATTTATTTTATTTTAGCATTATTTGTTTTTTGAGCCTCACCTGCCTCCCCTGACCGCACGTCCCTGACTATTTCTACTACTACAGCGCATGCACATTTCTCATGAAATCTTGTATTATAAAAAACATGAACAAGATCGCAGTTATCAGAGCGGACAGCTCCACCTGTTAAAATATGCTGTCAAGTTATGCCACTGCCACAGATTGGATTTGCAACAATTTTAATAATTTCTTCCTTTGCCAGTTACCAGCTTGTTTCACAACAGGAGGTTCAGATTCTGTCATGACTGCAGCTGAAATGGGATATGAGACCAGTACACAGTGAAGTGTAGCAGTAGCTATTCAACTTTCTGAAAAGCCAGGCTAGCTGTTTCCCTCGATTCTTCTCTTCATGCTAAGCTAGGCTAGTTGCCTCCTCGCTAGCTCTGTACTAAATGACATGAGAGTGGTATCGATCTCATCTAACTTATGGAAAGACAGCAAAAATGTGTATTTCCTAAAATGTTTAACAATTTCTTTAATGGAATTTAATGAGATTTATTTGTAAAATAAACACAGACAGATGAGTGAAAAAGTGTTGTCTTTAAATTATATTTAATAAAATCAAGATATGATTTTTATTAAAACAACTACAGCACAGCTGATTATAAAAAGTACTTTGGGAAGAGCTGGGCATACTGGTATAAAATATTTAATTTAGTTTTCTTTCTTGGTTCCATATCAGAGTACAACACATTACCACTGAGGGAGTAAAGCGATGAAGTGGCAGCTCATCAATAGCACCACATGCTCTCTCTGAGGGTTGTGTGACTCTCGGTCACACCAGCTTTCATCTGGCTGCTGTCAGGCTCCTGCAGTGATGCTTTTGCCAGGACCAGGGAGTTGAGAGATGACAAGTTTGCTTTTGTTCCTGTGGACTTAATCAGGTATTTTTCCATGAAAGGTATAACATGGAGGTTTAAGAGCTTCGCACATACATACAAAATATGTACATGTGCGAAAGGTAACATTTTCTTACTTTTCTAATGTGTAATGTCTTCTAAAGAGGGTCATTTCTGTTTTATATACAGTATATCTTCTGATGTATCTCAACAACTATGGGATGTATTATCATAAAATTTGGATCAGACATTAATGATTCCCAGAGGATGAATACTAATTTGTTGATCACTTTTTATGTTAACACTTTTGGTTGAAAGTGAAATCCTGAGACTCTTCCTGTTCACAACACAATAGCCTGATCTCACCAAATGTCATGAATAATACGCTGATCTTTTAAGTATTTTCACATGCTATCACAAGACAGTTCTTGCTTTTGGCGTGTCATTTCATGCCCAAAAACTCATCCGTGTGTATATGCTACTCTCAGAGTGAGTGAAATAGAATAAGAAGTGATGCTCAGAGCAAGTTACGTAATAATAAAAGCCAGAAAGACTTTATCTGGTGGGTGGGAGAGGTGGTGGATGGGTCAAAACACAGGACTTTCACCCAGGAGCTGTTGTTAGTATCCTGTGTGAAACCAAAAGTCTTGTTGACGTTTTTGAAGTTGCGTTAGTGGTGTTTACTTTGTGTTTTCTGCAATTATTCAACATTATTTATATACATATTTTAAGAACTTTAAACCATGATGTTTTTCCTAACTCTCTCAAAGTAGTTTTGTTGCCTAAACATAACACAGTGACCGCTTACTGTTGAATGAAATGATACGCGTGAAGCTTAAAATGCGTTGACATGCAGAATATCCTTAAAAGTGATACTTATATGCCTTCTCATGAGATCATGTTGGATAAATCCTTTTCATATAGTTTACGAAAGATTCTGGCTCTTTCATTTGGTCAATTTTTACATTTACTTTACATTGACTGCTAAAAATCAGATGCAAACTTTGGACCCAATTTTTTTTCCTATCTTTGGCTGAGTTGGCTGAGCCAACAGCTGGCAGCTAACGGTGCTAACAACGCTTATAGTGCAAACAGTAGTGCTTGCACTGTTAACCTAGTGGGGAACCAGAAGGTGGGCACTACGCTTCCGCGCCCTATGAGCTGAGTGAACTAGTTCGGTCATGAACTAGTCAGTGGGGCACGCTCACATGCACTAAAAGGGATAAGTGGCCAAATGTGAACAAAGCACAGAGAAACTCTGATTACAACACCCACAGAGGGAGAGTGACTTCATTTTCTGCTCAGGTAGACATTACTCCACTATATCTTTACATAGTAAAATATTGTTAGCTGCTATATTAATGCTCTAAATGTAGTATGGGGAACCTTTCATTTAAAAAAATAAAAAAAGACCATTACAGCCTTTCAGAGCTGGTCAACGATAGCAACAAAATAAACAATACGCTTTAGGTTCTTGCTACTTGGCCACATTTAAAAAAATGCAGCATTAGATGATTCTGCACATTTGCAACATCAACAAGTTGTGAGGCAAAACTGTAACAAGGTGACAGCAGAAAAGACTATTTCTTTATTGTCAAGCTTTCCTATTTCTGAATATTACGACCAGAATGTCAGAAGTGTTAAGTCACGTCAAAGTCACTTAAACTTAAAGAAATATGGATGGGATTCTTATATTCCTGTATGATTTAGGTTAATATGAGCCAAGTTCAACTTCATCACAACTTGCAAAGGGCTTAACTACTGTAGTCCCAGTCTAGCAATATAGCTTTAGGGTCTCATGGATAAACATATTTAACATAATTTGATAGCTAAAGGATGTCTTACATTCAGGCGTGCCTATATTTAATTCCTTTTTTTTCTCTCTCTCTCTTTTAATACAGTATGATGCTCATGGCAGCAGGTCAGCAAGGCACACTGTTGTGAAAATAATCAGAAAATGAATTGGTACAATCGAGAACAAAAACGATGACTAAGCCTGTTTTTGCTTCATTGCCCTTGTATGAAGTGAACAGGTAGTTTATTTGAACGCCACATCCAGGCACAAGCATGCGCACACCCTCACCTCAGCAGCAGTCTGTCTGAACAGATCGGCTGTAATGTGGAGGAGTGGGACTAAGTGAAGGAGAAAAGAGAAGTGGCCTGCGATGTGGTGGGGAGGGAGAGAGAGGGCATGATGGACAAGAGATGTTGTTAATGCTTTCCTGTGATGTGTGGCCTGAGAACACACAAGTGGCACCACAAAGGAAGAAGGACAGTAAGAGAGAAAAGAAGGGATGCTAATACACAGAAAGGGTGAAGGAGATAGAAAGCAATCAGGGTGAAAACGAAAGAGAAGGAGTGAGGGAGCGCACTGGGCGAGGCTGACACTTTGTCAGAGGTAGAGCTAGTTGTCAGATGGGCTAATGCTGCCTCGGTTCAAGTCCCTCTTAAAGACGTCAGATCACACAGGCAGATTGCCCGTGGAGGATTTGAGGCAGACGCCCGCCAGGGGAGCTGGGAAATTGCATTTGCTGCCTGCTACAAGATCCTGATAAGAGCAGATTTGTTCTAAGAACGCAATGACAGGGCAAGGTTATCACAAAGCTGCCTGCCTCCTTACTGCAAAGGAGAGGAGAGGAGAAGCCTCCTAACACTCCTCAGAGAAGACAAGGAGAAACTCACAAGATTACTGTGTAAACAAGATGATGCTTGTCCATAATATCTTCCACCAGAACAGCAAAGTGTGCAACTGTCAGTGGTTGCATTGTATTTTTTCACACCGTTAAGAAGCCAGCCAGGGATGAGAATCAGAGCTGGAGAAAATGTAAGGTAATTGTTGTTGCAATGAGGAACAAAACATATCACAGTGGTGTCCGAACTGATTTCAACTGCTGAAAGTTTTATCAGGTCTGTACAGAGCTAATATTGTGCAAACAACAGCTCACTGATTAGAGAATTATTTTTGTAGTACAAGTTTTCTGAAATGGAAAGGGAAGTTTGGGGTCCCCTGCCGGAGCTGTTGCCCCCGTGACCCGATCCAGAATAAGCGGTTGAAGATGAGATGAGAGAGATGAGATGAAGTTTTCTGAAACTGTATTATATGTTTAAATATGCAAGTGAGATCATCATTCTTTGCATATATTTCTGAAAGATAAATCTGAACATCGGATAAAGTCAGGTTAAAATTTTTTGTTTCACTTTGTTGTCATATTAGAGTCAAATGTTTTTTACAGAGGGAATTTTAGATGTTATATTATATTTATTTACTCCCATTCAATAATCCATCCATACTTATAAAAAGGAAAGCTTTATCGCTCAGTTTATCAGAAAGATTCAAATTAACACCTCTGGATATACTTGATTTTCACTGGACACAAAGCTTATGAAGAATTGTAAGAATTGTAATTGTAAAACTGTCAGACAAATGTAGTGGAGTGAAAAATACAACATTTGCCTCTGAGATTTAGTGGAGTAGAAGTATAAAGTTACATAAAATGAAAATACTAATTTTATGTAAAGTGCCTATAATTTGTACTCCAGTACGTTACCTGAGTAAATGGACTTAGTTGCATGCCACCACTGCAGTTATGTCTAAATCAGCATGATGTCATTCATTATGAATTATGTGGTTGTATGTGACTACAGAGACGGGCAGGCCAGGTAAGAGAGCTGTGACGTCTGTCTGACAGGTCTGTCCTCAGGGAGAGAGCGAGCATTGGTCAAGAGACAGAGAGAAAGAAACAGAGCAGCAAAGTAAAAGTTCAAAGAAGAATGTGTCGAGGTGTGAGCTTTGAAGGCTTAAGGCTGTCAAAACCTTAATCTATCTGTCACGAGTTACGTGGATGCAGGGCTTAAAGTTGGCGGGATGTTGGACTGATGTCATTTGGACAGTCATTGCCCATCACAAGACATTTCTCGCTGACACTATTCCTCAACGCAAGACCTTCTCCTCAGCTACCTCACCGCCAGCGGCCGATGATGTGTCAGTTTGTGTGTCGGGGGGAAAAGTGTAAATAGAACTATGACAATGTTAAACTTTAATAAACCAAATTTGAGAATGCTGGACAATCAAGCAACAAATAAGAACCAGGTACTACTAAGAAAAATGGGTTATAAATACAGACACTTACAAACTGATAATAATGTACAAATGATCAGATGCATTACTCCCGTAAATTAAATCTGCTGTTGTTTTTAAGTTTTTAAAATTGTGGAATTGAATATTACAAATGAGGTTCTGGTTCTAAATGTCAGAGAAAAAGATAAAAACGAATTAGTAAATTGGCAAATAAATTAGTAAGTCAGACCTGTGACATCAAAGACATTAAGGTCAAATTTAGAAAATAAGTCATAGTGCCTTGTTTGCTCTCTACAACTTTCCGTTTAATCCAGAAATATAGTGTGAACCTAATCCAAAAGTCGAATAATAAATAAATAAATGGGTATAAATGTGTATTTATTCATTGGTGTATAACTTCAAACGTCATATATGTTGAAACCTTATTCTTGTCTCCAGACATATTGCACATTGTTGCGTGTTTGTGTAAAGACCACGTTACACTAGTTAAGCAATTCATTGGAATTAAAAAGTATACCAATTCAACACTGCCTCCATTGAACCCATATTTAGTGCAACACATGGTTCTATCTTGGTTACTTTCTAGAAAATGATTGGAAAATTCTTAGGACTACATAGACCTCTTTTAATTTAAGCTTTAACATTAAATTAAATGAAAGCTGTAAATAGATAGTAGTAGATCATACTGTAGATTTCATGTGGCGGGTGTTGCAACAGACAGCTTCTTTCTGGTTAGTACAGCTGTTTTTTAAAGGTGTGTCTTAAGACATGTGATTGGATGGGATAACATCCTTATGATTATATTCCACTTTTCCAAATACTGCTGCATTTACATCACATGGACGAATGGTAAAGATAGGAAAGATTGTTATATTTACAACTGGTGAGTGTTCATGTCACCGGTCCAGTCAAGAGGGTTGTAAGACTGTGCTGGTTAAAATGACCCTCAAACAACCAACTCTGGAGTACAATCAGTAAAGTATGTTTATTCAAGTACTGAACTTGAAGGGAGAGTGTTTAAGATTTGGCTGCATAGCGGTGTGGTTGCAGATTGCAACCAACTGAATACCTCTGTAGTAACGTGAGTTGCCAAGTGCAAAACCATGGTAACGCCGTTCATCTCGCTTACATCAACTCGCTTACATCTCGCTTACATCTTTACCATAATAACACTACTCAACATTCAGCGGCTCGCATTGCTAAAGTTTCGCCAGCATGTCGGAAGGCTAAGGTGGCCTTCAGGTAAGATAAAAAGGCAAAGCGCAGTCTCTGACAGTGTTTGGTTTGTCCATTCTGGGCTACTGTAAACATGACACTGCACCGTGGCTGACTCCGTGACCCATATGTAGATAAGAAGGGCTCATTCTAAGCCAATAAAAACACAATTCTTAGTTTCAAGTGATTATATGAAAACAAAGATGTGAATTGTATATTCCATTACTGCTAATAGATCCCCTGAAATGCTACACACAATTACAATTTTGAGGCACTTGTGCTTTACTTGACTGTTTCCATTTTGTGTTACTTTCTACTTCTACTCTACTAAATTTCAGTGGCAAATATTGTAGCCCACTTACTTGACATTAGTTAATTAGTTAGTTTGCAGATTCAGATTATTAATACAAAATATAAAATCAACTCATATATTGTGATATATCCTAATATATCAAGTTACCCATCAGTATATAAAGTAATTAAAATTATGTCATTTGGCATAAGGACTACTACTTTCGGTACTAAAAGTATATTTTGATGCTCGTACTTACTACTTCTACTTTAGTAATATTTAGAATACAGGACTTTTATTTGTGACAGAATATGTTTACACCATAGTATTGCTACATTTACTCAAGTAAAAGTTCTGAATATATTTTCCACTGCTGACTATTGTGGATATACAGTGCTGCACCACATATTTGTGTCCTTTTTAAGGCATTTTTTTCAGACACATTGAAGCTTGAAAAGTAGTCAGTTTCCCAGTCATTATATCAACTTGGATGTTGGCATGGATTCTTCGGATTTGTGAGATCTGCTGGGTTCTATAACACAAATTAGAGAGTGTGCCGTTTCCTGAATCAGAGGCCGCAGCTGTCAAAACCTGTGTGACGAGAAATCTCGTCCTGTTCAGCCTTTTACTGTCACTCCATTTTAAGACAATAACAACTGTTAGTAATCTGACGTGAGCGAGAGTCATGGTGGAGTCAGAGAAAGAGGGGTGTAAATTTTCCAAATCAGCAATACAGCAGTGTGGACGTGCTCATCACGTTTGATGTACCGTCTTGTCAATATCTGTGTGTATGTGTGTGTGTGTGAGAAGTAGATGTTCTTACTGGGTATGATTTAGTGCCTGCAGGGGTAAATTAAATCATGTCTCAAGGCCTCTCCTGTCAAATGTGTCACAGAGAAAGATAACGCTGTCGAAGCAAACTCATATTCACATGAAGCTGTTAGAGCAGACCAGAGAGGAACTAACAGGTCTTGGATCAAACTGAACAATTAAATATAATATATAACTTGCAATTTGAATTTCATGCTTAATAGCATGTTCGTATGGAATTCGGATGCAGTGATTGACAGACATTTTTTATCTACTGTTCTTGTTGGAGCGTTATCTGTCGGTACTTCTTTCTCACAGCGATTTTGCTTATTTTTGGTTTTAGTAGTAGTTGGTTTACAACATAACAAAATTGACATTGTTTTTTTCATGTTCACATTTACAATACATTTGGTCTAACTTCTCTTTATGGTGTTTTATCTTTATCTGAAGCATGTTTACCTCCGTGCACGCACAGTAAGCACAGAAGAGGCATTTTAAGACAGATACAAGTATTAATCATTTGGTTGACTGACTTCATGATGAGTAAATAAACAAAGTTATGTTGTCGTTCACTGTCCGCAAGATCAAGTTCAGTAGTCTACATGGGGCTTTTTGTTTGAGATGCTGTTGTATCTGTAAGTATTTAGTATCATTTAGTGGAGAGCAGCAATGCTGAGCGGTGACACCAGCTGTGGTTAGATAGATGGAACCCTGTCGTGCTATAAATCAAACTCTTATTAACCCGTGAATGCCAGTGAATGTTATGTCACATCAGCACATCTCAGGGGAGCCTGCAACACAAGGCTGTTTTCACTTTGGGGGAATCTTTAAGCCTTCAGTCCACGCTCAAGTTCAGATTATGGCTTTGAGTCACAGGATAGAGACATAGTGTAATTGGATGCTGGTAGATGCATGATCATAAAGTATATCTATATGGAATTGCCTCAGACAAAATGCTATAACTAATGTTTAATACATGACCATATGTTAACAAACTGTGACACTAGAAAACAAAGCAATGTGTACTTGCTGCCAATTGTCAGCGGTTGCACGTTTATGAGTTGTGAGAAGTTACAAGTTCTTCTAGAGGTCTGAAGATTAAAACTAAATAGTATTAAACTGCACAATTAGTTTTTTCTCATTTTGTATCGGAATAATCTGTGATTCTTCTATAAACCTTCTTCTTTGTTCTTTTAACCCTTTAGTGGCCAACATTTTCTATTGTTCAGAAGAAATATCCGAGATCCCAGTTGACATTTTAGACAATGACAAATAAGTCATGTCAAGGGAAGTACCTTAATATCAGCACCAATTGCAGTTTTTGCCCGTTGCTTGAACACTATATACCCATGCTTAGACTAAAGTAACACAACTTGAAGCTTTTGTTACCATACCTCAAACACATGTACCCATACCTTAAACAAAAGCTCTGCTTTGCACTCTAGTTGCAATTCTGCAACACACTTACTCCTTTATGCAACACACTTGGTCCTGCATACTACACTCTATTTCATACATAAAACACTTCGTTCAAAAATGAAATCTCAGGGTGCCATTTGGAAAACACATGTATCCAAAATACAATACACATCGGGTAATTGCAACCACTCAAATACACACCTGAAGGCACTTACTTGCAAAACTGAACACCAATCAGCCAGCTACAAAAAGCCCTCAGTTTAGCCATTTCAAGAACTTTGCAAGCATGGATGGAGGGAGAGCAAGAGGCAGAGGCAGAGGTAGAGCAAGAGGAAGAGGAAGAGGAGGAGGAGGACAAGGTCAAGGTCGAGGAGGCCATGCACGGACCCCTATTCCTGATGATATAAGAGCAACTTTGGTGGACCATGTCATCAACCATGGCCTGACTATGAGGGAAGCTGGGCAGAGAGTCCACCCACATCTAAGCCGCTTCACAGTGGCATCTGTAATAAGAACATTCTGACTAGAAAACAGGTATGTCTTCACCTCTCTATCTTCTACTCTACTCTGATGGTATTTACAGCACTCTACTACAGTATATCACATTACCACATCACGTGTACAGGGTATTGCAGGGTGCTAATGCTCCCTTTGCAGCCAAAGTGGTAATTTTTGTGAAACATACCATGATTACTTATAATGAGATGTTTCAGTACAGTGGATGATACAGTATATACAGTAAAGTACTGTAAGAAAAAGAAGCAAACCGATGACAATTTGTGGTTGTATTTCACTAGAATGACTAGAAGACCTTCTGGGGGAGGACGCCAACGCCTGTTCACACAACGGCAGGAACTTGCCGTTGTGGACCTAGTGAGGGCAGACAATGCCATCCGTCTCCACCAGCTACCACAGAAAATACTTGCAGACAGGCAAGTGTTCAACAACATAAACCATGTGAGCATCACCACCATGAGACGCATCTTGGGAGAACACAACATCACCATGAAGCAGCAGGGTCCCATTTGAGAGGAACAGTGTCAGGGTCAAAGGACTTCGAGCTGAATATGTACGGGTAAGTGTAACTGTCCTTTACATTTACAATACAGTATTTCTGAAATCCAGTAGCAGCTGAATATGTACCATATCAGTACCACATGGATCCATTCAGAGAGCTACACAGGTACCTGTGTGATGGGGTGAGGGTTCTGTATGTGTAGCACTGTAGTACAGTAATATGTTTTCTTTTTTGTTACAGAGAATCTTGGCCATGGATGGAGCTGCACAGCCTCATGAATTCATTTTCATTGATGAAGCTGGATTCGACCTGAGCAAAACAAGACGACGGGGTCGTAATGTAATTGGCCAAAGGGCAATTGTGCACGTCCCGGGGCAGCGTGGGGGAAATATCACAATGTGTGCCGCCATAAGCCTTCGAGGGCTTCTGCATCATCATGCAAAACTAGATCCATACAATAGCCAACATATACTCACATTTCTAGATGCTCTCCATAATATAGTTGTACAGAACAGACCAGATCAGCCCAGGTTTGTGGTGGTATGGGATAATGTCAGTTTCCATCGGGCTGCTCTGGTCCAGGCCTGGTTCACCAACCACAATCAATTAGAAGTGGTATACTTGCCCCCTTACTTACCATTCTTAAACCCTATAGAGGAATTCTTTTCGGCTTGGAGATGGCGTGTATATGACCGCCAACCACATGCCCGCATGCCTCTTCTGCAGGCAATGGAACAGGCCTGCGGCGACATTCAGGTGACAGCAATCCATGGATGGTTTCGTCATGCAAGGGGATATTTTCCCCGGTGTCTAGCCGGAGAAGACATTGCTTGCGATGTCGATGAAGTCCTGTGGCCAGACCCCAACAGACGGCGGGATCCATGAGCCCACGTATGCACAATTGCCATGATTTTCTGTGTTTACAGTATAGTGTTTTTTCTATTATTATTATTTTCTTTTTTGCTTTATCTGAATTCATGTTACTGCAATGTACAGTGCTGCAATGTACAATATTGAGTAGGCCTATTTGCTTTTTTGGTTGTTTGAAAACGTGCCTCCTGAAAATATGCCTTCTGAATAAACAGTGAAAATCAAAGACTGCAGTGTTTTATATAAAGTAGACTAGTGTGTTCCCCCTGATCTGAAAGTGTATACATATGATGCAAGTATGTGTCATTTTGTCATCAGTTACATTTTGACAAAGGAATGTTAGGTTTTGATAGCAGAGTTTAGGTTTTGATAGTAGAGTTTCAATTTGACACAGATGTGAATGGTATATTTCCCAGTGTTGTGTCATGTTTACTTGTGTGTAGAGTTTTGGCACAATGAGCGAAGTTTTGCAAAATGTGTTCAAGCAACGGGCAAAAACTGTAATAAATGTCAACACATTTGATTGATTGTCAATATGTTTCTATATTATTTAACGCTGCTTTAAAATAGATTTCAAGAATATTAACTATCTGAACGTCCTTAATAAAAAGATTTGAATTCAAGAAATTGTTCTAGCATAGTACTACTGTTAAGTGTTTCATCCGGGCATGAGTTTATGATGTCAATATAAATGTATTGCTGTCGTTATAACACAAAAATACACTTAGACACTACCTTTATAAGCAGATTGTGTTTAGGTATACTGTACTGCATGGTCTATGGTAAAATTCACAAAGTCTGTCAACTACAGTAACATTTAAGATATCGTTAAAAGCAGGTTTGTCCACCTGAGGAATGAGTTTAGCTTAGTTCTTTAATTCCTACACACACACACACACACACACACACACACACACACACACACACACACACACACACACACACACACACACTCCTTTCTACCTGCCAATACATCACAGCCTCTAGGTAGGAAGATTGATGACATTAAATTGCTTCTATCCAGGTTTTTATCAGGATTTACAGGCTTCGTTGTACCTAGAGCTTTCCAGCACCACTCCCTTCCATAAATCATGCTTTTTTTTTACCTTACTACTACTCTCCACACACACATGTTTGCACCCAAGCACACACTCACAGCTGCCACACACACACCCAAACACCACACAAAAGGTACACACACATAGACTTTGGGATATGGCTTTAACAAGATGGATGACCTCTTTGCCGTCTGCTGCCAAAACGAACCTTAACCCACACACATACACACAAACACTGCAACTCAGACGGAGCAACACATGTACATTTTGACTCGGTAATGGAAAATGTCAATCTCTGTCGATGGTGGGGCCCTGGAAACGCAGTGATTCCTTCCCTTCCACCCATCGCTCTCATTATAGGAAAATGTCACCTCATTTCCCAAGTACACGCTGCCTGATTAATTTCTGAAAAGGGGAACGAGAGAGCTGGTGCGATGGAGAGAGGTGGCGTCTGTCCCTGAGACTGTTGATGGGTTTTCTCTTTGGGTATATAGGTTTGTGTGGCATTAAGTGGCTGTGTGTTCCTTTAGGACGCAACAAGGTGGTTGACCCTTTGGAAGTATAGCCCCAGTAGTGGCAGCCCGCTAAGCAAGGTGTCCTCTTCCAGCTCCCCCCGTGGAATCCCCAGGTTTTCCCAGTCCAGATGGGATATAGAATCCTTCTAGTATGTTCTGGGTCAGCCTAGAGATCTGCCCACAGTGGGACGTGCCAGCACTGCGTCAACTGGATCCTTTCAAGGCTGTGGGATTGGTAAAACAGCATCTGAAACCCCCCTACCCCTCACACTGTTTCAACATTGGAATTTGGGAGGCTGTTTCTGATTGTTTCAAAAACCAACAATCTGACATTCAGTTGTGCAAAAGGTAAAGTTTAAACTACCTCCATAGGCCCTATTTTTTCTATCTATCCACAACTATACTTCTGTCACTTACAAACAATGGCAACACAAAGAATGCCAATTCTTGAATTATTATCGCGTTTTTACTCTTTAAGACAGTGGGCTATGTTCACGTCGCCTTTGAGTGTGACCATTTAGAGCATCTATAAAAACGTTTGGCTTCTGGCACAGTTGCATGACACATTGCATTGTGTCTTTTCAAAATAAACTTCTGTCTTCACAGGAAACATACAGCTTCCGCTTGTTACATGCATACAGTCTCTTTTAAAAAAAATAAACTTCCAATGAAGGTTTACTTAGTTTTAGGTTTAAACTTTCAGCTGCTGTTAAGCTGCTGTTAATCGCTTTTTGAGCACACAGATGTAATTGTAATTATCATTATCAAATGTAATTATTGATCTACTCTACTAATTATTTGTAAAAAAAAAAAAAATGTTCCGGGATCTGGGTGTGTTCCTTTAAATGGCACTGCTGCCAGTAACATTGAGTTGGAAAATAAAGAATCAGGGAAGGCAGAGGCCAGAAAAAAAGACGTTGTCAGACAAATGAGGTGGAGGCAAACTGGAGAGGCAGCGACAAGTGTTTTACAGCTTCTAAATAATTACAATCAGATAGAACAGTGGCATTCTCCCACCCCGCCTGTCATAAACTGGATAATGCAAACAAATGACCCTCAAATTGAAAACTGCAGGACAACAATGTAGAGCACCCAGTCTCATCAGAGTCAGACACACACTCAGAAATAAACACACATACCTTGGGGCACTGAAAAGACACAGTTTACAATCCAAATTATACTGCGATGACAGCCCAATTCTTTTCAATTTGAATACAGATTAAATTCCCCTGTTGCTTTTCATTGTTATCCACCATGTATCACGTGTGTGTATGTGTGTGTGGGTGTGTGTGTGTGTGTGTGTTCACTCAACACACAATTGAATATTGTATTACTGTAGTCTAAATAAATTCTTTCTTTTTTTTTTTGGCTGCTGCCTTGTTTTGAATACCAATATTAAATCAGTTTTCCATGCAGGAGTCATTGTAAGCAAGACTGAATATAACCTTCATAATCATTACCAGCCTAATGCTGCTTTACTGATGTAAATTAACATCATTTGGATCTTCAATTGACCATATCGCAGAGGGAAAGAACTTCACATTTCCCAGAAGTAAGCATGCATGTGTTTAAAGCTCCTGGAATAATTGCTTGCCTGTAATTGTTTCATAAATCTGAGATCATTTCCTATTCAGCTGTCCTGGGACTACAGATGAAAAATGAAACTGAGGTAAAATACAAATGGAAATAAATGAAAGAAGGATGTGAGGAAAGGAAAGGGAATAAAGGAAGGGAGGAAGTTCATTAAACCTTATCCCTGTATCTTTCAACTACCAAGTGAAAATGGAGTGAAAATGTTGTTACTGCCATTTGTTTTTAGTTTCTTTGTATAAAGTGTATAGTTTACTTTGGGTAAAAATAGGCATCTAAATGGAAAAGTATACATCCAGAAACAAAATAACCATCAGCAGAGTATTAAGAAGCAGCTACAAGTGGAATTTAGGTGTTTCTGATTTAGACAAAGTTGGCAGTAGAGGAGAGTAACTAAGTACACTTAAGTTAACTGAAAGTCGGTACCTATTTTTCATCCTAAATGTTTTACATTGAAACACATAAACAGTTGTTTTTTCAGTGCTCAAAATCTGCTTATTGAGTATTTTCAGTCCTTAACTGAGTCCTTAAAGGGAAAATTCACTTCCTGGATGGCCAATCTGTGCTGATGATAAATGTAGCCATTTGAAGTAATGAATTCCTCCCCTTCCTGTGTGTGCTATATTGACAGAGAAAGCTGAGTTCTCCCGCTCGCATAGCCATGCAGTGCTTACATGTACCAGGATGCATTGCGCGAGCTACTGACCCCCAGCCAAAACATAGTATAATGAAGTGGAATGAGTTGCACTTATTCTCATGCAATAAAAGCACAAAGCCTCCGTAGTCTGAACCAGCATGATTCAAGATGGCAACAACTCTTCATGATTTTCCACATCTGTCAACGGCAGCGCATTACAGCTTCACAATAACTTAAATTTAACTTCAGTATTTTTTCAATCTGGACCATTTTTTCAGATGTTTTTGTCTCTAAGTGACTATGGGGACAACAATTTTTGAAATCGGCCCAGTATTGAGTGAGAGCGTTGCAGACGGCAGCTGCTAAATGGGCTGCTATGTCATCTCTCAGGGCAATTCCTCACGATCGATATATGTGTCCACTAAAAGTGCTTGTTTTTGCCACTGATGGGCTCGATTGTTGTTATTGGTATCTGGCAACATTATGGAAGGGACCCTACATAGAATTAAAATATTTGTATTATCTTTCTCTTTCTGTTTGTTTTTGTGTCATGTGACTTGTTGCCAGAAGACAACAGTGGAAACGTGAGTGATAGTTGAATAGAACAGTGCCCATGTTGTCAGAGTTTGTTGTGTTTTTGTTTTTTGCCACTTTTTCTAAGAAAGTGAGGTTTACAGGATCAGTAGTATTTAAGATATATAAAATGAAACACCATCAATAAGCAATTTAGGAAAACTTGAATAATAAAACTCACAACATTATGGTGCCTCCATTATTTATAGCAATTGTTGATTACATTTTTTCCTTGCTGGGTTTTCAGGAACAAAGCAATTTTATATATTATATATTTTCACATATGGATAAGTTATTTTAAAGAAAGTTACATCGGAAGTTAGGGATTTTCTCCAGAACCAACAGAACTCGAATGGATCAATAATGAAAGAAAGAGATTTTGTCAATAGGACTGTGGCGTTGTATGAAAGCTGCAAACCAGTCTTTTAAGTATGAGTTATCACAGTCTGACTGCTCACCCAACAGATCATGAGTGAAAAGAAAGCTCCTATTTGAAGCAAAAATATATATTTGGAAATGCTTTTTTCATTTGGGTTTCAGGGGAGCTGGCAGTGACACTTTCCTTTGTTCTGTCAATCTTCGGCAGCACTCTCTCCCTTTCCCTATCTCCTCAGTGGTGCAAGAAGTGTACAGTGAAATTGAAACACTGACAAAAAAACAGAGAGATTTAAGATTAGTTTCCTGCATGTGTGTACTGTGTGTGTGTGTGTGTGTGTGTGTGTGTGTGTGTGTGTGTGTGTGTGTGTGTGTGTGTGTGTGTGTGTGTGTGTCAGAGGTGAAGAGTGGCTTATTTGCTCCCCTCCTCTACTTCCTCCTTCTCGCTACATGTGAATGATCAGAGTGCTAGCCTGAGATCAAGGAACGCATGAACTCATATAGAGTAGAGTAGGATTGGCATCTGAGTGAAATGTAACATGACCTTACAACTAATTGTAAAAGAAGAAGCATTCAAATTAAATTCTAGCCCCAAGGATAAAATCCTTTGAATACAAATATTATGTATATGTGTTGGAATCCCATTCTACAAACCTCACCCCTGAAAAAATTCCAGTGTCCAGCTGCCTCATCTTGACATTGTCGATTGAAAATAAAAGGTGGCAAACACTCAAAAAAGCCTCGTAATAAAGGTTAGCTGGAGCCAGCCTCCAGTGCTGACAATCCATCCAGTCGTGTCTTGGTCGGTCCCAGCTGATGCAGACAGAGAGAATTGTTTAGTAGTTGAGTGACAGAAACATCAGGTATTGTTTGTATACAGCAGGTTTCACATTAATTACTTCACCATACGCCAGTACTTCAATAATCAAACAAATCACATTAAAATCAATGTTCTATAAATTTCTCCATAAGAGTTGATTGTTATGTTATCATAGAAAAGTGTTATAAACTTGGGAAAAAAAGCTGCATTTAACAATAATTATAACATTAATTTCCACTTGAAGGCAGGGTTGAGATATATTCTTAAAAAATATTCTTGCTATTTTTGTTGAATTTGTCATTACACCCTGAAAGCAATCAATGATTGGAAGCCCCCCCCCCGCCCAAAAAACAACAACAACAACTCTGGTGGCTGTTTCAGGACTGTAATAATAATAATAATAATACTAATAACAATAATCGTACAGAAGTCTAATATTGATGTTCAGGGTTGTTTTGGGCTAAAAATCATAAAAATCTTCTGTATTTTGGAAGAACAGTAGAATACTTTGTCTGTATCTTTATAGAAATGGATTATATTTTTTATGATTATCACAATAATGATTTTGACTGCTTTCGGGTGTTAATCAGCTGTGCAATAAATATTGTCACAAGACGGACAGACAAAGATATTAGACCACGTCAGTCATACTCTAAAGGAAAAGGCTGTCAGTATTCTATATTTTAAGTTCGTCTCTCAATACCTTCCTACATCCTCACCTTGTCTGTGGCACTTACACTCAACTCGTTTGATATCAACACATAAATCTTTAAAAATAGGTCACATATATAGAGTTAATAAATAATACAGGGGCCCTATTTTCATGGCGTCGCCATGGCAGCCATCATTAATTTTATTATTTAACACCTGTGTTTCTCCGACTGCGAAGTGACAAAAAATTGTTTCTGTGAAAAAAAGCTTATATTATGCAAGAAAACAAAAAAACAACATGAGCGGTGAGCTGAATTTTTAACAATTCAACATGTTTGCACACACCTACTTCATTAATCTCTGTGTTTGCGATTTATTTTAGATCTCTTTAAACCATTGATACACATAAGAAACAATCTACACACCCGCGTACTCGCTGCCTCAGGTGTGAAAAGAGCAGATCTGCTGTTCAGAGACATTCAAATCGGCACAATTTGAGTGCTAAATGGAAACAGTGACACTGTCAGCAGCCATAATGTACAGTGTGTGTCAGTGCCTGTTTGAGTCGGGGGCTCTTTGTGGGCCAGAAAAAGGTAAATGCCACCTTCCCTTTAGGGTTCCACTGAAGAGGGTGTGCTGACAGTGTAACTCTCTGTAAAGGTTGAAAAGTTAAGTCTGTTCTCTTCGTCTCTCTTTATCTCTTCACCTCTTATTGTGTCTTCCTCTTGTATGTCACCAACCCTCTTAGTCACTCTGACCTTCTTGGCAAATTCCCAACATGTTTAAAACATTCTGAAGAACAGATCCACTTCCTCCAAACCATTAAACCTGCGAGGGATTATATGAACATTTACAAGAATGAAGAGAGGCAGCTACTAGGAATAAGGTCTTTTTTTCTCTGGTGAAGATGTTTACATACCTGAAAGCCACATCAATGAGTAAACAACTGAGCTGAATATTTCTGTCCACCTGTGGGGCCTCAGCTGCAGATAAAACAGTCCGTCGACAGAGCTACCACCTCTAGGTACCCTCTTTGATTATGTAATGTTTACTTCAATGGGGAGAAATAATCATAGATATTCACCCGTAAAGCTTGAGCAACCACGGAAAATGAAAAATAAAAGTGATACGATTTTTCTGTGACAAACTGTCGTAACATCAGACTGAGCCAGAAGTCTGTGAGTAAGAATTAAGAGGGAAATTATTTATGCATGAAAATGTTTGTCTTTACCAGTCTTCATGTTGTGTTTAGGAATGGTTATCAACGTTTTTCTCCCTATCTGGTATTATATTAGTGTCAATCTGAGAGGAACTTGTCTGACATGGAAACTGTGCAGTGAAAATGGCCAAGGTTGTTGTCTTGAACCCCGAAAATCTGACATTTCAGTAGAACATTGAATGTACAAAACCATAAGAAAATTCAAGGAATTAACTATACAAACACGTCAAAATATCTGTTGAATAATTTATGAAGAAGAATCATTGGTAACACTTTATTTTACTGGTTATTGGTAATTTCCAAAAGGTTTCATGGAAAGAACCATGCAATTTGGTTCTAATATAGAGACAGTTCCCACACTTCCAATTCAACTGTAAGCAAATAGTTTTGAAACTTTTAAAATAACAGATTTCAATTGTCTACATAATCTCTGTATCTTAAAATTGTGTTACTTTTTTCTATTTAGCTATGACACTAACTGAGAAGACCTCAAAGTGTGTGGGTACACATTTAGTCGTGCTGATCTGCATTACCATCATTTCAAGTTAGCAGATTTAAACAGGTGTTACTCTGTCAGACACAGTTTCAGAACCTGCAGAGGTTCTCCCAGTCTGTGAAATTGTCCCTATCAAGTCGCGAAGGCACCTAAACTGGATTATTCCCGAAATAATAACACTTATTTTTCAGGTGTGTACACAATGTCTCACTGAAATTCTTTTAGTATAGCACCCTGGGAAGAAAGCAATTGCATTGGATCATTTAATCCCCCCCCCCCCCCCCCCCCCCCCCCCCCCCCACACACACACACACACACACACACACACACACACACACACACACACCATACTGTTTCAGTGGTGTTGATTTGTTTTTCTTATTTTAGAATTCAACTTCCTCTCCTCCTGATCCAAATCTCATTTCCTGACACTTAGCCCACTAGGAACTGTGTGTGCACTACTGTTTGTGTGTATGTGTTTGACCGTAGCTATGCATGATGCACAGAGGCTTCATTCCAGACAGACAAACAGATGAGATGTTCATCTGACTCTTTGCTAAAGGATGCCGGTAGTTTTGTTTATCTAGTTTATGCAACTTTATACTTCTACTTCACTGTTTGCCCTCCACATCCCTTGTTATTTCCCTTTTCTCAAACCTTATTTATATAAGATAGATCGAACTTGTAACTTCTTCTCTTCACCAGTCTTCACCCAGCAACAATGTCCAGACATCTCAAATTGCATCTGTAAAGAAACACAACAAAGTATTTTTTGTTTCACAAATGCTCCCACTGTAAAATCTTATTTTCATTAACAATATGATCTCTGTACAATATGATTTTATTTTATTGTCCATACACGTGAAAGATATGTCATTGGTTGTCACTTGATTTTCCAGCAGGTTCTTTGACAGAATTTCCTTACTGAACATGCTTGCTGCCCCAATTGGAGAGGGTGTTTATGGTCTTCTGTCTTGTGTTTCTAAATTGAGAAAATAACACACAAGACAATAAGTCGAAAACAACAAACAAAATATACTTTTAAAAATATGTACCTTTTCTCTTCCTCTCCCTTGAAATATTTTTTTATTTACATTGGTTGAGTTTGTCATAGTTGTTGATTATTATCTGTACCATCATCTTCTTCCTAGCCTTAGTTATCATGTAGAGTGAACACGGCAGTTCTCTTACCATCTCCAGTTGAAGGATCCTGTAAAGTTGTCTTGCATGTAGCAGCAGCATCGCTTGAGCAACCTGGGCTGGCACTGCCGGCAGCATCGGGTAGCTCCACTACGCTAGTGTTAGCAATTCTAACATTAGTCTAGTAGAAGAAGCTGCTTCTTTCTGCTTTTTAGTCATGTTAGTGTCTTTTGTAACTGCCGTTAAAAAGGTTGTTACCTTTGGCAGTTTTGCTGAACACTTTCTCCTTTCCTCCTCTTTTTGGCACCACCAGGGAAGCTTTGCTGTACACCTAGCCGAAACGTTTGTTTAACCCCCCCAAACCCCATACACATCCATATTTCAAAAAAATTCTTTCAAATGCATATTTGAGACCTTTTGTTATTGTTATTGCTATTGTTGTCTGCTTCTCTTTGAAATTGCTTTTTTGTTTTCCCAAAAGATTGATAATATTTATGCAGGGGGTGCAGTTAGTGGCAGTGTGGGCTCCATGGTAGCTCTGACAGCTTGATTGTCAGCGGCACGGAGGGTGGCTAAGCGATGGATCGATTGCCAAACTTTGCCTAATGGTAAGTCCGCCTCTGCGAGCTGTCACATTGTTACATGAACAATTCAAAAGGTAAAATTCTCTTCCTGAACCACCTTAAGACTTTCAGCATGACAGTGAATAGAAGTCTTTCGTCAGATGTAGACAGGGGCCATTTTTAGCATTTGAACAAATTATCAATGCTTGTCATTTGTTCGGTGAGGACAATGTCGCTGCATCGCTCCATTCAAAATCCATCTGCCCATCTTGCTTTTTCCACCTCCTTCCCCACTTTTCACTTCCTTCATAATAGGATTCATAGATCTAGACACATGTCCTATTCAATTCAGACAATGGGGGACTCTCAACACCCACCAGGAGGAAATAAGGACTCTGAAGGAAATAGGACTTTCTGACTCCCTGTCAGCTTGTGTGTGTCTATATCTCTCACACATACACACACAAGGCCCCAAGACCCTATGATATCATCACGGGTGACTGCCCAATATGACAAATGTGAGGAGACAGGCTATAATGAGAAACAGTGTTGGAAGAGGGGGAAAAAATGGACGACTGTGTGTGTGTTTGTGTGTGTGTACGTGTTTGTGAAAAACAGGAATTACAAGTGAGAAAAAAAAAAAAAATTACAGGATGAGAAAGTCCCTTAGAAATTTTAGCAACAGGCTCCTCCTAATGACTTTCTCTTCCCCTCATCTACTCCCCATGTGCTTATATCAACCCTGTAAACCACCAGAACTAATAACTAGACGACTCGGAGAGAAGGTAAGGAGTATTTCTGGGCCTCCTGACTTCCAATTATAGGTCCATTTGGTCATGGATATTTAAAGAGCGAGAGCAGAGAGAGAAAGAGAGGGAGAGAGAGAAATTTTAATATTTGGATATTCTGCGAGTTCGTTCCTCTTTTTTCATCATCGTTCTCACCCGCCAATCAATTTCCCATTCCACAACCTTGGAAACTCTTTAGGGTCACGCCAAATCAATGAGTGCTCTCTCATGAAAAACTGAATAATTATCCAAACTCTATGAATCACAAAGATTGGGCTTGGTCATGATTTATTCATGTGTTTCTTATTTTATTGAGGCAGCACTGCATAATAGAGCCGTAACGAATGAGATGGATGCTGACGGCTTACAAAAAATAAATAAATAAAGAGAGAGATGAGAGGAAAGGAAAGGAGAGGCCGGCTGTCAGGATTGATTGAGTCAAATGGACTGATGGAAAGACAAGATGTATTTAAGGATGTTACAGTCTCCCTCTATACTGCAGACATATGTGATGGTGTCACCATAACCATTTATTACCTCAATTTTCTTTTTTTTCTCTGCTTAATGTCAGACATTTTCACGTTTAAGTTACTCTGTTGATTGGTAACAGATGACATAATACCAGTTGTGTAAAAATGAAATTTGAATTCTTACTCAAATAAAATAAAGATGTTTTGTTAGAAAAAGTCATGAGGTAGTCCTTTAATTATTCTCTAGTTTAAGTAACATTGAAATAAAAGTAATAATAATTTACCAGAGACGTCTTCATGGATCGCTGAGGATATCCAAATTTAATTTTTTTTCCACACCTAAAATTGAAAAAAAATGTTCATGTGTATTTGTGCTGCCTGACTTACAGCAGGGACAGGGATCCATGTTCACTATCCAATAAGTATGAACAGGGGGACGTGAAATGATAGTTTCCTCTTGAGGGAACCCGTGGATGATCACATCCAATAACGCTGACCTGTATTGATCACAGTAGAGACAAGGCCCTTGAACATGCTCTTACAGAGAGGAGAGGGCTTTGTGTGCAAAATATTAAAATGATCTTGACTCGTTGTTGACAGCTCTTTACAGACGGGGGGCCTTTTCTCTGTGCTTCACTGACGCAAATCATATTCAGGTGGCAGAGAGGCAGACAAAACAAGAATAATAGAAGAATGAATATGCAGCAGTGACAGCTATTTGTGCTTGACTTGTGCACCTTCATTGGCTTTTTACAACCACAAACAGATATGCAAATTATTTACTTGCAGGGGGAGTTTAATGCCCTTGAGGGAAACTCAAACATCCAAATTCGAACTGCAAACAAGCTCCACAGTTAACAAAAATGTCAGTAGTGCATACATTTAATTATATTCTAGAGAAACAAAATAAGAAAAAGATATGAAAAACATGGCATGATATCTGGGGATGTAAATAACAAAATTCCGTTATTCTGAGACACTTGACAAATCGACATATTCAGCCAGATCTTGGGCGTATTTAAAACATTCTGGGGATATGAATGGACAGCAGAGGAATGGATTATGCTGGAGGACTGGTTTGAAAACTTTCTGTGGTTGAACCTAATGTTTTTATGCCACAAAACTTTCATTTTTGTAATATATTTTGAGTGATTTACCTCTCAAAGCACTGTGGCATAACAAGTGACACAAGACTGACAAGTGACGCAAAAAAATTGCCTGCAAGCTCCGTCGCAGTTCGCTGAAAAAAGGATTCAGCAAAGAGACACAAAGAGTGTCTGACTTTAATAACGCAGTTTCATCCTGCCGCCTTCAGAAAAAACTATGTTGGCTTATTTTAACCACAGCCATGAGCTTTTCCTAAACTCATTTTAATCATTTTTGTAACAGTCAAACATGGCACCATTCTCTTAGAAGCCTTATAGTCCTTTTAGAGAAGAACTGAGAAACCAATGACAACTTCCAAAAGGCCGGCTTTTTCGACAAATTTTTCGGGCAAAGTCTACACGAAGAACATTAGATCTAATCCACAAAAGAATACCCATCTGTATTGAGTTGTGGATACATTTGTATTGCCTTAATTTCCAGCAAAAGCCATGAAACAAGCAGAGACACAGACCAACTATTGTATTTGGTGATGATAAATGCACAACGGCTCATTTAATATTCATCAGGAGCACGTTTTTCAAAGGTACTGTGGTGTTACTGCTAGTCTCAAGAGTACTATTAACACTTTAACACCATTGTTATACATAGGATAATATGTATTATGATCTCTCTCTCTCTCGCTCTCGCTCTCACACTTACACACACACACACACACACACACACACACACACACACACACACACACACACACACACACACACACACACACACACACACACACAGGCTGCAGTGACCATAATAATACATCATAAGAGCAAAAGGAGAATTCTCTAAAGCAAACTGAAATAAAAGCCATTGTAGCTCACATTAAATCATCTGTTGGCGCTGGTGGTTTGCCAGACTGTAGAAAAAGAGAATGCCCAACGAACGAAAAAAAGAGGGAATTAAGTTGTTTAGAAAATAGTTCACTCGTAATGGAAAATGGGCCATGCTGGTCTCATGAACACACACATTTCATTGAATTCCAGTGTTCCTACAAATGGTGTCCCTTTATTTTGAGAGGCCACTATGAAAATGTTTGCGTAGATAGTCAATGAGCTGACTCTCTGACCATGTCTAGACTAAATTCATACAAATATGTTGGTTGTGTTCAAGGTTAGATAAATATAAGAACGGCAAGGCTACGAATAGATTAGACAGGCACATATCCAAACATGATGTGCAATAGATGCTGAGTATACAGAATAGACCAAATTATAGTATAGACAATCCATATGACAAAGTGACACTTACAGTGTGAAAATATATGTAAAAGATGGATCCAGAAGGATGTTAAGCTTCCAGGTGTCACCAAACAGCTTTAGCCTGAGTCACACAACCTCCTCTCCACCATGGAACATGGAAGGAGGACAGGCGGCACAAACACACAGGATCAAAACTGAAACACGTCATTCCCACAGTGAAGAATTATTATTATTATTTTCTTTTTCAATCTTTATTCTTACCAATGGTCCAAATCCTCAAGAGATTCAATTTTCAATTATATAACACATCCTCACATTTACTTCTGCTTACTGACTAAGATACATGACAAAAAAACACTTAAAGGAACTTTTGATTATAAAAAATAAAGCTTTATTTTTTAATAAGATGAAATATCATGCAACCTAATGGAAAACTGCATTTGCAGCTCCAGCTGAATATATTATCCAATCAGCAGACATGTCTGTACTTTTGTCTTTACTTATTATTTTCATTATGAAATTAATGCAGCACATGACACATGTCACATCAAGAGAGGAAGA
This sequence comes from Cebidichthys violaceus, assembly GCF_023349555.1. NCBI lineage: Eukaryota > Metazoa > Chordata > Actinopteri > Perciformes > Stichaeidae > Cebidichthys > Cebidichthys violaceus. The sequence goes on along the minus strand of NW_027176307.1, from coordinate 2,683,411 downwards.
ACTGTGATCACCTTCAGATGATGAAGAGATTGTGGTTATTGGTTGTGAGAGAGAAAACAACCTGACAAGGAAAGAAGGGGATTAGATGAAGGAATTCTGTACAGGTGATTATAATTATCGTGTCTGAGAGGAGGGTGGAGCAGAAAGGTGAGAGGGAAAAAAAAATCAATGAATGATAGATGAAGGGAAAGACAAATGAAGAATGACAGAGGGGATGAGGGAAATATGGTTGATTGGCTCCTATATGGTCATGGGAACAGTCCTCCATACATGAAAGTGCTGTGGCTGTGTGTGCGTATATATATATAACCTGGGGCATGTTTCTGAAATCTACTCATTAGTGCCAGACATTGATGCAATTGTTAAACTTTTATTTATTAGGGTAAACCGTTTTTAGTCTCACCGTACATGTTTTATTGTCACAAGATGTTGATAATAAAACTAATAAAAAAAGAGAAGGTTAGCAATTGTTCTGCTTGCTCTCGAAAAGCATCATTCAGTAGAAGACTTCTGCCTACGTAATGTAGCGGCCGTTTCTAAGGCTGTTTTCACACCGATGTAAAGCACAGTGCAGCGCAAGTTAAGACTTGTTCAACACTGACCTCAGGACAGCACCACACAATACGGTTTCCTTCACATGTCTGCTACGTATTCTTGCCATGAAACTGAAAAGGTTGTAAGAAAGTTCAAACAAGCATCTTTTGTAACCAAAAAATAACAGCACCCAAAACACTCACCTATCATTGCAGAGACATTCAATTTCTTGCGGCAGAGCTTCAGCTTGGGCGTATGTTTGTGTTCTTGATGAGAAGCCAGTAGGGGATTGTGACCTTGTCTCTGCACTAGTGACTCCTACTTGTTGGATGTTGGCAGAAAACATCAGTGCAGGTTATTTATCAAAATGTTGCTATCAGTTGGAAGAAAATACTCAGTAATCTAGACCTGCCCTGTCTATCGTTGGAGCAATGGGGCACTGAATTTGATCAATTAACCACTGAACCCAAATACCGGGGGTCACTGCGGGCTGTATTTGAGTTGCAGCCTCTAACTGAAGTTCCGGCTCAGCTGTCGTCTGCTCTCCTCCCGGTGAAGTAGTCTCCTAGCAGTGAGGTGTGAGGCGATGTGATCGCGGGGCGCTCTAGCTAGCTAATTCTTGTCTCATTTGTGGTCTCATAAATTCATCAAATTCAATGCACTACAGTGCTATTTTCCAAGCTACTGCAGCCGTCATACTTAACAAGTTCCTCATGACCGCGGATTTCATGGGAATGCAATCGTCAAGGCTTTTTGTCACACAGAAGTGACCGGTGTTTCATCTAAAATAGGTTGGAGAAAAACACAGACAAAATTTTTTTTTTGTTTTTTAGGTAATGATACCGCGAGGTAGCAGTAAGCCGATTTGCTCAAGTCTTACGCCCTGACCAATGGGCTATCTAACTAAACATTGCAATGCCTAACCTCAAGCAATGGCACTGACCTCAACCAGATCCAGGTCTTGCCAAGAAAAGTAATGGGATTGTTAATTACACGGCTAGATCAGGGGTGAAAGCAGCCTGTGGTGAAAATGCACCACAGAGATCCGCTCAACAAATGTAGAAATAAATCCAGTTTTCTATTCTTATTTTTTTACGCATGGTTTGCATGGCCCTTTTACACAGAAATTGGTTGTAAAGTGTATATGCCAATGACAATTTTGGCATTTTAATTTTTACATTTCAATTATTTGTTTCCTGCCATCTGCGTCCTTTGATAATAGCTGACAAGACATAGCAATACGTAGCAGACTGAAGTCTTGCCTTGTTCAAAAAACCTTGTTCAAAAAACTGAAGAACAATCCCACGTAATCCAAAAACAAAGGCACACTGTCTTGTTATGGCTGTGACTCACGCAACCCTATGCTGTACGCTGCAGAAGCAGCCAGTACAAAGATACATTATAAGCGCACCCGCTCCGCTAGCAGTCCGCATTCTTTATGTCTTCAATGTAGCCAAAGCGTAATGTGTTTCTAAAACAACATTTGAATGTATTTATCTGTTTTGTATTTATTTTTACCTTTTTACTTTCACTCTTCTATCCTATCTTTCACCTTTATTGGAAATGTGTCTAAATAGCTGTAGAGTGTGCACCTACACACGTGAGGGCAAAAGAGTCAATGACAACAACACAATTAAAAGAACTGGAAAGTAAGGGTGGGTAGAATTTTGTTAAAAATAAAATAAATTAAGAAAAGAAGCAAGGAATGCTGTTGACACCTGGCCTCTTGTCTCATAACACAACATCTCTTTATTTTATTTTTCTATTTGCTTCATACAGGCAAGAGCTGCAGCTGAAAATCTACAGTAGTGTACAAGAGGCATATTGCCATTGTCTGGTGTTTTGGGGTAGCAGCTGTCACGTGGCCCGACCCAGAAGCTACAGTTGGTCCCCTTTGTCCAAAAGTATCTTTACTTTACATACATAACCCCAGAGCGTGCATCCTTTGACTTTATGAATACAACCTCGAACCCATAAATCTCTTAACCATTTGTCCAACAATATATTGTATGCGCCTCTACGGCCAACAGTCCTACTTCCACAATAAATATAGCTCTTAGATTCTCTTTTTTTTCTTTTACTCAAACACAATATGTTTTTCAGGTCCTTGTACAGTTGTCTTGTTCAAACCATGCAACACATACTGTATGTCTGTGGTCAGGACTGTATTGAATTCGTCCAGGACGTTGTTGCATGTGTATCCATGCATTCATATTCATGTGTATTGTCACAGATGGCGGGTTTGCACAGTCCCTCGCTGTTATCAACCCTGCATACATAGTTGTTTTTTTATAGAAATATGCAGTTAAATGCCGTATGTGTACCTCAGTGTTTTATCATTTTTATGTCCAGTGTCCATGTGTGAGTTTTCTTTTATAGCCTCACAAATGTTCACATTCAGTGTGTGCATTCTGGTCACGACCTCTCGAACACACACAATGATTTGATGTGTATCCTTGCGCAATCACAGCCTCTCAATGTCCCTGTATTTCTTCCTCAGGATGGAAACTTGGTCCCTGAACAACACGGGGTCCAGCCTCATCTGGGAGTGCACCAGGGGCATGAAACCCAGCCAGCGACTGAAGGCGTTCATGCAGGTCTGTCGCTGGGCGAAGTGGTCTGGGTCGGCCCACCGAGATGACTTGGAGCCCTTGGTTTAGAGAAACACAGACGAGAGGGGGAGGATAAATGTATCACAGCAACTAAGGAATCAATCAACACAGCTTTGTAGCAGCTGGTACTGCAATACTATTTAGAAGATAATGAAAATAAGGGATATATAAACACCTGATAAAGTCTTAGTCACACCAGAGTGGCTTAGCAAAAATTCACTGCACCTCTATGTGATATATATTTGGTTTAAGAAGCTTGGTGATGTAGTCATTAGACACAGGGTTAGTTGGTGAACCACTGTACCTTGAAAGCTGAGCGCTAACACAGCCAGGACATACCTACCAAAGCGTCTTCCTATTTTCTCTGTGCTGTGCTGTTAAATCCACTCTGGCCTTCTGTTCTCTGGACTGTACATCGTTTCATTTAATAATTACTGAAGTGGGGACAAAAAGGTATGCTAGCAGTGCTGTAATGAATCTGAACCCGGCTTTCATTTCCTCTCTGTGGTCTGTTTTTAGAGCTGCATGTTTCCTTGGGTACAAGGTTAGATGTCTATATGCTTGCATGACTAAAAATGCTTTGTCTCCCAAAAAACCCCCCATTTATTTTGTATTGCCACAACAAACTTGAAACGCCTATTTTGATTGCTAACCCATAGAATCACATGATGCCATATTGCTCATGAACCCATAGCCTACGGAGAAGCGGCATGCTGACTTATTCGCCAGCATCATGAGCAAAGACAGTGGATTTTGATGGGTCAGGGTCGAACAGGAGCGCCTCCATGCTGGTGAAGCGGCTCCTTATCGCGGACAGCTTGTCATGACGTGGCAGGAGGTGTAGCTCATAGTAACACATACTGTATCTCCCGCTATTTGTTTTCACCACTTGCTCCTCTAGAGAATCCAGGTTCATCACAATGACAGAGCTGGTTGACCTGGCCAGCTGTTTCACTCTGTGGGAATCCCCAGAGTAGTTGCTGACACTTTTGCAAACAGCAGCACAGAAAGTCAAACTGGTAGAAAACATACAATAAAGTGTCTTTAGTACAGCCTGCTTTGCAACTTTTTGGCTGCAACGAGCAGGTTGTATATCTCACTCTGCCTGTACAGCTCATAACCTGGGAGATTTGAAGAGTCTAAAATGGTGCAGCTGATCATATATCGTAAACTTGTTTTAGAGGCTCTTGCCGTTGATTGCATCTTACTGTCAACATGGACTGCAGCTCTTTCATGTGACCTTCATTTTTAGCGGTAGGTCACTGCGATATTACATTATTCACGACAGTTATTGGAATGATACAGTTGTTGTGCGGTGTTCCCCTCTGTGGTCACAGCATTTGAAGCTTCCTGAATAGCTTTATGAAAGAATCATGCTATTGTCTCCTGCTGCTCTGTGTCCTCAGCTGGTTATCTGAGATGGACAGCGGGGAAGGAAGGGGTGGGCCCCCAAGTGGCTGCTGGGAGATGAGCTGGAGAGGGGGCAATGGAGGACAGCAGACCCCTTTGATAAACTGTGGCACGAGGGCGTGGATTTGGAGCAGATTCATCCTGTGTGCGGCAGGAGGGTGGCAGCCGGGTTTACCGAGGGTCAGGTAGAATAATAAAAAAATCAAGTCTAAGAAATGGTTTGGCACTTCAAAACATAAAACATCTCTTCTCTTGGAATAGAAAATGAATGGATGAATGAGAAATATCAGCCAAGACATATCTGTCCTGACTTCTTTTGCTTCAAATCTGGTGGTACAAATTTCATAAAAGACTCCACTTTACTTCAAGCAAAGTCACAAATCGGGGGTGAGAGAGGGGAGAAGGGACACTCAAAAAGGAAGAAAGAAAGCGAGAGCGGGGAAAGCAGGAAGTAAATCTAGGTTTGCCGTGCTGCCTTCACAATTAAGACATTAATCACTGAGTCCATACTGCCGAGTCATCGTCCTGCCTGTGGTCAGGCCATCAATCAAAAGCTGACATAGTGCTGGCCACAGGAAGCACTCACATACACACACACACACACACACACACACACACACACACACACACACACACACACACACACACTCACACACATACAACATGGACATATATGGATCTCCCAAAGAGAAGGTCAGGGCTGTACATAGCCTAAAGCCGCTCCACTATTCATCCAACACAAGGAGGTGAATCTCTTTTCATCGTCTTTTCTATTTTGGAAAAGGGAGTCAGGGAATTTAACTATTCTATGTATAACAACTTCAAGCTCTCTTAAAGGTGCCTGGTGCACATTTTGACCAGTAGCGCTAAGGAGTACTGTTAACGCTAAAGGAGTCTCCATGTTGTTTGTATCTTGTGCTGTAGTAGCACATGCAAGATGCAGGATGCTTGATACACATTCCTGTTGATCATTTCACACTATTCCACTGATGGACGAAGACGACATGGAGGTGAACATACAGGCTCCAATTATGGAAACTTGGTATTGCTATTGTGTCCTCAACACATTGCAAACACTGTGTCAGCACAGATTAATTTAATGTGATTAATCAATTCAATTAATGAAATAATCGTTTTATTTACCTAGCTTTTTTTCTGTTGTAGATGGAGGATCATAACGGATTTAGTTATGTTATTTCAAATTTTCTTAATATTCTAACACGCAGGAAGCCTGCCCTAAAGGATTTATTATACTCTTGGACTGCTGGATTGCTCTGTTATTGGTGCAATGGGATCATTTGGATTGCCTCTCAACGTCTCTCAACATGTTGACGGCGAGTCGGCGGCTAATTGCTAATGGTGCACAGAGCAGTTAAAAGGTAGAGACACGGTAAAATAAACATGAACAGGACAAAACTCACCTTACAAGAGAATCTGAGGTCTTGATGACTGACCAAATCTGCTTAGCAACTCATTTTAATTCTTAAAAAAATTAAAATGCATTGTGGCTGGGATCACCAGTCTTAAAGGGTAACTTTGGTATTTTTCAACAGAGGAAGAATGCTGTGAAGAGTGGGACCTGTTGCTATTCCACATTCAGATTCCACAACGTGACTTCTCCTAAAGCGAGACTTAAAAAAACAGACCGGATCAAGCATAAGCTAAAGAGGAGCCTTTTATTTCTCTGTAGGGTCCTTTTCTATTGGACCTTTTCTTGTTCAACTCAGACTGGTGGAGGGCTGTATCGTTCATGTGGGAATCAACGATGCAGCCCTCCACCAGTCTGAGTTGACCAAGATTGATTTTAAAAATCTTTTACACTTTTTAAATAGTTGTGGACTGTCTGCTTTTATCAGTGGTCCAACTCCAACACTCAGCCGTGGATCACAGCAGTTCAGCAGAGTCCTCAGCCTCCACATTTGGCTCCAGGCCGCCTGCATGACTAACAACGTGAGCTTCATTGACAATTTGAATCTGTTCTGGGACCGCTCTTCCTCTTTTAAGAACGATGGTATACATTTTAACAAGCTGGGTAGCCGCCTGCTAGCGGCTAATTTACAGCATGCTGTACAATCTCGTCCGCATGACTGACTGACTATTTACTTTCCATACACACGCCCCTTCCTCTTCTTCTACGCTGCCACCTCATAGCACAGTTTCCCGTGACTGCTCCCCCTACTGGCCCTCCCTGTTATCAACCCCTTCAGCTGCAGCTCTCCCCATCCAGACTATTGTGACAGAGAGGCTGCCCCGTTCACACCGCATTCATAAAGCCATAAACAAGAACAACCTCTGCCACATCCGTCCCAGTGATGTTCATATCGGTTCCCAGCACAAGTTCACCATCTACAGCCCCACTTCTGTCAATTCCATCCCGTCTCTGTGGACTCAGCACCGGCGTACAACCACTCCCTCACCCACGTCATCATACCAAACAGCACGTGAATCCAGCCAACCTCAGAACCCTCCCCAAATCCTCACAAACAATCACAAAACACCCGGTCACTAAGCAACAAAAGCCCAATCATCAATGAATTCATCACTGACAACAACCTTGATATCCTCTGTCTCACTGAAACTTGGCAAAAACACCGGGGTTACTACGCACTCAACCTAACCACCCCCACTGGATATCATTACCTGGACAAACCACGCCCTGATGGCCGTGGTGGAGGAATTGCTGCTCTTTACCGCCAACACATCAAAACCAGCCTGACTAACATCGAAAGTCCATCCTCATTCGAACAGCTCACATTCAAACTCTCTGGTCCTAAACCCCTGGTCATTGCAATTATCTACCGCCCCCCCCAAACCCAATCCTGCGTTCCTCTCCGACCTATCTGAATTCCTTACTCAGATCTGCTCCATCTCACCTTCCATCCTGTTGCTCGGTGATTTCAACATCCACATCGACTCCTCAGACTGTAAAACAGCCAAAGAATTTCTGGACATGCTTAAATGCTTCAAACCTCACCCAAAACATTGACTTCCCCACCCACAACCGCGGTCACATCCTGGACCTGGTCTGTTCCACTGGGATCACCATCAACCACCTTTCCGGCTATGACCTCACCATCTCCGACTGTTTAGTGGACGTAACGTCACACTGAAGCTGTGCAATCTCACCTGCAGCTTGTTTTGCAGTTGCCGGTTACAGCACTGCCCCTCAGTATTTGAACAATTTCAATAACTTTTGTCCCATTTGTCACTTAAATACAAGAACATGGGAAAATATGCTCCAGGACTGTTTTGCTTTAACTTTAAGGATGACCACATGTCAGTGGTGTGTGTACAGCTGACAATAAAGCTCTACCTGACTCATCATGGTTTCCTTGTACTGCTTCTTCTGTGTGACTTTGATTGGCGGCTGCTTGGTAACAGCTGAAACCAGGAAGTTCATCAGGATGTCTTCACAATTAGCCATGTGGTCCACCATGGTCAGCAGGCTGGCCGGGACGTAGTGGGTGAACAGGTAGTGGTAGTATCTGACCCACAGAAAGGAAATAAGACAGATGAGGTTAACTGTGTATTTATTCCTTTTATTAAAGCTGCACCTCTTTCTATTATGTTCTATTCTGCATGGTTTCTGTGTTGCACTTGGACAACAGGGGAGCACTAGATCACTGTCAACTCTGTTCCTCCCTGCCGAGGTCTGCTGTCCCTAGTGCGCTCTCTCTCTCTCTCTCTCTCTCTCTCTCTCTCTCTCTCTCTCTCTCTCTCACACACGCATACATTTTCCCTCTTTCCTTTTCTCTCTCCGATTATCATTTTTTTCTAAGAATTTTGTTGCCATTACAGTTTTAAATAACAAAAGGACTAAAGAGATGCACAATAGAACAATAAGGGAGCTTTTTATCTGCATTACAAGATGCTTCAAAGCCGTTCAGAGAGCGATGCTCTTCTACATTTAATTTACCGCTCTGCTTAATTCTTTTTTTCTTTCTTTCAGTCCCAGCTTTGTGTTTTGACAATCATTTAGATGAGATAGCAGAGAGGTGGAGAAAGATCATACTATCCCATTTCCCCTCTTTATTACTACACTTAAAAAAATAATAAAATATGACTGTTGAGAGATGACTATGTGGTTTGTATCTTGTGGAGAAGGAATACGTATATCTGTGAAGTTGGAATAGATCAACCTGACAGGTGATGCAGAACAAGGCAAATTAATTACAGTGCTGGAAGGGTAGCTTGACTGGGCTCATTATTAATTCAAATCCTTAAATTATATCATCTTATATTAGTCATTATACTGTGTTATGCCTTTTAACACAGTATAATGACTAGCCAATAGTTTAGTCAGTGTATAGTAAACAATAAACAAAGTAAAATAAAACAGTACAACCTAATTAAAACAGACATGTTCATAAAAGTGTTAAGATTTTAAGTAACAGACCTTGTACTGTATATCAGCTATAACAGTAATTTATTTTTAATACTAAAATGAGAACATTTTTTTAATTAGATTAAACGTCCCGTACTTCCTGGATGCACCCAAGTATTTTGGTCAAATTCAAGTCTTCATGAATGTCTTTCATTGTAATTACCTCATGTTCATTGTGAATCATTTGAATGACAAAATAAATTAACAGCAATTCCAAAGCTTGACTGATCAATAGATCATGTGGGTTTTGTACCTGTGGTAGAAAGCTGCCCCCGTAAGGACCATGGAATAGTCATTGGTCCATTTGGAGGTGTAGCCCCAGCGGGACCTGGAACTGTCCCAGTAATGGCTCCTTGCTGGATAACCAACGATACGCTCCGGAAAGCTTTGCCATACAATAAAGGCAAAATCCACCTGTGGGAGCATAAAGTAAAGAAAGACGCGAGAGGTAAGAAAAGAAGACGAGGCCAGTGGGAAATGAAGAGCATGATACAGTCTGAGAAAATAAAGATGGGGTAAAAAAGATGGTGAAAATGAGGAGGAGGAGGAGACATGGTGGGAGGAAGAGGAAAGGTGCAGGAGAGGAAAAAGCATAAAGTAATGTTGAGAGCTTATTCAAAATAAACAGAAAATCCTTCCTAATTTAAACAGCTTATAGAGAGGAGATAAACAGATATAAATAACTTATTCAGAATAGCTGTCAACTGGCATTTAGTTTGCAAGGACGTCGTCAAAAAAGCAGCTTCTCTGCTTCTTTACAACCTGACAAATAGCATTTCAGCATTGTGAACGGTTCCCTCACCTGAAATGTTTACCATCAAATCACATGCCTTTATAGTCTGTACATGACAAGAGATTCACTTGAAACAGTTTTATGTTAGAATTTTGATTCTCCAATTGAACACAAAAAAGCTTGGCCTCTAATTTCTGCAAATTTCCTCAGGTTTGATCAGGTTATTTTTTAAATTATCCCCAATTTAAGCATGTTTGCAATGGCGACAATAATAAATAACGTGAACAATAAAGACATACTGAAGAACAAGAGATCCTAAAAGACAACAGTTGTTAAAAATACATTTAGTAGAAAAGCCTTCCAAAAAAAAATTGTACGCTGCTGGAAGTGTTTGCTGGAAGTGTTGAGTTACAGTCCCTGAGGATAGTTAGTTAAGTTGTAATCTCCTTAAACAGATGCATATGAAAAGACAAGACTTTGGATTCGGAAGACTTTTTTTTCCGTTTGTAGTACGTTTCAGTGGGCTGTGGTTGCATGCCGGAAAACCGTCTCTGTGGAGAGCAAATCAGGCGGACTCCATTGGCCGAAATGCAATCTGGGAACCCACCAGCTACCGTCTGACGATAATTCAGTTTTTTATTAGCTTAAAATGACCTTGTAAACTGGCGACTTGTGAAACAACGGCAATTTCTCGTCTCAAGTTGCTAAGTGGACTAACAGAAGAGAAAATCTTGGCCCGGATCTGCGCTGGCTAAACCGGAACCCCAGAAATAAAGCCGTAGCCCCCAGAGGCTAAATTGTCATCAGATCGACAGCCGATGTGTTCCGAGATTGGTTTGGTTCTAACTGAGGTTGAAAACCATAAAGATTCACTATGACACAAATTTTTACTAATTTGATGAGGTCCATTCCATAAAATCAAAATAACAATCCATTTAATAACAAGTTTTATTGCAACAAAATAGGAAAACCAAGGGGGGACAATACTTTTGCAAGGCACTGTAAATTCCTCACCGAGATCAAATCTGATCAAGTCTGTTTGCTTCTTGTCATGTATTTTCATTGACTCTATAAAAAAACATGCCAGGTCCAATTCCCTTCCTTTTGAGTCCGAACACACCTTCAGTACAAGCCCTGAGCAGCTCAAAGGCATCTAAATGCCTGGGTATGAATCTCTAACACACTTGTGTTTGCTGAGAGGGTGTTAACGGCTTCTGGAGCTGCGTATTCTTCATCCATACATTGGTCTTGGTCACTGGTGTCCTTGAAGAAGCTTGAGCTACCTGATAAAGAGCCTCTTTTGAATTCAAAAACACCACTGAGACTTTCATGCAGACACACCAGAGAATAAGGGGATCAGCACATAATGAAATACTTGGTAATACACACAGAAACACACACCACCTCGGGGCCGGGTGAGAAAATTAATTACGAGAATAGTGGAGGTAGGGAGACAGCGTCGGGGAGGGGAGCACTGAAAGTGGATGTTCTTTAGCGAAACCTCGCGGCTTCTGTCATGAATCGCGTGAGCAATTACTGTAAAGCGCCAGCGCTAAGCCGAGAGAAAGGTTGGAGCTGCCATCCTCAGTGTAGCCCCAGATAATGTGTGCACACAAAGTGTGTGCGTGTCTGTGTGTGTCTGTATGTGTGTGTGTGTGTGTGTGTCTGTATGTGTGTGTGCTTGTGTGTGAGATATGTCAGATGTATCAACATCTGTGCAGAAAGGATTAATGATATCATGCAAATATAATTTAGCCTTCAGAGATTAAAAGGTTCTTTATAATGTGAAATGGCATTTGTGTGTGTGTGTGTGTGTGTGTGTGTGTGTGTGTGTGTGTGTGTGTGTGTGTGTGTGTGTGTGAGAGAGAGCTCACGAGAGAGAGAGTGACAGAACCCAGAGTTTTTGCATTCATAATCTGTCTGTCTTAATTACTGAGGAATTCAAGGGAGGACTGAAAGTTAAACAAAGCCTGTGTGTGCGTGTGTGCGTGTGTGTGTGTGTGTGTGTGTGTGTGTGTGTGTGTAGGTGTGTGTGTTACATACTAATAGATTCTACAAGGCCAAAATTGATCCGGGGAGCAGAGGGTCAATCGAGCAATAGATCTGTGACAAATCTCTCCCGACATTTGGATTTAACATGTCCAATGTTATCAGATGAAAAGAAGCTACATCACATTTTAGAGCCTGTATCCTCCCTCAGTATGTGGTCTTTTTCCAATATGTTTTGAGAAGTTTTCAATCTGTTTTTTTGTTTGTTTCTTTTTTTGCTCCATGTGAAGCGATGCCACTGCGGCGCTCTCACTGTCAACTACCATCTGATTTCAGGGTGATAAAAGTGAGGAAAATGTGTCTTAAACTGATCCAGCAGGTTTAGAGTGCTGTGGCTTTGATGAAACTTTACCAACAGTCTCAGCGTGATCCAGGACAACCAGCTGGGGCGTACGGACCACACTTTGGCCACAAGCGGCTACTGCAGGTTTGTAATTCAGGGCATCTTTTGAATTACAGCTGTTCTCACCAGGGACATCTCTGTGGTGTGTGGTTACGTGTGGCCTCAAGTGTTTGCCAACATTTACATTTACAGAATAATGTCAAACTTTCCATTATCTGCCCTGAACTCTAGTTTGTTTTAATCGATTGCTTATGGCTCCTGACAGTGACAGCTTGAAATACCAACACGGAAAGTTTAGTGTGTGCCATGCATAGGTTTAGGATAAGGATTAGTTGTTGGAGGTTTGTCTTAAAGGTGCTGAATTCGATATTCAGAGCATATCTATTGCCTCTCACACAAGTCACACATATTAATGCATGCAGTGTACATCAAAGTTCTCCTTTGCTCAACAGGAGGGTAAGGTGAGGTAACCTTGATTCTCTGTGTTGGAGGTTTGTCTTAACAATAATAAAAGCCATTTATATGTGGGCTCAGATGACAAGATATGTGATGTATATCACCCTCTGTAAATCTGTTTGTGAATGTGTGGAAATGATTTTTAAATAAATTTGGTAAAAATGCAATGCAGGGAACTGTGTTGAAATTCCCCAGGCTCCCTTACAGTTAACATGTGCATGTGTGACTTCCAGTGTTAATTAACAGTTTTCTGCTTTGAATTTGTACTCAAAGGCACATATTTACTTACCAGTGTTTGTGCAACTTCACTGTTGAAGTTGCACAAACACAATTTTATTCTAATCAATTCTATTCTATTCTTAATGTTTTTCTTTTACTGTACATGTAGTGTGAATATTTTCCATTCATATACAAACTGGACTTTCTCATGCAGATGTCTTTCATTTCACAAGTTAATTGCAGGTGGCTTGTCTCATCGAAACCCCTCTTTACTGCCTTCTATGTACTTAGTGAGAATAGTACACAGTGCAGACCATGATCCAGTTATCTACATCCATACAGTACTTCAGACTATGGATCAGTTCAACACCCCTGAACATAACCCTGGTCTAGTCTCACATGTCCAAATGATGGTACTTGCAATAAATCACACTAAATCAACTATTTAAAAGTGTCTTGGATCAGCTGGAAAATGCATCGTCACAAATCTGAAAACAGGGCTGTTTTCCTGAGCTCATGAAAAGTTGAGTTTTTAGAGCTACTTGGCTCTCAGGACAGTAATGCTACAAATATATAATGGTCATATAGAATATGATGCATTGCTGTAGATTAAACTACCTAACAGTATATAAAGGAGTTAAAATTACCACAACCTTAAACATCTACAGCAGTAAAAAGCAACACAGGCATGAATGCATCAGTAATACTGTATAAATCCAGAGACATATAATAGTAAAACACTGACAGGGAACATTTTACTGCACAATGAGTATGTCTACTTCAAGTACATTTTGTGAGCATACTTTTACTTGTAATGGAGTATTTTCATAGCTTAGTATTAGTACTTTTAGGTAAAGGACCGCCACTGCTGAAGCCTGCCCAAACCCTGCAACATAGACAGGCCCCTAAATGAAAGAGAATACATATTCAGCCATTGCTACTGAGGAACTATTTCCACATCCACCATATTGAAAAAGTCTTCCAAAGGGCATAACTCTGCAGCATGCTTGGCCGCCCAATAAGAGACAAAAGCTTTGTCAGGTTTTTTTCAGTCGTATTCCCCTCTCTAATCTCTCTTCATGGAATAATCATACATTTAATGAGCTGAAACAATGTAATTATGAAATTGGCACAGCCATTCTTCCACTGAGGTATTATAATATGAAAAGTCCTATTAAAAGCGTAATGTTCTCTCTTGCACATTTTCACTCACTTGACATATTTCATCTCCTTTCAATAAATCCCCTCACCATGTTAAAAGGGCAATTAGAGGAAGGGGTTAGTGAGCACAGGCAAAGATTGCCTCTACTTCCCATTCATGATCTCTCTCTCTCTCTCTCTCTCTCTCTCTCTCTCTCTCTCTCTCTGTCTCTGACATCTTCTTCTTCTTCCTCGTTTCATAAAACAAGCTGTGCGCCCATAAAAGTTTAGTTGTACAAACTTGGTCATATTGCTGTGCCACAAATTGTAGTGCAATAAAGTGTAATTGTGATCCTGCCAGCGTAGAAAAGGTGAACATTGACTCGCTCCCATCAATAAAACATCTCAGTTTAAAGATATATTGGATCTCTTGGGCTCATTGGGCTTCACAATCCATTATGGATCGCATCTTTTACTCGCTGAAAAGCTGGAGAGAAACGAGGCTGCTTCTTGTAATGACTCTCAAAGTAGAAACACTCACTGAGCATCACAGATGAGCTGTTCCTGATCATTTTTATTTTTGTTACTTTTTAGGCCTAAAACATATGAAACTTTATTTTTATTACATTTCTTTTACCCGAAATAGCCATTAAACGTATTTATATTGTTTTTTCCATTATTAGTGGTGGAGTCCGCCATACCCATGCTGAATTGAAATTGCCTACAGTATATCTACACATGAGGAATTCAGAGGTAACAATGCATTTATTTAATCCAGCGTTTTTCTTTTTTAATTATTGCTATCAGCCTCACACTTAACTGTTCACTGTCCTTCAGCTTTATCAGACCTGTATTAAGAACTGAATTACTGCTACTAGTTTTAACTGATGAAACACGGCAAAGCATTTATTGCTTTGATTCAGTTTTGTGGTTCTACAAAGTGTCAGTTCAACACCTTGATTATACAAAACTAGACCTACAAACCATAATTATATACCAATTTTGATAATCTGAAAAGAAGAAAAAAAAGAATGTAAATGTAATATAAGTATTGGCCTGGTTAATTGGTTTGCCTCTTTTTTAAGTTTCAGTATTTTCAAAGCCTACGGAATCATACCATTAAGTCTGCTAACATGTTAAAGTCTTGATTAAAAAAGGGTGTATTGAAACATTATTTCCTCTCTTGACAATGCTTTAGACAATTCACTGGTTTCTAATTTGTTTTTTAAAAAAAGTATCAATCTAACAAACCATTGGGGTGTTTCCCATCCTCTCTCTTAACAAGTAAGACTTTAATCAAAGAGGAGTTTTGACAATGTAATAAATACAGACTCCCGACTCTGCGAAAGTGCTCCGTTTTGCATTATACCCTCTTCAATGTGCTTCTCTGCTCTCCTTTCCCTATTTCCTTTTGCCATGATTTTCCTTTGCTTTCTATCCTTTTGTCTGCTTTTCTATTCCCTTAAACTGTCCCCTTTTGGTACCTCTGATCTTTTCTCCCGTGCACTTCTCTTTTCTTTCCCTTCTCTTGTTTTCTTTTTCCTTTCTCATCTTTTCTTTCAATTTCCTACCCTGTCCTCATTACTCCACTCTTCCATTTCCTCTTTACCCTACCCACTTCTCTCTCCATTTCTTTCCTCAGTGTTTAGTTTAATTAAAAGAACACCTTAACAGTATATCCTAACACCACATCTCGCACTTATTTTAATCAAGACTGTCTCGAGCACCCTGGCAAATAACTGAGCCTCCATGATAGTGACGCCTGTAATCAGAACTCTGTCTTTTGTATTTTTAATCTGTTGAACTTTTTTGCTTTGCTTAACGTCCTACTCATCCTATTTGGTTCAATTGTATCTGCTGCATTTGTAAATGTCCTTTAAAGGCAAAGCACATTTTCTTCCCCTAGTTCAGTGGCCATCGTAATGTTTGGCAATTAATTTGTAATGAATGGTATTCATGACTGAGCGTGGACTGACTGCCTCATTTGGGAAAGGATCAATACTGTGTTAAGACATCACCACCTTTTGCCAAAAGCTGACAAAGACTGTAGCTTGTTATAAAAACATTGCCAATGTGTCTTTCAGTCTTTCAGTGGGTGGAGTTATTCAAAAGTGTTGCGACCCCTTTACGTGGAGTCAGTTGTTTCGAAAGTTGAAAAAACCTTCTTGAAATGTGGGCAAAAGTACAAAAATGTATATCTATGTTTTTGCCCACTTGCCACACTTTGCAACATGTCGTATTAGATGATACTCGGACGCTTTTTTTTAAAGTTTAAACTCCAGCAAAAGCAACATTATCTGAGTTTGTGTTATGTCGGCTGAACACATCAGTTAGTCCTCTTCCTAAATGCCTTTCTTCTTATTATGTAAAACGTGAACTATGTATGAAGAACAGTATGTAAGCTAATCAGCCAAACAGGGATATGTCAGGGTGAAATGCTTATAATACTAGAGTTGACGTTTTGCTTCGGACATACAGCTTAATGATATCATATATGTGGCCAAGACTTATTTTTAAAACAGTTCACCTGGAAACATGGAGGTAATGTTATCTGAATTAGTGAGCTAGCTACATCTGATTAAATCTGCCAGTGATAGTTTGCATTCCGGCAATCAAAAATAAATTGCCAGTTGCTAGCTACATAAAAACAATGTTACATAACGTAACAGCGTAACGTGACAGCGTAACGTAACAGCATAACGTAACAGCTTAACGTAACAGTGCATAGCGTGACAGTGACAGTGCGTAACGTGACAGTGCATAACGTGACAGTGCATAACGTGACAGTGACAGTGCGTAACGTGACAGTGCATAACGTGACAGTGACAGTGCGTAACGTGACAGTGCATAACGTGACAGTGACAGTGCGTAACGTGACAGTGCGTAACGTGACAGTGACAGTGCGTAACGTGACAGTGCGTAACGTGACAGTGCATAACGTGACAGTGCATAACGTGACAGTGACAGTGCGTAACGTGACAGTGCATAACGTGACAGTGACAGTGCGTAACGTGACAGTGCATAACGTGACAGTGACAGTGCGTAACGTGACAGTGCGTAACGTGACAGTGACAGTGCGTAACGTGACAGTGCGTAACGTCACAGCGTGTAACGGGACAGCATAACGTGACAGCGTAACGTGACAGCGTAACATTACATAAAAACATAACAGTGTAATGTTACAACATAAAAACATAACCATAAATAAACAACAACTGCTCTTAGGGGACTTCCTTACATAACATTACAGAAAACCACCTACAGAAAACAACTATAGGGAAAAAAATCTTACGGACAACAACCTCACGGAAAAAAACCTTACGGAAAAAGTAAATGTTTACACCATCAGAGGTCACCTGGGTGAAAGTCACGTATTTGTTCATTTCTAATCACAAAAGGTAATGTCAAGTTTCTTGGTCTGTTTTTGGTGTCTGATCAGATCAGATGTCTGACAATGGTGTTGTAGTTGCCTTGTGTCTTGGGAATGTAGCCTACTCACCTCATTTTCTTGATAATGCATCAGTGTCTCAGTTTACCAGTTCGTAAAGGGTCAATGTCATGCCAAATGGTTGACTAGTCACCAGCAACTCACCTCATTTGTTGAGAGAACCGAGTCTTCATCCAGACTGAGAATGGCATCAGTGAGGATGACGCTGTGGGGGAAAAAACGACTGCTCATCGTCTGGAGGGACAGAAAGACAAAACTTAGATCATTAATAATGTATCGATATAAATATCCCATCAAAAGCAACATAAATAAAATTTTTGTGAAGCGATGTGCCAATAAGCATCAGTGGTAACTGACCTGTATCCAGTAATTGCTGAAATGTTTTGGTTCACATACATTTTTTTAGTATTTTACACTTTTATTAGATAACTATAGAGTGACAGGAAACAAGACAGAGAGATTGTAAGTCTGGCAAGATTTGAACAGAAAATTCTAAATTTTTATCTCAGGAAATATGTATATAAGCATCTTAAGAGGTATAGAATTGGTATCAATGTGTGACAAATCAAGGCAAAATAAGCCACCTATAACTAAATGTCTTTGTTTCACACCCTGCTGTGTGTCCATCAATCAA
This sequence comes from Cebidichthys violaceus, assembly GCF_023349555.1. Lineage (NCBI taxonomy): Eukaryota > Metazoa > Chordata > Actinopteri > Perciformes > Stichaeidae > Cebidichthys > Cebidichthys violaceus. The sequence continues at coordinate 2,665,449 of NW_027176307.1, read as the reverse complement.
TGAGCTGACTTAAGAGGTTTGGTATGAGTCTTTATCAATTCATTGCCTAACAGAAAGTGTAGTAAACCTTGATCCATTGGCCTAAAGAGGGCTGCTGCAGCTGATTATGTTATTGAGCTGTAACAAAAGTGTGAATTATTGAACTGTTGAGTAGAAAAAGAAAACAAGACACAGATCTGGACTTTATGAAAGAACCACCAGGTTACACACTGCAGCATTGCTCTCATACACCGTTACAGTTTGTGATCACTCTGACCAATGTTTACTTATTCAGTGGGTAGAACCTAAACAAATTGAGCCCTTCTGTGGGTGTTCTTTTGAATCATCTGTACCATCAACCGTTCATCAACCATTATGATTATCTCTGCATTAGGTTTGACAAAAACTTAGTGGCTGTAATTATGTATTTTTTTCTGGGCTTTTATCTTGGTCAACTAAGGTTTTATGTAATTGAAATGGACCTCTGTGTTAACTACAGTCACAGTAGTGGCATTTAACACAGATTCACTGTCTGTCTGAAATAAAGTATATTAAATCCATATGCCCCAGGGGTAATATTAAGAGGCTTATTTTGCAAAGCAAGGCCACAAATATCCACAAGTTTAATGTCTACTTCCATCTCAGCTTAATGAGCCGATGAATGCTGACTGCAAATTTATCAAGAATTTCAGTGTAACATAAAATGAATTTCAACGCAAATCTCCTAAATTATTTGAGAGTGCCACATAAAAAAAATGCATTAATTCACTGCTTAAAGTGAGTACTCTTGGCAGAAAATGTATTTTCTTTGGATGGATGCCTTATAATCAGCAGCCAGGTAATTAGTTTTGTCAGGATGAGGTTCATAATAGTGTAACAGTCTCTCAGCTTTCTTATGAAAACTGCTATCAAAGTGTTATTGGCTGAACTAAATTATCCACTTGCCTGATTATAAACTGGATTCATCCTGGATTAATGGTCGGAATGCAGTAAATTCATGAAATTAAAGATTGCCATGAGTAATATGAAGCATATGCACAATCGCATGCACAATGCACACACATTGTTAAGGGTAGGTTTACATTATGACCTCACTGCATTTCCCAGCATCCTTTAGCACCTTTATAGAGGTTTATTTTAAAGGGCCCCTTGTTCATTGCCGATGATTGACTGAATTGAGCCTCTTTCATTGTTTTTCTCTTGCATCAAGTGTTGAAATAGTTTGTACGCTCCTTCACAAATATATTAGACCAATAACTGTTTATTACATAATTGAGTTAACAAATCATTCTGGATTTCAAAAAGAGAGGCTGACAAAGCAATGTAAATCTTAATCAGCTGATGAGGACCATGTGATATGGTTGAAAATTCTGCGAGAATTCAAGAGTCAATCTGCCACCTAAATTCAGATGGATATGTCTCAACAGTTGGATGGATTGCCATGAAACTTGGCATTGACTGATTGGACAGGATGAATCCTAAAAACTTTGGGTGATTTCTTGATTTTTTTCTCTAGCACCACCCACAGGCCAACGTTTTCACTTATTCTATGAAATATCTCAACAAAATTTGGTAGACATTCATGGTTCCCCTTAGGAGGAATTGCAATAACTTTGGTGATCCCCTGACTTTTCATTGCAACAAGGTTAGGTTAGCATACTAAAAACGATAAACTAAGATTGTTTGCCTCTCATACCGCACACACTCACACATCGATGGCAGCAAACTACCATGCAAGGCATTGGCCTGGCAAAATGTAGTTCAGTGTCTTTCCAAAAGACACTTCAACATATGCACAGGAGGAGTGAAATGGTAAACATTATACCTGCTTAACATCCGCATGTTAGCATTGTGATTACTAGTGTACTAGTACCCGAGCTGGCCGATTACTTGGCTCCTGACTCAGGCCACAGGGCCCTGAAGCCCCGCCCTGCTGCTTCTCAGAGCGCCGTTTATTCAACGTTAATACTGAACGTAAGTAAAGTGGATCGGATTGACGGTTTCCGGAATAAGTGAAGGACGCACACAAATGTACACACAGACAGAGATTTCTTGCTCGATTGTTAGATGAACACGCTGACATTAGCAGTTAGCTCAAAGTACAGCCACACAGGGATGCATGTGCGTGGCTGTAGAATCTTGGTCTCGTTTATTGTGATTTGTCAAAATTAATTCACATCACATCCATACAGACAGACAAAACCCCCGTCACCCCACTTCCATCTGGCAGGTGTCAATGCTATTCTGCCTCTGGACAGAGATTAGATCCCACTGAGATCACTGGCAGTTCAATGGTCTGAACCTAATCTTTGTCGTCTTTGTCGCTCTCCTTTCACCCATTTCCCCTCTTTATGTTTGCCATGACTCCTGCTACTTCAAGGGGCGTTTTTGAGGATATCTGGTCTCTCTTTATGTCACAGATCTATCCAGATATCTGTAAATTACAGCTAAAAGTCAAAGATCACATCTTCATCTATCTGCGTCATAAACTATTGACAGATCCTGTCTTTCATGATGAACATTTTGACGAGCATCTCATTATTAGAGTGATAAATTGTGGTACAAAAATGCTCATTATTATTTCAGTCTTTATATGTCAGAGCAAAATACATATAACAGATCATACACAAATACATATTGATTGAAAAACGTTGAGGATAACACAAAAAAGTTAAAGGATAGCTTGTTTTCATTGTGGACCTCTGGTAATTGGATTTAAAAGTTCTACGCTCATCAGGTAATTCCATTTCATGTGCTTTCTAAATGTAAATGACTATAAAGGTTTACATTACCTAATAAACAGTACTGCAATCTGCTGTGTGTTACACAAATATTGTTTTCTCATGAATTTAACAGTCGCCCTCTATCTTTTGTGAACCTGATTTTAGAATTTTATATATGTTATATATTTTTAATTCGCACCTTGTTGTTATTGTTATCTTAGACTTTTACAATTTTACATTTGCACTCTTCCCCACTCTTTGTATTGCTGGCTGACTAATTTCTCGAGATAAATAAAGTTTTTATCTTATCTTAGTTTCTTGGCTAATCTTGATTTTTATTCAGTGCAATCTGCAATGTGTTAGAACTGACATGGAGCTAAACCTATATTTTCAGATTGCCAATGGATTGAATTACCTTGTGGAACACGAAACAAGTTGAAAGTGGTGATGAACTCACAGGTTATTATCAACTGACACTGTATGGACTGTTTGAGCATCTTTCAGCTCACTGTCTTGGTTTTAAAGTCACGACTTGACTCTTTTAGTCCACTTTAATGAAGTTCTTTTCTAATAGCGGCAGGCCCAATAACCCCAATGTACCTACCTGCCTACCACAGCAGAGAGAACAACTTAGCAAATAGCTGGTGAAGAAAGTGAAGCTTTTAGCAGCTAAAGATAATTATCTCAGGAGCTAGTGGAGAATAAAACGGAGCAAATATGGACTCAAATAGACACAAACTTGACTTCAAATGAATGCTAATGTTGATCTGATGTGAAAATAGGAAACTGTTTGCTGAAAGTTAACATAACAATTTCATAAGGAAATGTTACTGCATGTCATATGTTGTGACAAAAAAGTAAAAACATATTTTTTTTGATTAGACAAAACATAATCCTACAGGTCTGTGTGACCAAAGCATGTTGAATTTTGGTTGATAAAATATTCAGTTTGCCAATGAGAAGGATAAAGCCTAATGACAGTAAATACAGTCTAATAAATAATAAACTAAGTGATATTTTGAGGTCAATACCAGACCATCAATTCTAGTCGGATACCGCTGCCTTGACCCTCTGTTTAATCACGTTTCAACATTATGTCCCACTTGACCTTTGAACTCTTCACTTTTATGCTCCTTTGGTATAATTTAAATGCATAGCTAAGGAATCAGGATCAATTTTCAAGATTAACTTATCAATATTAAATGCAGGGTGTGGTGGCAACACATGCAATTTTGCAAGGTGATTGATGAAGGTGAGATATGGTCGACATATTAACAGTGAAAGTAGGGAATCCTTTGATAATATTGATGTGTGGGTCATAAATGCTTAGCCAGCAGGACCTCACTTATAACAAGGTCAAGTTATGAACGACCTGATTCATCTGGTCAGCCAGCCATACTCCCAGTGTGCTTAAACAATTGCTAAATAATTTAAACTTGTACAATTCGGAATCATTTAGAGGGCTTCAGCCAAATCAGAAACCCAGTGTAAACTATGATTATATGTTGTGTTGCGTATATTGACAGCAAAGAAGAAAGAGTTAGGTCAGAGAAGCATGTAACAGAGTCAGGATTTCTATTGTGAATAAATTATCGTACAAATCATACAAACATATTGCCAACAAAAAACTGATAAATCAAAAAAATCTAACTAAGGCCAGCATAAAACAAAAGATTTACACACTCTATTCATAGTTCCGAGCAAGTTTAAAGGTGCTAAATTCAATATTCAGAGCATTAATTAAACTATTTTCTTTGTAAAGATATTGTGGAGTAATGTCTACCTGCTTTTAAGACATGCCTGGCGAATGGGTGAGTATTGTTTAACAAAAGTAAAACAAAAGTATAAAGGTAGTAACAATGATGTAAGAAAACAATTTAACATGACATGATCATTGAAATGAGTATGTAATGCAGCAATTTAATATTTATCCTAGGTATAATTTGTAGAACAGCAGCAAAATGCTTAGGCTTGCGTTTTATTTTGTGATTGTGATTGAATAGAATAGTACAAGTGATTGAATAGAATAGTACAACTACTTCAAACTTTACTACTTCAAACTTTATTAGATAGTTTAAACATGTCACACTTCAGTGTGTCTCCATTGCATCATTTTAAACCTCTATTGCCAAACAACAACTCATTGACGTTAGCGAGTCTGCAGTCAGTCCCCCCCCCCCCCCCTCCATAAACCCTAAAATAACTGTTGTTTGCTTCCTGCTTCCTACTTTACAGTCCATATTATACTCACTTAATCAAGTATTTTCCTTTTGATGGACAAGCAAACTATTTCCTCGTTTAGGTATAAAACCCTGTGGGACAATTATGAAATAAATCAAAGAGTATCTTATTCGATGAAAAGAGTGGAAGCAAGCGGAAGAACAGGAAAGCGTGAGTAAAAAACAGTAAAAGCTTGCTGATGGAATGTATCAACTCAGCATTATAGAGTAGATACAATCATAAGCAACAGTACATTACTCTGCTGCTGCACTCTGTCAGGGCAATTTGCAAACTTTCTGTGAGTGTGTGGTTATGATAGTTGGAACAAACACAGCGGGCGCTTGGTAGGAAATACACTGAAGAGCATCTGTCCGGGATGCACGACAATATACCACATGATTAATTATAGGACCATAGATGCTGTTGGGTACTGGCACGCACTCTCACACAAGCGCATATTGTTGCCTTTGAGATGCGTTTTATTGTCACCAGTGGAAACATTGTGCTTGTATTTCAAGGGGGAAACATTTACATGAAAACCAACAGAAGCAATTAGACCACGAAGCATCATGATCAGAGAGAGAGTGGCTTGGCATGTTGGTGATCAGTGAATGAACGAGTGAGAATGTGACTGTGTGTGTATTTAGGAAGAAGCTTGATTGTTTGAATAGCTGGGAAAATGAGTAAATTGAAAAACGCAAGACTATTTTCTGCATCATGTAACAGTCGTGAGTTCATATACAGTATGTGTGTATGTGAGGACAGGATATTATCCAATAATACTGCAAATGACAACAACACATCCCAAGTCACACTGCCGGCTTCACTCTAATAGCTGAATCCAATCTCCTGTTGCTTCAATCTCACATTATCAAGAGCCTATTTAAACCTGAAATAGCACTGCATTACAATGCAATTAACACAGGATAGAAAACAATCTAATACACTGTACAATATATCATTCTCTCATTCCAGCAGAATTGTCTCTCTATAGCTGTTAACATAGAGAAGCTTACATGATTTGCATTCCATTCCATTTGGAGGACTTCAATAGTTGCTTTTATTACAAATGGGGAATGTGTAGAAAGTACATTTATTCAACTAAATATACTTCAGTACCATTGGGAGGTACCTGCTCTATACTTAAGTACTGATATTTGAAATGTATGAATCTTTTACTCCACTACATTTTAGAGTGACATATTGTACTTTTTACTTTCCAGAACAACAAAAAAGAACAAAATAAAATGTTTTGTCTATAGCAGGCAATCAAACATATTCAATAAACTGTTTACTTACATGACTGGTAATACAAAACAAATAACAGAGCAAATAAAAGCCTTTTTCAGTGATTTCAGGCTTGAAAAGTTAAAACTGACTGATACATTTCATCCTTAATTAGCTTTAATCAAGGTCCACACTTGTTTTGCTGTGGGTTTTAATATAATAACAACTCGAACAGGTCGGAACATCTGGCGTTCTCAACGGTGCTTTGCTTAATTTCTTGAATCATCTATCATGAAATGAAGCAGAATGCCTCCCTGAGGTTATTGCAAAACTCCAAATGCACATCACGGGATCATTTGAGGTCTATTTTAGATTTCAATACCTGTGCTGATGAGGTGTTAGAATTCACGATTTTTCTCTTATGTCAAACTAGAGGCATTGTGTATTTCTCCTCTTTATGAGTCTGGGTGAATCCTCAGGAGACATTTTGATCATTAAAGCTAAAGGCTGACAGTGATCAGTCTGTCACACCCCGAGCTTCTCCTGTCCTCTTAGGCAAAAAATCCAGTAACGAGATCACAGGTTATAATGTGTTGAGGACATAGTCTTCTGTGCTTGATGCTGCTCTGCAATTTGCCCCTGATTTGGGATAGAGGTGCACATCTTTAAATCACGCCATTTGTTGGAATGTATGAATAGTTTACATGTACAGATGAACTGTGGCGAAGCTAGAGCGGGTTGTCTTTTAATCTCAAGGTTGGGGGCTCGATCCCTCGCTCTGGCTGTCTGCATGTCGAAGTGTCCTTGAGCGAGACACTGAACCCCAAACTTCTACAGATTGCATGGCAGCTCCGCAACCAGAGGTTTATGAATGTGTGTGTGAATGAGCAGCACATCTTAAAGCGCTTTGCCAGTTAAGTTAGAGGGGTGCTCTAAATATTGGTGGTGGCTATGACTCAGTGGTTAGAGCGGGTCATTCTTTAATTGCAATGTTGGAGGTTGGATCCCCGGCTTCTCCTGTTCGTATGTTTAAGTGTCTTTGAGCGAGACACTGAACCCCAAGTCTCTCCCGGACCCTTAAACAGCAGCCCACTGTGTCCCAAATGTTTAGGATGGGTTAAATAAAGAGGTCAAATGTAATGTATGCAAGATATATTTGACGATAAATTAAGGCTTTACTGTAAACTTCTTTTTTAGCTGCAGCTGAAAAGTAAGACTATGCGTGGACGCACTAATGAGGTAGGAGAGGAGTCTTTGTTTTAGTACTTATGACTTGCCCATGCTAAAATCCCTAAAATCCAACAGCTATTTTCCCCTTTGAACCCAAACATGTTTTCATCCTTCCTTTCTGGTGTCTTAAAGTTGAGGTTTGTGGCATTTAGAAGCAGCCAAAGGGTCGGTTCTTTCATTGCCAAAAAACTCAAAGTGCGTTTGAGAAAATAATTTTTTAGAAAGGCGAGATAAATCTCCTCACTGTTATGCAAAAAAGTATCTTTTGAAACATAATGGATGCAAAAAGCCAGCAGCTGTTACCTTGGTCTGTCCTTCAATGACAGTGAGAGGCACGCTGGTGGAGGGCCACTTGTTCCTAGGAGGTAAAGGCTTGTCGAAGTTCCATAAAACCACAATCTGTATATGAAAATAGAGTCAGTTAACATTATGTAAGCATCAACATCATTATACATATATTTCTGCATAGAAGTGTTTGAAACAGTTGATTTCTTCCACAAAGGAACATTTAAAGATACTCTAGAATCTGTCTCAGGAGGCATTTTTCATCTTAAAGGGGCAGTTCCTCCAAAAATCTAAAATACATGCATTTCCTCTTACCTGGTGCTGTTGAGTCAAATGCATTTTTTGTCGCTTTGAGCACCACAAACTGAGTGCCATATTATGCCATTATTATTGGAGAGAAAGCAGGCATCTCTAGAGCCGATATCTCTAAAACTAGGCAACTCACACGAAAGCAATTTAGATTGATAAATAGTGTTACAGGAGAAGAGGAAAAATATGCATTTTTGATATTGGGGTGAACTGTCCCTTTGTGAAGCATCAGGCTTCAAGCCAGGCAGGCTTTTCTTGTCCACACACAAAGGTGTCTTCATTTAAGCTGTGTTTCTATCACTGCTTCTACTATTCAGTCAAATTATTATTTCATCAAGGGGCAACAAATGATGTTGAATGTTTCAACTGCTGTTATACAGGTTATTTATAGGCAAATAAGTAATATGTTGTTTAAACTGTCCATCTGCTTATACAAGAAAACTGGTTTTCTTTAACACTTATTGTTATGCCTTTATCTGGCACAACTCTCTTATGTGATCATTTTAAAATGGGAAGTAAAAGCAAGTTAGTTAGTATTGTAGGTAATAGTCCTGTTGCTATTATATCATGCACAAAGGTCAAGCAAGTATGTGTGTAAATAAATGCAATATAATCAGTATGGCAACTGTAAAGAAAAAGGTAGGATCTTGACAAACAAAATAATTATGTTATGAATAAGTCCTAATTTTGTGGGGAAAAACCCCTCATAAAATTACAAGAAAAAGGTCATAATATTCTGATAATATTGTTAAATATTATAATATAATTATAATTTTATGAAAAAAGTATAGAATAAAGTAGTATAGAAGAAAGTAGTAATATTACTATAAGGGGGAAAAAGGTAATATTATAAGAATAATGTTAGTAAAAGGTTACGTTGAGAAGAACATATGTTGTGACTGGATAAGAGTATGCATGTTAAATTAAAGTCTTTCCTGATATACTGTGCAGTTACTAATTTTCCTTTGAGCAGATTATATAGTTCTTGTGTTTGCATACTCTATCATTCCCTTCCCTTTTACTTGGCATTTAATTTCAGCATCCAATAGCATATTGTGTTTATTGATTCATCTTCAGGTCATCAACATCCTTCACAGTAGTATTCAAGTATTACGACTTTTTGCTTGATTTATTTTCCACAGAAGGCCTAACACCTTGTTGTATTTGAGGAATGGCTGAACCCCCTTCTCAAATTTTACTACCTGAAGATGTAAGTCGATGAAAAAAAATAATATATATAAATAATGCAACGATTGCAGGAGAAGGAGAGCCAAATAGGAGAAGCAGGGGAAACAAAGGCTCCAACTGAACAGACAGGTACAAGTGATACATTTCTATCACAAAATATAGGGTGTTTGCTATGTGTTTGACTAATCATATTTAATATTGTTTTTCATTATTTCCCTTCGTTGAACCAGCACCAAATCACAGTGGGGTGTAGACACTCTTCTCACCTGTGCACAGAACTTGGACTTGGCTATAGCGATGATGAGCTTCACCACGGGGGAGATCTGGGACTGCAGAGGAGTAACCGTATGGATCACAGCTGTGAACTGCTGCGCCGGGCTCTTACCTGGACACACACACAGAAACAGTTGTCATGGGTAAACTGTATTTAGGTTTTTAACACAGATTTGTGCAGACGTAGCTCTCCATAAAGCTCCATAACGGTTAACTGGACACAGGGTGCTCTCAGCTGCACCCGTCATCAATCATTCTGACAGGATATATACCCCCCTGCTTCCCATCAGTGAGCATGAGTAAACACGTTTAATCCAAGAGTTTTCTTTAAATGTCTCCTTTAGTGAATTGTGCTGATTTGTTCCTATAAGGAGCAATTGTATTTTCTACAGCCTCACAATAAAACAGCTCTTGTTAGTTACTTTTTTGCATTTTGTTGTGGCAAACAAATGATCAAAACAGGTCAAAAAGAGAAATAATGAAGCAGAACCAAACTTTAAATTACTATCCACGATAAATGACGCCCAGTATACGGTACAATGGGTAAATTGAGTTAAGGAAATTGATCCCCGCTGTGGCAGTCTGTGCAAAAGAAACGTATCAATATTATATAGCATTGGCTTTTAGGATTGGATTTCATTTTCTGAATACATTTTCTATTCCGTAATAAATAAAACTATTTGTGTCTTACTGAAACTTTGACTAGAAGAGCATATAAAGCTATGTTACATGACGTATTTACATGCACCCTAATAGTTTGATGATTACCAGATTAAAGTGACACACACACTTGTTTTCTGTAAACAGAGTTATGTTCATGCCTGGCATAAGAACAATGTGATTAGCACACAATCATTGAATTTAGATAGAAAGAAAAGATCACACACAGAGCAGCGCAGCTATCTTTGTTGCATGCCGATTAGGGCTGATGGTGATCATTAATATGATCATCAAACAATTTAGTTTATTAGGGCTATCCTGAGGCTTTAATCAAATTATTTATCTGCTTTTATGCTACGATAATCAGGTTATAATGTGTATGGATATTTTGAGATTACTTCCAGAGTCTCACAAAATGCACGCAGAGCTTTCAACAAAATAGAATAAAATTCCTCTCTGCAACAGCAAGTGATGTGACTTATGGAGAAACCATACACCTGGTGGAGACAAAAAAAATCATCTTATTTGTTAATATTTTCAGCTACCTACATATAATCTAGGCATTGACATGTTATTGCCTTCTGATATGCCAAACTTGTTAGTAAACAGTTTCCTATTTACACATCGGAAAAATGATAAGCCTCCTTGTGGTTGTGTCCATCCGATTAATGTAAGTCCAATCAAAAAACCACACTCCGCAGAGCTGAGGGGAGCTGCAGATTCACTGCAAACAATCCTTTTCACATTACAGATTTCATTTGAAGCATATTGAAAAATATTGATTAGAACATCTTGGAAAAACAAACAAGCAAGACGTTGCTGTGTGGGAAGCTCAGAATATACAATAGGTAACCTGGGGCAGACACAGTATGACAACACACACGCAGACAAGTAATATTCCCGACAACTGAAGAAGGCGAGCGTTGCGGGCGCATGGCATGCCAAGTGTTGGGTGGGTGTGGGAATAGGGGAATAGACATCCTCATGGTTACGTGGAGCCGGAGTGCTCTTTAGTGTATCTATCCATCTCTCTGACACCGGGTCCCCTGACCAGCCATCTCAGGTGGGATTAGTGGTATTTATGGAAGCACAAGGTCTGACCTTGTGGGGTCGCAGAAATAGGCTCAGTCCTTCTGTTTCATCTGTGTTTTCTGCGGAAAGAGCTGTGCCACCGTGGTTTTGATTAAATTGCATACATTTCAAACTAATTAGAGGGAGATAGTTTGGGTATGATACATAATAATGGACAAGAGAGCTGATGCAAGTACTTTACTGAGGCTCTGACAAAAAAACAACTGCTCCATGGGAAGCGTGTAGGACCTAACATTTTTTAGGTAGGAGTCTGTAAATACTGGCCTCTGCTGCATCAAATTTTTGAGAGTGATTGAGGTCACTTGTGGGTCATTAGTCCACATGGCTGTCATGTGAGAGCAGTAAGAGTCACATTAATCCAGGTGTGAATGAGTCCTAAACTGCCTGGAAAAAGAAATAAGGACAGCATTGTAAGTGGTGGATAAGTGTTGTTCATATTTTCAGAGAAAGCTGGGGTCTGTTGATTTAACAAGTGTCTGTTTCTTACCCTTCACTCTCTTTCACCTGCTGGTGTCACCGAAGAGGTACTGTACCGGACGCTAGCCTGCTGACCCTTAAAACACATGGTGGCCGAGTATAGAAGAGGCATTCTCTGCGAGGGCAAAAGCAGAGAACCCAATATTCCAAATCTAAAAAACTCAAAGGATTTCTACCAACTCTTCCTGTCATTCTGTTTGGGGGGGAAAGAGAGTTTTTAGCAAAATTAAAAAAAAACTTTTCAAGAGATTACTGCCAATATTGCTGCACAGGAGACCTCAATATGTATGCGGCACAATTTCTGTGGGAGGTGTAGCCGGGAGGAAAAAGTTTGCAGAAGAAGAAGAGAGAACTTTAACTTTAACACACACATACACACGCCACACACACACACACACACACACACACACACACACACACACACATGCACACAAACACAATCAACACTCACTTCTAAAGACTCTCACAAAAACACAAACACACAAGGCAATGATGAATTGTTAATTGTTTTAATTTTCTTGATTTTATGATTTTGACCTTTTAATGTATTCTTCATAATCTCATTATCACTTGATGATTTGGCAATATTGTCTCATTGTTACATTTATGCCAATAAAGCACAGTGAATTGAATTGAGTTGCTCTGAATGTTTCAGCACCATGGAGAGAGACAGACTGCAGATGTGTTTACAATCAGGGGCACAATCCTTCAGAAGTTTGAATCCCTGAGCTGAGAAGTTTTAAGGCTCACAAATAGTGCATTTGAGTGGTCATTTAAAACTATTCAAAATTGAAAGAAATACCTTTTAAAGTGTATCGCCTTGAATTGCCCAAACATTGCTTAAAAGCTGTAAACACTAATGGTACATTTGGCAAAGTTCTATGATACCTTAATACAGAGTATGAGCTGGGACTTTTCACTTAAGCACACAATGAACAGTTGACAAATTCTTTAAAAGTCAACAAAAAGTAGTGTGGTGTGTGGTGAGCTGTTACGAGTTATGTTTCTTGCTCAAACTCTGACAAAGCTGAAAGACTATAGGGGAGGTGAGTTTAGGGATTCCTTCCAACTTTCTTCATTGTTCTCATTGTTTTTCTCACTGGCACACATGCCCTTAATGAACTGCACGACATATGTGGATGTGTGCACCAGGAACGGCTAAGACATTGTGACTATAAATACCAAAAAAGAAAAATAACAATAATTACAAAAAAAAATTATTATATCAGTGATCAAAGTTTGGAGTTTGGAGACACAGTTTTGTTCTTTCACTGGATTCTGTCAAACAATGTGTTTGTTTGTTTGTTTTTTATAACCTAACGCAGCTCCATAGCACAACTTTTCACGAACTAAAGTGAAGCTATAATTTGAGCCATCAAATCCGGTAATTCTTACAGCTCATGAGACCACTACGTCTGAGCAGTGAGTCAAACTTTTTTTTAAACTAACAGGCAGAAGTTGCAAGTGGTTTGTCATAAAAAGTTATAGGAAGGTAGCAGAGTAAGGCCGTCGTACGAACGGCATTGACGACAAGTTATTCCCCGAGCAGCAGCACTGGAGATGGCAGCCGCTAAAATAGTGATTTACTGCAGCGGCATAAACCAAACTGCCCTATCTTTCCTTCCATCCCTCGCTTCTTTCTTCCTCCTAACCCTTGAGTCCACAATTCCTCAGAGAAAGGCAAACATCGATCTCAGTTAGCCTCAGTCTCTCCAGGCTGCATGCATATCTATACACACCCACATATACATACACACACACACACACACACACACACACACACACACACACACACACACACACACACCAGTCCACTTTCACCTCGCTCTTTGCCTGCAGCTTAAAGTTTCTGAACTCTGCTTCAACAGCAGTCTTATGGCCCACATACTGTATATATGTACGTATATTGTTGTACATTTTGCTTATCTTACTCACAGATTCAGTTAATAACCAGTGATGCAATCTATATCATGAGATTCGTTGATTTCTCTGATGGTTTTTTTTGTGTCCTGAGATTAACAGAAAAACGAAGGAGAAGGAGGAACACATCCCATACTGAATTGATACAACTACAACCCCACCCAAACACCTGCCATCCATCATGCTCAAAATTTTGGAATATAAGCTGGCGGCTTTGTGGGATGCAAAAAGGGAGTAATGTTGCCCCAGAGTTTTTTTTGTTTACAGTTTGGAAAATTAGCACCATTAAATGTATGCCAAATTAGCTATTAACAGTTCCTGTTTGCAATGTACCCATGGATGTACAGACAATATCACACAATTACTTTGATACTGAAAAAAACAAAAAAATGTGACGATTCTCAGGCAAGTTCTGGAGTTATAAGGAGTATCTATTTTTTATGATTTCTAAGCGGATTTATAAACACTTATTTGCTATGGGTTCAGATATAATGATAACTGTAAGTCGCACTGAATCTAAAAATATGTGTATGAGTTTTAACTTAAGGATTTTGGGGCCAATTACAATTAAACCGGGCGCCAAGGGTTTAAAAGCCGCGAGTGAAACACTCAATGTCAATAGCATTTATTCAAATCAAACCTCTAATCTGACAAAATCACATCTTACCCAGGATGGCATAGTAAAAAGGGAACTGGACAGGGTCAGTTGAGTACTGGGGGAGTGCATAGAGACCACCAGGTAGGGAATTCCACAACAACCCGTTTCTGGACACATGGGAGTCCACACGGTCCTGGATGATCTAGATAGAAGAGACGGGAGGAAGTGCAGCATTAAAACAAATTAAATGAAATACAAAAACACAAATGCAAAGATAACAAGAAACAGAAATAAGTGGGTGAGGTAGATGATTGAAGAGAAGTGAAGAAAAGAAGGTGTGACAAGAGGAAAAGAAAGACAAAGATATGATTATTTAAATAATTTCCTATAATCAGTCTCTTTATTTCATTTACACAGCTTAACAAATTAAACAGAGTTGACTTAAGGGTGCCAGTCACAGAATAGTCATACATATAAATACAGTATATTTAATATCATATTGAAAGAAACACATTTCTTATCTGCATTCTGCCCGCACTGCAGTAGCACAGAGACATTGGAAAACTGGCAAAGTTTCCCTTGAATTAATTAGAACTCAGCCACATTGTTTTGGCAACTAAATGATTTTTGCCCACCTGCATCCAAACACACATCTCTTCCCTCTGTCTCTCCATATCGCTCCGTTAGCTTTCATTAGATGGACAGAACAGACAGACTGGAAAGGGTAAGAGAGAAGGGACAACGTGTAGCAAAGGGCAGCGGGTCGGATTTAAACCCGGACTCAGCATTGGTCCATGGGGTGCTTCATAATGGACTCTTTACACTTCCCCCTTTAACTCCAGACATGTGATAATATTTGGAAAGAAAAGTGGCCAGCTGTTTCGCTGCAGCTGCAGTGCTTGGGGAAAAGACCGTAGATACTTGAAATGTTCATTCGAGGCATCAACTTGATCCCAACATGAGGAGTCCATTAGTTATTTAGCTAATATTATCCATCATGCTTGTTACCAAAGGTCAGGTTAGTATGTTGAGTGTTGTGAGTCTTCAGGGGTCCTTAGAGGAAGACCAACGACACAACTTCAACCTGGTGCTGGGTCTCTGGATACACAAGCATCTAAAGTTCACCGACAATTTCTTTCACCTAAGTATACTGTAGTATCATAATACATTTTAAAATGATATAATGAAGATATCAAATAAAAAGCAAAGCTTATTGGATGCTGTTCACACCAGTGGTGGAATTATATTATTTATTTCAGTAAAAGAAGCATTACTGCACCTTGAAAATGGTTCAATTTGAGGACTTGTTAGTTAGTGGTGTTATAAAAATGTACTCAAAGATTCAAAAGTGAAATGGCCTCTTTGAGTGAAAAACTCATATATATTATATCACTGAATTATTATTACAGGTGTTTTTTCATGTGCAATTTGCATTGTACTGTTGTAGTATCAAGGTGGAGATACTTGATATACTGTTAGATGGTTTCATCTGTAACAATATACAATAGTTTATAAGCTCTTTGTATGTTTTTTGTGTAAAATCTTCGTAGCAACAAATAACCCTCAGAATTGGACATCTTTTTAATTTATAACTTCCATCCACTTTGCACACCTTAAGGCAATTTGCAAACTGTGTGCAAGCACATGTTTAAAGTGCATAATATTTTACTTTTGACTCTTGTGTATGTATTCGTCTTTTCAGATTATTTTCTTTGCATTTTCTTTTGCCCTGTGTGGTTCCTTTGTGTAATGATATGAGAATATCCTTCTGGGGATTAATAAAGCATTTATGTATGTATGGACAGGGACATACTCAACTAAAGCGCACGTATTTTAAATGTGTACTTAAGCACAGTACTTGAGTACAGCAGATGCTGAGTGACAAACGTTTGTGGAATTTGCACAAAATCCTTTCTTTCTTATGAGGAAAGTTAAAACTGTTAGTTCTCCACTTGTCACGAATGCGGGAAATGAAGTCAGGTCCCCGTCTGAAGAGGCACAGCCCACTTTCTAAAGGTGTGATGGCTTCAATTAATTGGTGCTAAAGAAGTGTTTTTACATCATAGAAAGATGCATTATCACGTTGGCATGAGGTAAGCGTATGCATGAGTGTGAGAAAACAAGTGCTAGACCTACAGCTTATATACAAACCTTTCAAAATAAACCCTTTCTTATGCTGTTACAGAGTGACACAAAAAATGGTGGAATACATTAAGCTTTAAAATGAAGCACATAACTGACAGAAGATTTAAAAGAATATTTAATATTAAAACAATTTGTGTAATTTCAATGTAGTGATTGAATCAATTGACCACAGACAGGTGATTTATTGAGGTTTTAAGCAATTCAACAATTTTTTTACTTGAATGAACAGCACTACTTTAACTTAAATAAAATATGTTATTAACATGTTCAACTCTACTGTAACATATATATGATACTGAAAACAAAGAATAGACAAACACATTTTTTGGGGGCATTCTGGTTTTTCTTTCCAGCTCCAGAGCTGTCTACTGATCTGTGGAGAATTGGCACTTAAGCCAGCTCTTAACACACACACACACACACACACACACACACACACACACACACACACACACACCTTGTGACACCAACTGTCAGGCATCGCAGTATGTGGGCCACTACAGTTATCAACAACGCCTCATTTCACCCATTTAGCCTGGTGGCGTGCTGGCTCTGAGTTTTTTAGCACATCTGGCCAATAGTATGTGGCTGTCAGTAGGCTTCTGTCTAATTTCATACCCTGTTGGCGCTGGGCATTTGGGGGTGTCACTAAGGTGCTGTTTGTGCTGTGATTGTAAGAGAAACATGTTGCAATTTGAGAGAAGTTTGTGCTATTAAACTGAAAGGTGGAGATACATTATAACATGGACATTTCTGTTATTCTCTGCAATGTACCGATAGATAGTAGGCTTCATGCAAACACTTTACTGTCTCTTTAATCCACTAAAATAGTTGAATGCATGGCAGTACATCAGTGCAAGAACAGAAAAGCATGGACTTCATTTTAATGCCGTAGCTTCATATCAGCTTAATCTCTATCTTTGGATCTTGTGTCTCATAATCTGAATTTGTCAGAATCAAAGGTAAAATGTGTTCTTCCTTTGTCATTCTGAATCCTGATCAAGTAAAGCACCAACTATTGATCAGTTGCTGAGGAGCCAATTAAGCTGCCAGACCACCGAAAAGCTTCTAAAGCTTTTTTCTAAACCCCCTCCCCCCACAGACACATCAACAAATATGGGGACACCTCATGCATGGTAACTAAGCACCAAAACGTTCACTGTACTAAATAAATGCAGCTGTTGGATGGCAGTATGATGAACACATATTGTTTTTATTCTTTTATTTCTATTTTCTACGTCTTAGTCACTTATTTTATTATATCTGCTTAACTTTTTGTGTTTTTATGACAAAAATTGACAAACAATAAATATATTAAAAAAAGCACTAATAACACGTTTCATTGTGTTGATGAGCCAGTTTGCTGACACAATGACTCTTCCAGCACTACATTATTATAGCATTTAGCATTAGCCTGTAATTGCTACTTGTGGCCAATGTTCAGCAAAAGATATACAGATTTGCTTTGAAACATGAATCCTGATTGTTTGGTTTATCTGCACTGAGATTAATATAAGACACAAAAAAGCAATGTTCCAGCACAAAAAAATATCTGTATAAGTAAGACTGAAAAACCCCTAATATTAATGTGCTCTGTTTTCCAATTAGTAATATTTGTAATACAAGCAGTACCTTTGCAATAGGGATTGATTTAGAAACTCGTTTCTATCTTGGTGTGTGATGCGTCAAATGATATAATGTATGACAATTAACCTCAAATTGATGTGGTGAAAATTATGCATGTTCACACTCTTTTATACAACATGTCTACAATTGAGGACAAAATACTGTGATTAAATTCTAATGTGTATGCTGTGGATCAGAGGTCTTCAACAAGAGGTCCGCGACCCCTAGGGGGTCCACGGAGGTACTGCAGGGGGTCTGCGAAATCTTTGGTTGATTAGACAATTATAATTTTTTATTTTTTTTCCCAAACATGAATCTGTCCATTATTTTAATAGTTCAGTATTGTATGCAAGATAACAGGTATGTTTATGCATGGCAGTGGCACTAATAGACCATCACTCGTTTCCACATTTATGTTTAAAATAAAAACGTCGATTTGAATAGCTTGTATGCATGATTATCATACAAGGTATGTTTCTAAATGGCAGTGGCATGACCACCCCACTCACTGTACCTTGCACACATTTAAAATAAAAACATGAATATATGAACCTGTGTATTATTTGAATAGCTTAGTATTGAATGCACAATAACAAAGTATGTTTATACATGGCACTAGGCCCAGTTTAATACAAAACACAATTTTATACAATATACTTTATATAGTAGGGGGTCCCTGCTCCATCTCTCTATCAGTTTGGGGGTCCTTGGCCTGAAAAACGTTGAAGACCCCTGCTATAGATAATAATAATAATGATGTCCTATGTTCGTAATTATATTGTTTTGTTGAGGACCCTAATCTGAACAAGCCTGAAGTTGAATTGTGATGGTGACTTCAATGTTATTGTAGTGATGCAAATGATGATAGAAAGTGACGATGATTGCAAACAATTTTGTGTGCTACAAGAGAGATCACAACGATTGTACTGGTGTTTATGCGATGACGATGGTGGTAATTAAGAGGATTATTATGTTCTGCGTCTGTATTCAGAGATGCTACGGAGAGCAAATAGTCCCCGAGGACTGAATCAAGGCTGTAGTGAACCAACAATAGAGAGTAAAATGAGAGGAGGAAGGTTCTTTCTGCAAGTTCATCCTCTACACTTGAGCTGGCGAGGTCATTTAATGAGGAAGCCTCTAGCATTCTAGTCCTGAGAGCAGGCAGACACACACACACACACACACACACACACACACACACACACACACACACACACACACACACGCACTGCAGCCTCTCTAACTTGAGGGCATTCAGGGTGTACAGACCTCCTTTACATTTGGCCCCTCATGCTCACATTGGATTGGATTTCAGGCGTCAAAAGGCTGGTTTCCAGTCTATATGTCAAAATCGAACTTCTCTTTGTCAAAAGCATAAATACCCTCCTTCCTAATATTTGCCAGCATTGTTAGTTGTATTTCATGACATATTGTTGAAATAGGTTTAAATTAATTTAGTTCTAAGATGTAAGGTGTTTTAAATATTGAGTTCTTGCTTATACTGTACGTCAATAAACTCAATAATAGCAAATGTCACAACATTTGCTGTAAATAACAATAGTTTTCAGTGTCAAGATGCAATGTCTTTCTACCTTTCACATGTTAATCTAACCAATGAAGAGTAGACTCAGTAGAATCATTTAAAGCTGCACTATTCAATATTTTCATATTAACAATGGATCAAATGACTTTATTTGCAGATGCAAAACTGATTGCGTGCTACCTGGTTGCTTTGTGTCTGGTGAATGTGTAAATAACATGTTTGCCATGCCAAATTAAAAAAAATACCACAAGGTGATAACATGTCAGTGTTGTGTCAACAGCTTTCTCCACTGAACCCAAGTGACCAAAATAAGAATTTAGCTGATTAAAACATCACCATTCATGGGTCATGTGAGTGTGTATGTGTGTAAAGATTTACGTTAATGTAGAAAATATGCACTCATGCTTATGAAAAGTCAAAAGAAGTCACAGCAACCTCAGATCTGATTTCTATGAGCTGACTAAAGGCTGTTTTGTAAAAAATTAAATACTAACCTCAAAACTCCATCAAAAACTTTTTTTGAGGTGGCCTTGAGCAAGACAAACAGCCCACAATTACTTCAGTGGAGCTATAATGTGGTTACTCTTAGAAGAGGTGGAAATGTATGAATATAAAGCAGAACATTGCTGGAAAAGAGGGGGCATATTCAGCTGAACCTTCTTTAGAGAAATATGACTGACAACTGGAGAAAGATTTCTTTTAAAAGTTGATCTTTGGGAGGTGAGGCATTGCCAGTGGCGATGTACAGCATATAGAAAAAGACATAGCAGTTTGGTTGATTAAATCAAGCTCTCCTGACAAAACTAAATCCAAAACTCACATAGAGACCATTTCTTTCCCATGAGCTTACCTCCAGAGTAGTTAAGACGATCTTGGTTACAGAAGAAAAGTAGGCGTCCCAGAGGAACTGAGTCTGCTGGCGGAGAGCCAAGATCCTGTCACGGCCCACAGACCGGGTAATGGAGGGAACCTGGAGGAAGAGGAGAAGGAACAAAAGCCAGAGGACAAAAATGACAGTGAGCTAGATTGAGTTAGATGTTAAACAATGTTGAGTGAGAGGATGAGAACCAGTGTGGAAGAAAAAAGAGCAAAGCACCAGCAGACAGGTGGAGGAAGCATAAGTAATTTTGTCGACGTGATTAAAGGGACAAGATTAGAGGAAATTCCCCCTTCCCTCAAGACTCTTCTACCCCCACATCTCACTCTGTCTGTCAACGAGCTTATCCTCAATACAATTTGGTAACTAAACCACCTGCTCTACGACTCTAATACTCCTTTCACACAATATGGTAGATTCTATGAAGTGTTGACTAGAAAGAGTAATTAAAACAGGTTATTTTACCTAGATATTATGTATTTATTATTATATACTATAAAAAATATATGGATATGGACTAATTGATCCTAGAGTGAAAGTTTGCATACTGACACCACATGGAGGGACAGAAGCTGCCACACACACACACACACACACACACACACACACACACACACACACACACACACACACACACACAGGTGTTATGGCTGACTCAGGTTGCTGGATGGTGCGGTCAGCCTTTGTTGTTGACTGTGACAAAAATATTGTAAAGATCAGCCTCACATAATTTTCCTCCTAATATCAGATATGAATATGTTTTTTACTGCTATTGTTTCTCCTTACAAACCCCCTTGCAGGTAAAGAAGCACCTCACTCCATTACAGTAGGACTGCTTCTTTATCTGTAAAAGTTTGTCTTTTAAGTCTTTAAAACTTAAGGAAATATTGAAAAATATCTCAATTTTCCTAAACCCAGTGTGACGTTTGAAAAAAAGATGATGTCATCCTTACAATTTAGAAGCTTAGTTTAAAACTTGATAAATGACTTAAAGGAACAGAATATAGGACTTATGGGGATTTAATGGAAATGGAATATAATATTCATGTTTTCATTAGTGTATAATCACCGGAAACTGGGAAAGGTTTCAAATGGTGTATTCGGTAGCTTAGAATGAGCCCTTCACAATTCTATAGGAAGTGGGTCCTCTTCCCCGAGTCCGCCATGTTGCAGTGTCATGATTCTACAGTAGCCCAGAAAGGACAATCCAAACTCTGGCTCTAGGGATGGCCTTTCGCATTTTTACGTTACTTGAAGCGCAACGTAGTTCTCCGAGCGACACCCTCACAAGTGAGGGTTGTTCAGTTGGTTTCAATCTGCAACCTCGCCACTAGATGCCACTGAATTCTACACATTGCTCCTTTAAACAAATAATCTACAGTCAAATTTGTCACCAATTAATTTCCTGTACCTCAATTACTTACTTCAGCACTACAATGGAGCTCCTTTGCCAAATCATTCCAGTCGCTGTCACTCCTATAACATGGTATCAAGAACAGAAAACCTAAAAAACTACGTAAGATTCAAGCTCCTGTGAGATCTCTGCTGTGTTTAGTCAACTTGCTGGACGTCATATAAATCCATCATACATCATATATATCCTGAAAGGTATTAATGATTGTTCATTTATTTTCCTTGAATTAATATCAAGTTCTGTGCCGGCAATGTACCAACAACGGAGCAGGACTCTCTCTTGATGCACAGTTTGGAGAAAAACAAACTACCTCCTTGATGAGGTCAGACATAGGACCTTAGCTGCCCAGCTCAGCTTGACAATGAAGCTGAAAGGGGAATAGGTAGCGTTGAAGCCAATGGTTCTGAAGAGCATCATCAGTCATCAAGAGGTGTTGGTGGAGCCCAGGACCCCGCCGGTGTTCTGGCCAATAACCCAAAAACCTTTTCACCGAAAGTTAAAGGGCCAACACATTCAGTGGAATAGTGACCGATAGTGCTAAAATTAAGCATCAAGCCACAAAAGGGCCCGAGATTTACAGGGATCTAACATCAGCTAAGGGGCGTTGTTAGGCATGACGCGGAGCCCAACAACTTATAATCAATCAATCAGATGCTTGGCTCTATCTCTCATTGTGATCAATGAGCTTCTCCCACAACTTATTGATGCCTTATGAGGCAGCTGCAAGTAACGAGCGATGAGCCTGTCTTAGATGTTTTTAACTCATTTTCCACTGAAATACCATGTGTCCCTCCAAACCCAAAGGTTTTTGTAGAACTTATATGATGGGGAACTACCATCACATAGTTTATTCATGATATTCACCATTAACTGTTTACTTTTGGCATGTGTATATTTTGAATTGGCACCTTACTTTTAACCACTTATATCACAATTGTGTTTACGACACCTACCTTTTACCTGTTTACACGCCTGGCATTGACTACATTTCAATCAGGAGAGACAAGTCAGATGAAGAAAGATAATAGTTAATTATTAACAGATGATATGTGACGATAAAGTCTTCAGAGTCTTTGGTGCTTGGACTCTACAGGGAGAATTGTAATCGAGGGGCGTCCGCCCTGAGCAGCAGCAAGATAGCGGGCTTAGCCATGCAAGAGTATAGTCTTCCTGACTGAACTTACGCAAGAGCTAAATTTGGTTTGTATTTTGTTTATTTGCACTCTTTTTAACTTTGTAATCCAGCTGCTACACAGCAATTTCCCTTCAGAAGAAGGTTTTATCTTAAAACTGCAGTTTATAGTGAATTGCTTTAAGGCTGCATTCAGACACACAACAACACGGCCTGAGAAACTCAGCCCCCTCATATATATATAAAAGAGGCCACTGCATTGTTTTAGCAGTGGGTTGAAAATAAGTTCAACCTGACTTAACTTTTGAGTTCAACGCAAGGCATGGTCATCCGCTTATAGGTGCTGCGTTGACCAATTAAATACGTGTAATACAAGCACACTTTCCCAATTAATTTCTCCGTAACACGAACACCGTATTAGACTTTCTGGATCATATTTCATTTTCATACTTCGATATATTGTTATGCAGATTTAAACTACTTGATTATACAAGAACGGTTTAGTTTGTGAAAACTCAAAATGAGAGTCCCAGTCTGAAGACACAGTATTGAAGGTTGTGTTGACATCAGTGGGATCATCCGCCGACAGCAGAGCAAGCTTTAATTGTTCAGCTCTCAGAGGTGGAATATAAACAACACCAATCAAATCAACTCAATTCTCTTCCCCTCGATTGACTCTAATAGTGTTTATGTTTCTCAGCAGGGACATTGTGTGTGTCTCTGCGTACGTGTGTGTTGTACATGTCACCTCTCCACAGGGAGAATTGAAACTCTACATATTAAACAGCCAGGTATTGCAGTTCTCAATGATGTAATTTAAAGTAATGAGATTCAACTCTCTCACCAGGTGTTAGAGCTTCGATGTTGCAATGCACAGTGAGTTTGTGTGTGCGTAGGAAGGGGTGTGTGTGTGGTGCGTGTTAGTGTGAGTGTGTGTGAGAGAGAGAGAGAGAGAGAGAGAGAGAGAGAGAGAGAGAGAGAGAGAGAGAGAGAGAGAGAGAGAGAGAGAGAGAGAGAGAAAGAGAAAGAAAGACAAAGAGGGCTAGCATTCAGAATCTGTTTACCAACCACATACAGGTTTGCTATTGTATTTCCATTACACTGTACAGATGTTGTCTTCGGATAATTAAATCTTTTTTGGGCATTTTAATGCTTTTAATGACTCAGTTCAGTTGTGCCATAAAGCCATATCCTGAGCTTGAAGGAGTCTATTCTGACACTTTATTTCCAGGAACGGCTTGAACTCTTGCCATCTTGCCAGCTGTCTCGGTATTGCAGGAACAAAATGAAGCTGCTTGAAGGTGTCCTCAAAGTTTGGGAAGCGCGCCACACCCATTAACCTGCTCTGTACAACTAGTATTTATTAAAGCTTACATGTAAAACATATTTTCAAATCTAGTAAATCAACATGTGGGCAAATACTTTTTTTGGACAGTTCCTATGTAAAATATAAGACATCACATGTGAACATGTCAACACATTGGCATGTCTCAAATGTTGCATGTGAAAAATGATTTTATGTCTATTTGAAATATATTTTGCATGTGAAAACATGACGTTTTGATGGATGCTTTTGCAGTGAATCTATATTTTAGGATCCATAAATTAGATGTCTCTATGCCCTTTGTTGATTTAGATTATCAATTAATTTATTATGTTTTGGAGTAACCCATTTCGTCTATAAAATCACCATTTCCCAGAGTCCAAGGTGATATCTTTAAATTGCTTTTTTTGTCCAGCTACAGTTAAAAACACTGCGATACTTAATCTACAATGCAATAAATGTAATTATAAATGACTTAACTGCTTTTAGAATCCGTAAACCACCTGTATGTTGTCAAAACCTTTTCTTATTACGAAGTATTGTAACTATTATGTCGTACAAATATAAACTTTGTAAATATACAAGCAAGTTGTGTTCAAAATATCTGGGATCATTTTTCTACAATAAAATGTTGAAATGTAGAAATTCTTTCCATTGCAACTAAACACACCATGAGTTGAAAAACATAGCGTCTGTTATTAATCGGGGAAAATAGCAATCAAACTTCACATTTTACAGTCACAGGAAAATAAATGTATGTTCTTACCAAAATATTTCACCAACGACTATCCTACTTTGGCCAAAAACAGCAGATATTTTATATGGTTCTCCAGTAACCAGTACAGCTTGTTGTGAAGTCACATTGAACTTTAGGGAGGAGTCAGCAAGGATCTGGTTCAACATCAAACAATCTTCACCAGTGCATCAATCTGCATTACTCAAAATGATGACAAAACAATGGAAAAATGCTTGTTTTGTTCAACCTCTGTAATAGCCTACATATGAACACCATCATTGTTTCACCGCTTCAAGAGCACAGTACTTACTTCACACATATTATCTCAACCAACAATTAACACGCTTTTAGACAGATGGTTTTGTTCTGTTGAAGGGAGCAAACAACACAACAACAACCTCTGACAACATTAGTGCATCATTGTGGGTCTCAGTAATGTTTTATGACAATAAAGATGCTTCATT
Organism: Cebidichthys violaceus; assembly: GCF_023349555.1. Classification (NCBI taxonomy): domain Eukaryota; kingdom Metazoa; phylum Chordata; class Actinopteri; order Perciformes; family Stichaeidae; genus Cebidichthys; species Cebidichthys violaceus. Next base: position 2,640,007 of record NW_027176307.1, on the reverse strand, counting down.
TCGTCTAAAAGCCAAGTTTGTAATACTTTTAATGATGCCTTTTCTGTTATTGTGTCATTCACAATGAGTTAAATTGTTCATCATTGTTAGACAGCGCTGATAGAGGGCTGATGGGGGACATGTTAATTAAAAGGAGACACATACAGTCTCTAACAAGCACACGCTGTCCAGCTGGCTGCATAGGTCATGCAGGTGGCACGTGGAAATATAGAGAGTAATTAGATAATGTAAATATCACTACTTCTGCACGCTGCTGTAATTAAAAGGAACAGAAGGAGATCCAATTGTAGAATAATCTGTCTCAGATAAAAATAGTTCCTGGCAGAGGTGTATGTGACTGTGAATATCACAGCTGTCATGTCGGAATAAAATACAATTTACTAAAAACCACAAGACAGCAATTAGATTTCCAACTACATGTCAGTTATGTGTTGATAGATGCGAATAGTTAATTATATACACTCTGAGCATAAATGACTTTATTCCACCCATGAATACAACTCCTCATGTTGATAATACTGAACTCTGTTATTCTGTCAGATTTCCTGCTCAGAAACCCATCTGTTGTTGTACAACGTGACAGAACCAGTCACTATTCATCAAATAAATGCCAATTTCTTTATATATTTGGAGCACAGCAATTCCTGATCTATGTGTTGTGCGTCTATGTTTGAATCAGACCCAGCGAGATCATTGTGATTGCCCAGGAGGGGATCTGGAGTCAGAGATGACAATTATTGAACGGGCACATTTTATCTTTCAATTCTTTAAAGTGTGAGGAGGGTTTGCCTCATAGACGCAGAATAGGAGTATTCAAACAAAACGGTCACACCGGCGTGAGTGAGTCCTGGTGAGTCCTGGACTCGGTTTACATGGAAGTTTTCACGGAAGTAGCCCGCTACCTTCTTTGCAACGGCAGCGCTACACATAAAAATGTCCGCAGCTCTGACCATCCTGCCGCGTTGATTGAATGGGAATGTCCGTTCCACTTACAGCAGGTACTATTTCTATGATTTGCCCTCTTCATACAGTTTACTTATTGGTGGCTTTTCCTAACCTGCATCAAGCGTTCGAAATACCTGGGAGCTATACTACGATCAGCTTGTCAAAGTGTGTGTTTTCTGGCACATATCAATTTCCGGCTGTATTAATTGAAATGTATGGATGGTATATTTTTGCATGTGAGTGGGTGCATTCATGTATGCATCTGCATGTGTACACCTTTTAACCCGCAAAAAAACAGGGCCTCCTATTAATTATATGTGTAATTCCAAATCTGCCTCCATCCACGTATCTTCTGTGACTGTATGATATATAAAGTAATATTCATCCCTCTTTGTCCCTCCTTTGCGTGCTCTTTCCTTGCTGTAAAACCCATTCGTTTATCCTTTTTACCTGTAACAGAAGTCTCTCATCTCCAATGATGGCGGCTTTCCTCCAGTCGATGACTTCAGAGAAGGGAAGCTCCCAGCCGTTGCTCAGAATAACCGGGATGCAAGCCGCCTGTTAGAAAGAGAGAAGAGAGAGAAAAATAAATCATTCAATTTGGAGTTCAAGTGGAGTTGAATAAACAATAGTGGGCAGGAAACAATCTTTACATAACATCATTTAGGAATGGAGTAGGGGTAGTCAAACATTGTCAGTGTTCACATTAATAAAACTATTTTTAATGATTTATTGAGATGAACCCAACCTTCTGTACTTCTGTACTTGTTTTAGGGACATATTTTGTCTACAGTGTTAATTTTTTTCCTACGTATTTCTAAATACTGGATGTTACTATTAGTGTTTTTCTGTCAGAGGGTTGTTTTGCCTCAAAGAAGAAATAAAATGCTCTCTGTTGAGATGTTTTCACAGCTTGAGAGAGAGGGAGAAAATCCCAGTAACACATGAAGTCTAACCAGAAGTTGAAAGCAGAGCACTGGGAGGGATCGATTTTCCCTCCACTGAGCGATTTATCCTCTTAGGTAGTTTCTCTCTGATGAGACTCTTTCAACATTTTCCAAGTGAGAGTTTTGCAGAAACAAACAGAGTTGCCAAAAGATTAAGGACAAGTGTATTGTTTTTTGTTTTTTTTATTTTCCCCGCATGCCTCAATATTTTATTAATGTGACTTAATTCATCAGGTACTCCCTTCATTTCCCACAGGATCTCCAATGTGTTGCTGTAAAGTAAATGTACCATGAGGCTTTTGAAAGTGTTCTTCATTTGTGGTAAATGGATAGCAGTTGATTGTGCACTCTACTGCACTATTACACTGTGCAATTATTCAACTGGAAAATATGCAGTTTTCTGGGTAATTTCTTCCACTATCCCATATTTCACGCCTCACCTATGTCTATCTGGTGTTCTTTCATTGAATTCTCAGTTTAAGTTGTATAAAAGATATTGAATTTTACATATCTACAGCAACAAATACTACATTTTCCAGTAGAGTTGATCGTGCTGAACAGTAAAAGTATATAAAAAAGAAAATGGGCAAGTTTGTAAAGCAATGGTTTTACTTTTTTATCGCTGGAATGGTGGGAAAGAGGAATGGGTAACACTCTCTATGACGCCCTTTTCTATAATGCATTATAATCTGCTTATAACACTGTAAAATTAAAGATTCATAATGCTTTATAACAATAATAATTATATGTTACATAGAATTTGTAAATGTTACATTTAAGGTCAAGTTGCTTTAAGTACTTTCCTTAAAGCAAACAACAACCACTAAGAGTAACTTATAATCAAATTGAATGCATTATAAGTATGCCAGTTCAAACTTGAGCTCTGACCTTTAAACATGTATAGCCAGTATATCAAGGTTTAATGAATGGTTTACAACACACTATAACGGAGCTGTTAGCACAGCTTAGGACATTTTAAGTCAGATATAAGAAATAAAGAACCTATTTCCTTTGAAGCTGTTAAATAACTTCTCTTTGAATTGGAGGCATGCCAATTTAGCTCTGTGTGTTTAAACCATTACTTGGAATTTAAGACACACTGTGACTGTGTTTTATTTACATGCATTCATTTCATGAATTTAAAAGAATCTTAATCTATAGTGTTTATGCTGTTATAACTTGTTATTTTACAGGTATGCTCTCATTTCATACTTTTGATCTGTGCGTTATGTGCTTTGTTGTGAAATTCATATTTCTATTTTGGATCTAATTCCTTGAAATATATGTTAATTGTTTTGAAACTTTTGTTTGTGGCTGCTGTTTCGGTTAGGACATTCGTGTAAATTATAGTTTTAATCTCAGTGAGGCCCGTCGGAGTTTACTAAAGCCATATTTATGGCTTTATCACTGGCCTTCACTCTGATGAACACTTAATCAGTCATAAAGAAACAAATCTGTGTGCAATAATCTGGTACCCATACATTCAAAATCTATTTCTATAAATTCTAAATTTATAGGTAGCGGAAAAATTCTAAATATATATATTCCACCTACCTCATGTACATAAAGTATCCTGTGACAATCTTTCCATATTCATTCAAGCATCCTTACACTTTTATCTCCATTTCATTGTCATTGTTGTTTTATGTTCATACATATATATATATATATATATATATACCTTGTACATATATATATATATATATATATATATATATATATATATATATATAGCAACGGAAAAACCAGAATCAAATTCCTTGTATGTATATGCATACAAGGCCATGAAGCTGATTCCGATATATATATATATATATATATATATATATATATATATATATATATATATATATATATATATATATATACTGATATTAAATGTATAATGTATTTGTCGATAACTATATCTCGATTTTCTACAGTGTTATCATAAAAACATGTGAAATTCATGTCTTTACATGTGATTAGTCAAAAAACAAATCACATGAGGAAAAATGGTTTCACATGTAGGGGTGTAAGAAAATATTGATAAAGTTAAGTATGATGATATTGTGGGAGTGACTCTCAAAAACGTTTTCTAATTAATAGTTTACGTGCAAAGATTTGTGGCTCAGACTGCACAAAAGTAGTGCTATGATGTTGGATGTTGCAGAGACTGTGATCAATGCAAATGCAGATCTCACTGTTCTCACTGTAAACTTTTTTACTCAGATTTTATGCATTTGGTAGTGGGTTCTTTATACTATGAAAGTTTCCCTAAAATTAGATTTAAAAAAAAGAAGCAATATATCGTGTTTGCTCACGTTATCGCAAAAAATTGCACTATGTGGCAATATATATTGAATCCCAGCCCCCGTATCATAATACGTATCATATCATCAGAGTCTTGCCAATACGCAGCCCTATTCACATGTAATATTAAATATGAATTTGATATTTTAAAATATGACATTCAGGAAATTAATTTTCATGTGTGATTCACATTTGGAATATGTTTAAAGACTAGTCCAATGAGCAGTCATAGTTGTTACATTAATAAACACCTCATATTATATTCATGAATATTATTGTTCATTACGTGTTCACATACTGCTTATAAATGCTATTAATGAGAGAAGAGATAATCAGGACTGATAGGGAGTGATCATAGTCCTGCTTTGAGTTCAGGATGTCACATGTCAAATGGGATATATAGGATATATTCACTTTAATGGCATACTGTATGATATGATTCGTCTGTGACGCCTCAAGTAGCAGAGCGTGGGGCAGAAAAATTCAATAAGTCTGGTATTTTCATTTAAAGTTCAAGTTCTACTGGATTCTCAATCAAGTGAACCTGAGAGATTAAAGGAGATTCACAAAATGCCGAGTGCATGATCAGTGACCTGTCGAGGCAAATTCTCACTGGTGTGATTAGTCTGGCTTTGTGAGATGACTTTTTCATTTCTTGTCTTTTCTCACCGTCATCCTCTCACATGTCCTCTAAATGTTGATTAGCATTACCTTTGCAGAGAGGACTTCTTTTCCTCTTTTTGTTGTCTTTTCTTTTCCTCTATTCTGGTCTCATTTGCTAAAAAAGAACCCATTAAAATAATTGGCTAGCATTTAATTAATAGTACTGCCCATTTATGTTCTGCCAATCATTCTACCTATTGCTTTGTGAATCTTTTCTTAAAAAAAAACAAACCTTTTCTAATAAAACCACAAAGTTCCTCCTCTACTTGCTCATTACTTTTGACCAAAACAGTGAACACTATGGTGACAAAAATGCCAAATACAGACTACAGAGAGGATGATGGCACCTTGTCTTGTTTGTGTTGTTAAACGTATAACCTGTCCAGAGACTGCTGGAGATTAATGTGTATTGTTCCTTATAAACAAATAGTTATGTAAAGTAACAGCTCTATAATACAATTTTACTACACAATACTCCAAGCTGATCTACTTACTTTTCTAAATGAAGAAATCAGTTAGAAGTACTTTCAAAGTACTGAGTAAAACATGCATATCACATCCTTCCAGCTCTTCCTCTATGTGGCTCGAAGGCGGAGGCAAGCGCAACATATTTCATTCCTAACCGGCAGAGTGTGGAGCATGTCATCAACAGAATATTTAATTAGAAAGTGTGGAATAACAAGAACAAGGTAAACAACACAGCCAGGGGCAGACACAGGGCAGAGTTTTATACCTAATGTCAAAACAACAGAGAGACAGAAAGTAACAAGGTGCTGATGGAAGATGAACACATCTGGGGTCTGAAGACGTTTCTCTTCTCTGTGATCTGTGTATCTACAGAAACAGGCTTTTTCTGTGGCAAGTGGATGACAGATTGTCAATAATAATAAGATCAACTGTTGCTGAGAGGAGGACGAGGAACTCTGAAGTCCCCAGCTGGAGCTCAACAAGCTGTCGGATACATGGATGTATAAAAAAAGAACAGGAAATAGCGTTGGAGGCGTTGCCTCGTTCCTTCCTATGAAAGTTGCTCAGTGGCGCATGAAGCAAAAGAACTGACAGGTGCCGTAACACATATTAGAAGTTTAGATATATAAACTTCTAATATGTGTTGCGGCGTCTGTCAGTTTTTTTGTATATATATAAAACCTATCATTATAAATTGATATCATTTATTTTATTCCTGGTTTAAATTCGTTACCCCCTCTCTTTTTACATGACATGGTTTGGTCCTGCCCACAAACCAAACACGGTACTTAACTAAAAGTAAGTATGTCACACAATTTGTCACAAACAATAAGTGGGTGTAGTCAGTGAGTGGTGGAAGTTAATCTGTTGGCTTAGTTCGTAGTGAAATAGTATAAAATAATATAATAATCATAATATAAAAACGTATTTAAGGGTTAAACCATTTCTCCACCAGTATTACATCCTGACAGTGGGGAGAAACATTGTACTAAAGCAACTTTTTAATCGTCAATATGGGAGATAAGAATGACAGAACTGAGTTAAATTAATTCATGAACATAAAAACATTTCACATTTCACAAATTTGGTAATTTGGACTCATGACCCTCTGTCTACAAATAGCAACTTGTTATTCCTCAGATAAAGTACAAATTTCAAGGTATCTGCTAAAGAAATACCATACGTAACATCATTAGTATGCAGTCAACTGCTACTCATGAAAACAATGATCTCTGAAAGAATAGGTACTGTAGATGTCGTTCATGTACACTGAGTAGATAAGGCTCAATGGAAAATCTCGCTGAAGGAAGTTCACTTTTTTGAAACTTCTCCCATCTGCCAGGCGTTTAGGAGAACTACGATGGCCTACGCAAACTGTTCAAGTGCAAAGTTTGTTTGTTCTGGTCAACATAGCGGACTATGTGAAGAGAACCGACCCCTTATGTAGCAGTTTCAAGCTGTGGTATGACGAACAGTTGTTGATCCGTAATCTGTATGGATCCCCCTCATGGTTCACAAGTAATCTCGTTAAGTGGTGAGAAACTTGAATAAATACAGTTGTTTGAAAGAGATGTTTTCACAACCATATAAATAGATATTAGAAATGAATTATGACCTGTTTCACTATCAATTTAAGCAGCAAATGACAAGGTTTGTTTAATCCATAAAAATACAATCTTTTATTTCCATATCATATGAATTGTGTATTTTCATGAGGAACAAAAAACACTATAGGTGACTATAACACAGTAAAAGGATAACATTTAAATGTTTTGATGGTTTACAGACTTTAGAGCTGCTGAAATGATTTTGGGACGGTGCCAAAAAAAAATAGTCTGGAGTCTTGTAGACCAGCTGCTATTATCAGATAACAGTATGGATCAGCAATGATCGGCAATTATTATCAGGGAACTCTAAAAGTTATATTTGCTCCCTTTTTTTCTTTTGTGCTGATGCAACCTGTGATCCAAACCGGGACTCTGATCAGTGATATGATTCGTATCGTAAGTTTTATGATCTGTTGCACCACTAGTTTGAAGGGATTATAAACTAATGAAAACATACTAATTAATATTATATTCAATTTCTGCCAAAAGATCCCCCTAAATGCTACACACTGGACCTTTAAGGCGTGCATCTCAGATTGTCTAACAGAGCCTTTACACAGGCTCATATAACAAATGACACAACATTGTCTGTAGTATGTTCACACCGACCACACACACACACACACGCGCACTCACTCACTCACACACACACACACACACACACACACACACACACACACACACACACACACACACACACACACACAGACAGATATACAGTATGCAGTCACATAACCCAAAGAAGCAAAAATTCACATAATGTATATATATATATATACACCCACACACACCTGCAATGCCTCCAGAAAGCGGAAGGATCCAAGACGTCGGCCCCGGGGCACCAGGCAGAAACTGGAGTTATGAAGCAGCTCCTGGTAGTCAAACCTACACAAACATAGATTAAAAAAAATCTGGTTAGAGGATGAGGGAAGAAAACCTGGTCAAACAAAAGAATAACAAAAACTAACAAAACATACTAAAGTAAGGCGTTTGTTTTCCCTAGTTAATGAGCTGCTCTAATGTGTAATATGAGGGTAAATAAAGACTATTTACCTCTATTTCAGAAAAAAAAGATGAAGACAGGATGACAGAGAGAAAGAGAGAGAGAGAGAGAGAGAGAGAGAGAGAGAGAGAGATAAGAGAGAAAGAAAGAGAGCAGAGGATAGTCAAACCTCCAAAAAATAACTCTTGAGCTTGTGACAATAAGTCTATAGAGCTGAAAGAAACAAAGGGCAAAGAACAATGAGATAATTGTCAAACCCTGAATCTATGTTTCCCACGATGCCATTTCCTCAATATTCACATACATACATTTCAAAAAACAATCCAAAGCAGTTTACTCCTTGATGGCTCGCAGATACTTTTTTCAAGGACCTGATCTCTTTCATTAAATGTGAGCTCCTAGAAGGCAGAGCACTTAGATACACAGCTGATAAATAATGATATGTGCTGGAGAAAGAAAAAAGCAATCCACAGCTGTTATACAATCAAACACCAGTGGCCCTTAACACATTTCGTCTGATCAAGATATGTGAAGGGAGAATCCTCCACGCAGGGTTACCTTTAGTGAGGGTTTCACTAAACTATTGATCTGACAGCATGGTGTGTCTTCTCCGGGAGGTGAGATGAAGGTAAAGACCGATACTTAAATTCTAGTGGCAAAATGATGTCAGTGTGAGTTAGCAAACCTTTAAGGCAGGGTGACGCAGGTATCAGTGAAGGGTTGGCAGACTTTGAATGATGTTTGTTAAGTATCATATACTCCCTGTATCTTCCTCCTTCTAGCAGCAGCTTGAAATACCTTAGATTAACAGCAGTAACAATAGATTTCAGCTGTGATGAACCTGTCCTCTCTATTTAGAATAGGATCAGTGAGTAGAATTATAGACCTCCAAGAACTCAGGGATTCACAAAATGTACTTTTACCTTATTCTTCTCTTTGATAACATAATCGCCGCATAGATGCGCGGTACGGAGCTTATCACATCTGCAGGGGGGCAGAGAGTAAGTGGTGGATTTAAAAGGAACCATGTCCATACCACAACCTCTAAAATGTGGGGTCCCACAGGGAAGCTTTTTAGGTCCACTTTTCTTTCTGATGATTCATCTCTTTTTTCATGATGAATTAGAAGTAGAAAAACTACTTAGTTCAGTCCACAAACTTCACACCCGGTTAGCAGAAAACAAGTTGTAATTTTCGCAAAACAAAGTCAATATTCTTGAGGTCAAATGCAAAACGAAAGAAGTCTCCTGGATTCGGAGTGGTAGTAGATGACTTTGAAGTTACAGTTATGTACTTATGTGGTATATTAGACAACAAACTATCTGGTGAGAGAATGTCATTAAACATTCTCTCAAAGGTCAATCAAAAAATTCATTCTTGCTAGAATATCCACTTTAATAGTCAGAAATGCTCTTGAAAATATTAGCAAGGCACTTGTAAAATGCAATTTTGATTAAGCCTGCACTTCATGGTATACTAGCATCCCTAAGACAGACTTGCAAAACAACCTAGATTAGGTTAATTCTTTGCCTCCATGCCCAAACACATGTTTCCCTGTTCATTTTATCAGCCTTGAGAGAGGGTATCATTCATCAAAATGTATAACGTTTATAGCTGTGAAAAATGTGGTAACCAAATATTTATGTATTTCTTTTTCTTGGGTTAGAGATGTCACAGTTATCCAACTAGATGGAGTGCCACTGATTTTGTGCCACTTGAGATTCAAAAGCAGAATGGGTATTCAGCAGCAGTTATGTGGAATGCGTTACCTGCGAGTCTTAAGATAAGCTCTATTGAAAAATATTGAAAAGGAGATGGCTGCCTTATAAAAACTCTCTGATCGTAGGTTCCATGCTCTCCTCAAACTTTTTCAACTAACTAGTCAAGAGTTAAGTCACTTCTGCCTGTGACTTTAAAGCTGTGTGTGTGTGTGTGTGTGTGTGTGTGTGTGTGTGTGTGTTTGTGTTTGTGTGTGTGTGTGTGTGTGTGTGTGTGTGTGTGTATACACATGATCTCAGGGCTGGCCTGAGGAGATTTCAGATTGCAGCCTAATCTGTCTGGGGATCAACTGTCCCCACAACCTCACCACTAGACACCTGTGTGTGTGTGTGTGTGTGTTTTAGGTGTGTGTGTGTGTGTGTGTGTGTGTGTGTGTGTGTGTGTGTGTGTGTGTGTGTGTGTGTGTGTGTGCATGTGTCCACTGGCCTGGAAAGCCTGCCTCTACAATGTGTGTGTATGTGTATGATAAGTCTTTGTGATGAGAGAACGTCTGGAATATCACTTACTGTCATTGCACCTGTGAGTCTGTTTATCTGTGTGTGTATGTGTGTATGTGTGCATGTGTGCGTTTGTGTCTGCATGTGTGTGCAGGTATGTTTGTGGGTGTGTGTGTGTGTGTGGGAAAGAGGATGAGAGCAAAATAAGATGTCAGGTGCCCAGTTTGTCGGCCATTGACAAGGTCATTCTAACCACCGCTGAGACGGGCCTTTCCTCACATATGAAGATGGTTATTTGGGAACAACAACACACGACTGGTTTGACTATAATTAAATCTTCACCACACGGCTCCCCTGTTTCATGGTTCGATGACAAAATCCCATTCATGTGACCCTGAGTTTTTGTGATGTCATCTTTATCTCAAATGAAAGAGCCTGGGAACATGAAGGAGAGCTGCTTTGTCCTGGGCTGCCACCCGTACCCGTATTCTGGAATACTGAGCACCCAAGAGCCCTTTGCACGTACGTGATACTGAGCTGGACATGGCACCGATGGGATTGTCCCCCAGGTATGGAAGGACAATCCCATCCCAGAGTCTCTAAGTGAACCAAAAACAAGAAACTACAAGGCCAACATTGCAGAGACGTGACAGTCAGTTGCACTGACATGTTTCTACAGGAGCATAGAAAAGACGAACCAAGCACTGGTTCTAGTGAGAGCCTTTCGTAATTTTACATAACCTGAAGGTCACGTGGTTCTCCGACATGCTTGTAAAACAATTTTAACGTTAGCAGTAGTGCAAAACAGTGGGGGTCTGAATTTTGTAGTGTTATTGTGGTATGGTCATCATCATCACCAACACCATCACCATCAATGGCACAAATGTGACTTAAAAGCATTGCAATGAAGGATGAAATAAGCCCTACGGTCCTGTTGAGACATGTAAACTTCTAAGATGACTTGAAGCCTGGCAACCCGAGAGGTCTGCAATGCCCCCCTGACAATCATATTCTCTATTTTAAACAGAATGGGGGATTAAGTGTGAGAGACTCAGGATAAAATTCCTCTAGACCAGATACTGACTGCTTCTCCAGTAAACCAACCTCTGAGGAGCTTCTAAGACTCTCTGGTCCACGGTGCCACAAGGTTTTGCCACGTCTTGGGCATTGATTGATTCAGCTGTCACAGCAGCCTGGTATTCTTGCCCAGTGCAGCATTCCCATGTGTAGGTGTTACCTCCCAGGGATCCTTTCAGGTATTGCCGGCTTCTACATCTCCAGGAAAAACATGGTTTCCTCCCTATGCTGGTCGAGACGTGACATGGCAACAAATGCTGCACAGCATTACTTATAGTGCAGGGAGCAGCTTGGTGGTAGTGTATACTGTCTTGGATACACAGAGGACACTGTTGTCTTTTTGTTTTATGTTTTGGTCTCTATTCTTTTCTTAACCACTGTTTTTAGCAATTAAAAAAAGTAATCAAACTTAAATTATGTAATTCACAGTGTTTGAATGAAACACGTATGTGAAGACATTGAGTAAGCTAATTAAAGGAGACAAAACAAACTCAGTCGTATCTACTTACATTTTAAGGTATTTATCTGTATCTAAATTGTAAAACCTTACCCATTGTTGTGTCACAAAGTATTGCATTAAAGTCTGCCTTAAATTGGTCCTCAAAGCCACTTGACTAAACATAATTTTCCCAGTAACAGCCACGATCTGAAGACATCACCTGCAGAAATATCTACGATTAGAACGGCTCACTGCATTTGTTGACCCAACATGTCAGTGTAGACAGGGCTCTTTACCTCCGCTATTTTTCTTGTCAACTCACTCTCCACACTGCGTTTAGAATTGAAAAGGTCAGTGATCAATGTCAGGGACGAGTCAGTGCTTTTGCCAAGGCTTGATATACTGGGAGTAGATCCCATGAGAAACTGGGACACCCCAGCTTGTCGAAGAGGGAATCCCAGGATGTCCCGAGAGGAGCTGGACAGACATCCTGCACTGAAGAAACAGGACATATACTGTATGGGCTGCTCTGCAAGGTGTGTTGCCACCATCACACTGACACAGATGACAGTAACAAAAGGCTCTTAACCATTTGACAAAAGTGCTCCAATAAACTGTTGTGTGTGGATTCCTTTCAGTATCAAAATGAATCAGATGTATGTACAGAAAAGGGATACAACTGAGGGAAAAAAAGGTAGCGGACAGGAGAGGTAAGCATTAAAGAAATAGGAGACAATGCAGTTTGAGTCCAAGTCAGATATTGGAGCCTCACTCCTCTCACTGGTTGATCCTCTCAGAGCACATTTTCTCAACTCATTTATCTGTCATTATGCTTCACCTCAGCCACCTGCCTCATTCATGGCAATGAAGGAAGTAGAGAGTGTGTTTCGCCTCTTTGTTCTTACACTTATGTGCATTCATTGTCTGTTTTTTCAAGCACACTATAGAAATGTTTTGAGCATGAGCCAGTACTGCATGTGTGATCCCTCAATTTGTTGAAACTGATGTGTACAGTATGTATATGTGTGTATAGAAAACATTGTAACTCACAACTCGTCAAATAAAGATGTTTGGTCGGTGGCCCTACTCATCAAACTCTATGCACCTCTAGCGTCAGTTTTGGATGATGTCAGGGATGGCGTGTCAGTTTTTACGCTTGTTATAGGCATAGCGTCTTTTCAAAATAAACTACGTAGGTTTACTTCGTTTTTAGAATTACTAATGCAACAAAAGTACTTAGTTAGGTTCAGGAAACAAAACTTTAGGATAAGGAAAAGATTGTGGTTTGGTATATGTCTATGTCATGTAACTGCAGTTAGTGAAGCCTGGAAATGACATACCAAAACTAAAATTCAGACTAAAATTTGTCAACTTTTAATTGGTTTCACAACGGACAAGAACGGCAGTCCTCACCTTCCACCAGCCCAGACTTTTATGTGCTCTTTATTGCTCTGACCGTCCAATAATGAAGCAGATGAGTTGACATTAGAGTTAGTTGAAAGCCCGGTGCGTTTCATACAGATGCTAAATTGGACCTTGGTGCGTCGATATCAGAAGGCAAAGTGGCACTGGCCATATACGAAATGTACAGAGATTTCGTTGTTATTCTCAACCAATAACCCAGGATTCTATCTGTGTATTTTGTATGTTAAAAAACATAATCAGATCATAAGTTGCCACCAAAATTGTTTTACTTACATAAGTTCTGGTGCATAATGAGCCTTGCATCTGCACTTTACCTCCACTCTTGACTACCTTAAACTGTTCTGATCAGTATTTGATTGCAGCAGGACCCACAACAACTTTTGTATGCATGGGGAAAACAAATCTGTGTGAAAATAATCTTAAACTAATTTGGTAGTAATTCCTTTTTTTAAAAGAGTAGTGCGTAGAAACTATGTGGGTCTGGAACGAAGCATTTGTCTCTGTTTGTCTGCATGAAAGAGACAGTGAGACAGACAAGAGAAAGACAAGAGTTGGATGGTACCCAGTAAGAAGGAATTAAAAATCAATACGTGCCACAGAGAATCACTCAGAACATTTTAGCTGAAAAACAAAACAAATCATGTTGCTCACTATAAAGTAAATGGGTTTTCTCAGCACAGACACTAAATAGTTTCAGGAGTGAGGGATCGATTTGAAGCCTTACAGAGTAGACCCTAAGGTCTGGTTTACACTAGTGAAAAATATGTTTTTATATCGGAGGAGAAAAGCCAAAAACCACAAAATATCACACACCAAAGTAATACAGTGTGAGTGCAATTCTTACGGACACATTACATGACATACAGCTCTGTGTAGCAGTCGGTTGTTTATTGTCAGAGTCAGATTGTATTTGAAAAGTTTATCTTTTAGTCAGCAAACGTTCTCAACATCATTTTCAAGGCAAAGTAAAGCGTGTAGGGGGGGGTGACAAGGAGATTTTTATAAAGCGCACACGCACTCTCACTCTCCGTCATTGGAAAGTGTTTGGAGATGGGCGAGCTTTCAAAAAATACTTGGGAGGTGATTGGATGAACCATCTGTCAATCAAAGTCTTCCTGAAGCGAGTTGGGATGAGGGGCAAAAACATATTTTCGAGAAAAGCCTTCGGGGTTGCTCTTCCTTCAATGAAAACATACTTTCCAGTTCTGATATAACTTATGCTATTGCAGCATTTACACTTACCTCTTCAGGAGCCACCATTTTTAACAACGCCTGTAGCTGCCAGTAGCTCCTCACAGGACGCTGACTGGTCCGGACACAGACGCGTTACTTAAGGTCTGACAATATGGATTTTTGTGTGATGTGTGAACCCACAATTCTCGTACATATTTTCAATTTACAAATGTTTTATGACGAAGTTAATTCATTGACATTTTTGTTAGGGGCTCAAGGACACAGAATGTGTTTTGGTGAGAAAAACTAAATGTAAAAACAAATATTTGCTGATCTAACTGTATTATATAACACAGATCTTATATAGCTGCACACCAGAAAATATGTAATACTGAAGCATTGAGGGTTTGGCATAGTTTGTTATACAAATCTACGTTTTCTTTTTGAAAAAAGTTTAGGCATCATTACAAAAGTATTATATTGGTCCATATAACAATATTCAGCCTCGTAATGAGCCTCATTCACAAATCTCTCCCTTAGAGATAGGGTGAGAAGTTTGGTCATCCGTGAGGGACTCGGAGTAGAGCCGCTGCTCCTTTGCGTGGAAAGGAGCCAGTTGAGGTGGTTCGGGCATCTGATAAGAATGCCACCTGGGCGCCTCCCTAGGGAGGTGTTCCAGGCACGACCAGCTGGGAGGAGACCCTGAGGGAGGCCCAGGACCAGGTGGAGGGACTATATCTCCAAACTGGCCTGGGAGCGCCTCGGGATCCCCCAGTCAGAGCTGGCTGATGTGGCCCGGGAAAGGGAAGTTTGGAGTCCCCTGCTGGAGCTGTTGCCCCCGCGACCCGATCCTGGAAGATGGGATGAGAGATGAGATGAGACTTTGTTCATACTCATCAAACAAATTTAGAACTGCCTCAGACCATGCGTATGCACAAATGATGAAGGCCTGGCTGTCTTAGAAAATGTAAAAAACACGTTTTAACTGAATACATCTCACATTAAAACCACATTCATTAAAAAAGCACACTAATGCATTGGTCAAATGCAAAAAAAATCTAATTAAATTAAATTGACGCCCTTTCATTAAAATATTCAATCATAAAAACCGAGAGTCCAAAAAGCTTACAATGCATATGATAATATCCATATTGAAATGTAATCGTTTGGATTTTCATTGTTTCAATTTCCTTGGCCTATAATGATCGGCTAATTCTAGTGCCATATATACAGCAGATGTAGCCAATGTTCAGGGTTGAAATTCTTTCTTTTTTGCTTTCGGGGCTTTTCTTTTAAAACAACGTCACAGCTTTCTCTATGATAAACCTCTTGGCAAACGTATTTCCTTATATATACTGAAATGTGGGTGTGTTAGCATGCTTATTGCAAATAGCGGGCACACACCTGTATATTTAGGATGATTCTGATTCACTGTCATACTCACTGTGGTAAGAGCAAAATTGTCTGTTGCTCACGTGTCATGAATCCGGCGGTAATTTTGAGTGCACACTTATTTTGATCTTTGTTCATTGATCCTGTAAGCAGGACAGTTATCTAACTTAACTAAAGTCTGGGGATTCCTGGCTCCAAACATTTATCATTATAAAGGCAGTGTACTGTGTAAGTATAAATGGCATCAGCAGTAATTACTTTAAAAAGGCACCTCACACACACATGCACACACACACATTCAGGCAAAAAAATGAAAGTCCCTCTTGGTGTAATTGTTCAGTGTGTGTGAAGCCTCACATAAATTGTGTGGACCCATTAATTATAATAAAGACACACACACGGATGTCCTTGAAGAGCAAAATAATGTTTGTTCATAAAAGAGCGAACAGGGCTTAAATGTTTCTCACTTGTGCAATTTACAAGACAAGGGAAATTAATTGAACATCTTGATCCCTTCAGTGGCAAATTGTTTCTTTATAACAGTTGAAAAATAAAGTGGGAAAAATGAGCAAAGGTGATTCAAAGAGCATTAAATAAGAATGCACAGCAGGCAAGAGTGGGAGATGAATCTCTAGAGGTAATCTGGTCACATATGCAAATGCACCACAAACTTCTGAAGAAAACATCAGAAGAACATATATTTAAAACACAAGGGAATGACTTACTCACTACAATTGTGGGCAGTTAGAAGTGGAAAACAAAAGTTCAAAATCCTACTTGAGCTTTGACTTACAAGTCATTTTCATATCCAAAGACACGGCCATTTGTCTGTCACTTAAAGGGTTGCTGAGTCAACAATAAATATGTTCAATAATGTCCAGTTTAATGACTTCAGGGCCTATCAGATTACATTAGGAACATAGAGCAAAGAGTGTGAATATATCTTAACACAATCTTTAAAATGAATGTCCCCTTTAATTTCAACTGCTTAAATTGCAATAAAATAAAATAAAAGGAAGAATGGGGGGGGTTACAACCCACTTCCAATCCCCTCTATTTGGTTTGAGCTGGCACTTCATATGCAACCCATCATGCGAAGGTGCAAACAGAGTGGAAGTGGGTAGGGAGAAGGTGTAGGGGGCCGTATTGGATTTGGGCCTTTGTGTCACACATGAGTGAGGGAAGGAGTTAGCGGAAATTAATATGCAAAGTACAGTGAAGAAACACAAGAAGGAATCTTAGCTGATCCTTAAGATCAGTTAAGATTTCTCCTCCTAACTCAGGACACCAAGGAGAAATGTTTCACACTTTGAATTACTAAAACAAATCAAAGCTCACAGCTGAGAATCTATCTCATTAAAAACTTTTTAGAAGAACTGTGGTCAAGGCTTGAAACTGACTGAGGAGAAAAGAGTAAGAGGCCTCAACATCCCATCCAAGTCTGTCAGCACCTGGCTCTTTGGAGTCTGTTGGAAGCTGTTTAAAAACTCGTCAAAGCATCAACACGCCATTTAGTCCACCATCAAAGAGCATGGCAGGGAGTGTGTGTGTGTGTGTGTGTGTGTTTAAGAGAGGATGAGCAGCTACTTTCTCCACAGTTGGTCTTGTAAATGTGTGTGCCCACATTAGCGCGGAAGCGTGCTCGTGCATTTAAAAGCGCTGCCGTTGTCTCCAATTTGTAGTCAACAAATCACATAACTCAGACGGCATATGGAAAATGTTTGATGCTTTAATGGCTTGTGCTGCAAACAATGGGAAGAAATGGAGGTCTGTCTGAGTGGAGAGAGCATTAGTGATTTGAAGCTTTCAATTGTGTGTGTGTGGGCGTTTGTTTCTTTTTGTAATGACCAAATGTCCTCGCAGGAATAGAAAAGATGTGAAAAGTCCTCTTAATTGAGGACATTTTGATCAACCAAAGTGTATTTAGGGTTTTGGGTTAAAGAGTTTACTGAGTGCAACACCGTAAGTGATTCTCGGAAAGTGTGCACTGTTATTCCCTTTGGAACAGTTCATAGCGTCGTACCCTTTGTTATGATTTCAAGCCCCCTGATTTATAGTGTGGCCGTGTGGAACAAGTGAACACTTGTGTCTTTAGTGTTTGGATGGACCTTAACAAGGTGGTCTGAGATCAGTTGAAGTCAAAGCGCGGAGTTTGCATATAGGCACAAAATATTTCATGTTGATGGCAAGAAAACAGGACAAATAAGGGAACTCACATGATAATTTTTCGAAAAACGTGGATGTGGAAGAGGGGCTCTTATTGTGATTCCTTTGTCCATTAAATGTTCATGCTCACGAGGTTCTGCCTGTTTGTGCATTGCTGTCTATTTCTTCTTCTTGGCATTTTCTTTTGACTAAAAGACCACTGACACAAATTTAATGGCAACAATGGAGAACATCATCACAATAGTCAGATTTGCATCCAAATTCGTACTCAAATTCCAAAAAATCACCAAAGGAAAATGCAAATAAAAGCCTGTTTCAATTTACTACCATTATGCGACTATATAGGATCTGCTTCATCCATTAAACCTTTGTAGAAGTAGTGGGGGCAACAAAATTACACATTTAAAGAGCGCCAGTCAAACGGTGCAAAACAATGTAAAACACACAATGTAACATGATATTTTTTGTGAAATGTATTTTTTGTAAAATGATATCTTCTGTTTGTGTCAGGTTACAGTCTCCTTATTACTCCACACAGATCTGTCTTTTTTATGCACAAATGCACCAGTTGGGTCAGAAGGAGGGGGAATCAACCTTAAGGACTCGAACAAACCCGGAGTGAAATCAGCCAACGACAAACTTGCGTGTGCACCTTCGTGTGCCTACACGCTGGGAATGCTTGTGTGTGACTCTCCGTAGCATCACTTTTAACCTTCATATTCAAACAACAGCAGCTCCGGAGGTCTCTGGGACGGAGGGCAGGCCAGGCAGAGGTCAGGGAGCCGAGGAGGTTCCTCAAAGTTTATGTTAAACCAAACCACTTGGAAGAGAAAATACCATTATTATAGAGGTCTACTCCTGTCAAGTTTCATCAAAATACCAGAAGACAGATGGCTCGACTTCAGAGAAACACCTTAGTGTGTGTGTTTGTGTTGGGGGGTTTCAGGGAAGAATCATTTGCATGTTCATTGCTGTGTTGGTGTGTCTTTGAGAGAGAGAGAGAGAGAGAGAGAGAGAGAGAGAGAGAGAGAGAGAGAGAGAGAGAGAGAGAGAGAGACATTTCCATATTTATCACTGTGTGTATATGTGTGTGTGTGTGTGTGTGTGTGTGCGTAAACATCATAGCTGAGACTGTTCCCTTCACAGGCTGAGTTGAAACACAGGTCTCTGGGCTGGTATTAAAGCCTAATGTAGCAGACTGGTCTGGCTCAGAATATTAATGCACACTCACTAAAACGTAAATGCCGGAAAGGTATCTGTGTGGTTGGAAGAAAAAAAAGTTGGGTAGTTGGAGCTGTAGACAGAAGCTCAGTTTCTGGTTCAATATTGGAAATCTCAAACAAGATTTTAACTGTGCATCAATCCCATCGCTATAATGTAAAGGTAGCATGAAGCCATGGATCCCACCACGAAGGTAACAAAGAGGATTTTATAATGACACTAACAAAGAAACTGTATTTAAAGCATAAGACTGGTATTATTTTGTTCTCCTTTGAAAACACCAAAACCAACAAGTATCGTCTGTGTAGCCACAGCCTGAAATGGCCTAATCCTCTATGATCCCCTATTAAAAACACATCAATGAGCCACACTGTTCCACTGGGTGACATGCTCCTTCATTACTATGAGAGTGGGCACCAGGGTTTATTTTGAGTCAATCACACACAAATCTTTAAAACTCAGCAATGCACTAAGTTCGCAGTTGAAAGTAGTCCCTGGCAATTACACCATTTACTCCTGTTTGAGTAAAGTTTGCTAAAAACTACAGAGCTCAGCTGTTTTTTTTTTTAGTGAAAGTAGCATTCAGTCTTTTAAGAGTAAAGTCTTCAAACAGGAGCAAATGGTTTGGAAGAGAGCCACAGACAGAGTTGGACTAATGTATTTGTGATTTTTGGTTTCTTTTTTGAGGTTATTTCATGCCTTTGTTAGATAGTGATAGTAGAGAGATGACTAGCTGCAATGGAATATCTGTGTCGTCTGAGAAGTCGAGAATACAGTCATAATATTTGGAGAATGAATCTACCTACCTGTCCTATAAAACCGAAACTAACAGAAAACTCTACTGATCAGGCATACATCTCACCATTGTGCTAGGGAGCCATAATCCATAAACACCTTTTCAATTGTAAAAGATATAAGCCAACTCCAATCTCAACTCAATGCGGTTTCACGTCATTCAGTCGCTGATCTCGTAGCTGGTTATGGCCATTCTGTTCACACCAGAAGTGCATTTTACTTGTTTGGCTCATATCTTTTTTTACTTCTTATCATTTTAAGTTTAATTATCACCTACATGCAACAGCAATTGCTAAGAGCCAGCTTCCTTATTTCCATTTTTAATCACTTTTATTTGACTTTCTTTGAATTCGTGAGAGCAGCACAGTGCGTCACAATAACCAGAGACTATTTGGCCTTGGGCACATCGAAAAAGAATTTAGTGGCATCCAATCTCATTCGAGTGGCCTGAACAAGAGATGTTGTCGTCGGGTAGACGTTCTCGCAAAAAAAGAAAACGGTAAAAGCTTTCTGCTGTTCAGCCAATCAACTGTGACCTTTCAGGGTCGACGTCCTCTTGCTCCCACAACACCACGGACCAAAATTCCCTTGAAAGTAGAGAAAAGCCGCCAACACTGCATCTTCATTTCTTTCTTTTTTCAAGCACAAATCAGCAGGTGATGGGATGACATTTCCAAATCACAGACATGGGTTGTTATTGTGTGCGTTATCAGCGTGTGTGTGTGTGTGTGTGTGTGTGTGTGTGTGTGTGTGTGTGTTATCAGAAAGAATGTGAACATAAATGGCAATTTTGTGAGTTGTAAAAGTGTGTCAAGATAAGATTGTGTGTGTTTTTTAGTTTTTTGTGTGTGTTGGCTTAGGTTGTCCACTTGCTTTATGTTTGGTGTGGGTGTATGAATAAAATGATGAGGATGATGGATGTGAACTTTTCTTTTGTTTTTCCTCAACAGCTTGGGATGCAAGTCTGTAATGAGTGCAATGAAACCCAATTCAGCTTACCAGAGGTTCCAACCAACATTTTTTTGCCACTGAGAGCTTTAAAGGTTCCAATGAGTTGTTCTTTTTTCCTTGTTTTCTATTTGTGTTAATGAATGTTGGGCTTTATGCAAGAACAACCCGTTTTTAAGTGCATGGTATGAGTGATTTGGGAGAACTTGCAATAAGTCTGTATCTATCCAAGTCTTTCACTAATGTATATTGTATTAGTTTGAACCAATTTTGAACCCAATATTGGGTTTTCCCAACTCAAAATCGTCCTCAAATATCCTATTTGGCTCTGTAATTCGAATCACAGGCTAAAAAAATTCTAAGATTATTAATATAGCCTAACAATATCACCATTAATTTAAATTGTCAGCACTCGTTACAATCATTGATTCATTGGCTTTAGCAGGTCCTTTTCATTCCCCTGTTGACGCTGGTAAAATGATAGACTTTGCTCTTTATGGATCTCTGAAAGCAGGACTTCAATATAGCACATATGTGGCAGGACTTTATGGTATTATTGGGCAGTTAATTATGCTAATTTACAATTCTCATGAATGGACGCTCATTTGTGCACAGGTGGCCTTCATCACGTTTACGCTGGTCATTGGCACAGTTATCGGAAGTTAGGAGCGTTTGTTGACTCTGAGGTGATACACTTGCACATACCCAATGTACCAAATAAAAAATATTTGTATTAAATATAAATATAATATAATAATATAATAAATATTTTTAAGTTTCTATAAATGGGTCCCCATTTTGTTTGCACGTATCTGGCAAGTTGCAAAATTGTTGTTCCGCAATACAATACAATCAAATATTTGGTCGCACAAACTAAGCACTGTTGAACTTCATGGTTATGTTAAGGTACTCACTGCACACAATTAAGGAAGCATCATAGTCTCGGTATAATAAAGAAAAAAGTTGAAACCATAATTTTCTGACCCTTATCAAAGTGCTTTGTGCTTAAGGTGGTGGTAACATGCCAAGACACAGACTTATGCAGAGGTAAATAGGAAGACTGCAAGCCAATAAACAATGAATATAAACAATACAATAACAACAATAAAGCTTTGCAAATCTATAATACTATCACTGCCTGTTGGCTAGCCAATTGCTTGATAATGAGTACTGCTTCTCTGAAATGACACACATACCCTGAAAAAGTGCCACTGCAGGTTTCAAAGGGCCAGGATGGCGTGTGCGTGTGTGTGTGTGTGTGTGTGTGTGTGTGTGTGTGTGTGGCAGCCAGTGCGTTAAAGCACTTAACACTCCTGATTCTCTGTTGTGGTTGTGGTTTTTCCCTATCTGCTTTCTGAGACGCAAGCGTAAAGTAGGAACATATGGAACCAAAACATTTACAAAGACATAAATTATTGAAACACAAATTGAAAAGCTACATTACAACAAACTGCAGACTTGAATATGTGCAATATTTCATACATGCCCTTTTTACATTTCTGCAATGCAGTAATACTTACAGGACTTTTTTTTTTGCATCTGTCGGATGAGAGCCTTGGCAGCAATGTATGGATTTAAATGTTTTTTAATCATCAGTAGAAGCATTTTAAACGACCTCCAATGCTTTCCTAAAGAGCCATGTTAATGTTAAATGTAATCTTTCTGTTTTTGAAAAGCAAAATGTGTCATAGCGAATACGAGAAATCACCTTTCATTTTAAATCGTAGCTTTACAACTATGGTATGGACAGGTAATATATCAACAGCACCGAGGACATCAAGGGACGAAGGTTACGTCTTTAAATGTTGTTTTGTCAGTCAAGAAATCCATATTTATAGAACATCGATATAAAACAGAGCCAGAGAATGTTTGTTGGCTTACTGGCTTAAACAATTATCATTATATGGACAGGGGTGACCACATACTTTTTTGACCATATAGTGTGAGCACCAGTGCCAGCAGAAACAATTCCAGCAACTGACGGGTAGGCCAGGCGGTAAACATGCAGCACTAAACAAGTCTGTTGTTCTGAAAGAAACAAAGCGCCACTAACACCTTCTGCACCAACTTCTTTTTCTTTCTTTTTTCCTATACTTTATCATGTGAACTGTATCGCATGGATTAAACCACAACGCTTCAGTTTGATTCCAGTCGCTTTCTACAGAGAGCCCCACTGATGACCGCAGACACACACTATTCACACTCACACATGATGGAAAAATAAACTTGTGAGGTTACCCTTGGTGCAGGCAGCCAGGAATCAATAATTCTGAAAACACGCCACTTAACTCTCGCCGGCTCTGCCTCTAATTCGCTCTCCCTCTCCCCCCCCCTCCTGAAAAGAAAAGTGAAAAAGAAGAGCAAGCGAGTCAAAGCCCCCCCCCCCTCCGCCACTCTCTCCCACCATGCGGAACTCTTCCAAGTCCTCCCTGTTTCCAGAGATAGCGACAGGCATTAAACAACATCGGGCAGGAAATCGGAGATGTAACGACGTCTTCTGCTGCTGAATTATTGAACACTACAAAGGTACCGAACGCGAACACACACTTCAATGCACAAACACACGCTAATATGGAATTTCATGCAGGGACACTGATGATGACTTTGATAAGAGCCGGTCCAGACAGCATGTTATTTTTATCAACTCTCTCTCTCTCTGCTTCTCTGCATTACTATAACAGGACCAGAGGACAGCTGGTTCTTCAGCATAGCATCAAAACACTATGAATCAAAACACAATAAATCAAAACACAATGAATTAAGGTGATGAGTCGTCATCAATACTTTCTAATCACATCAAGGTTTTGGTCTGTTTTCAGAGATTTCTGCCCCAAAACAATGGATTTGAATGGACGATGACAAAAAAAGGTTTCCATTTTCAGGAGTGGGGATGTTATGAGACCACACATTTTGTAGTTGATACTAATATAAAATGTTCACGTTTCTCAATACCCAATTCAATACCAATACCAAACTAAATCAATAAATCCAATGTAGTTCAACATCTACTACATTCAACATCTTGAATATATTACAATATTACAAGATCCGCCTCAAGTTTCTTCCCAAAAAATACATTTAAAGGATTTAAAGGATTACATTTGAACACATTTTATAACATTATAATTTACCTTCGCCTAAATCTATTTTATTGAATAGGCTTGAACCCATCATAATGTAACTTAATCCTCCGTATGTTAGCTGTTATCTCCGTAATTTAGTCAAGAAGGATTGTGTTGACCGCCGACTGCTAACAGCTAATGTTAACTAGGTTCTCTTCCTGCTGATTTCAACACAGATTAGTTGTTCACAATGTAGCATTATAGTTCCATAGACAACGGGACGACCTAAGTCTCAAGCTCCAACCAGATCTCATGGGAAGTTTCACGTGTAATTTTACGCCACGTTATCGTTATAAAGGCTGCAGTTAGGCACAGGCAGCAAAACTAATTGGTTAGGTTCAGAAAGGTTCAGGATTAATTCACAAACATGGCTGTTATAGTTTTCATTGACATATACAGTATGTTTTAAGCACTTTGAGACAAATTTCATTCAGTGAGGTCTCATTCAAAAACATCCATCACGCTCTCTTTCCATCATCGCAGCAGTCTACAATATTGACACTTGTCAAATAGAAATACTCAGTTTTCCCCTATTCACTCTTGATTTTTCACATGATGACCATTACTCATTATCGATAGATGGGAAACACAGATGGTGGAGCCCAAGGCGTGAGATCGAAGGCTGTGCTCTTGTTGGCCGTAGAGTGATTTATACCCAGTGAGTATTTGTATACAGTGTGTGTATGTGTGTGTGTGTGTGTGTGTGTGCTTCCCCTCGACAGACCATCTCCTCAGTGAGGAATGAAAGGCCCGGGATGTCATCAGTTCCCATATTGATTTTCCTGCTCACATGCTTAATTGAAGTTGTTGGGGTATACATAATTGAAGTCGGTTCTCTCAATCTCTCCCTCTCTCTTTTTCTCAAACATTAAAAAGAGAAAAGTCATACCTCTTCCTACTCTCCGCTCTTTTCTTATTTCTTTTCAAGAGACAAGTGTTAATGAGGAAGCCTGTGGCTATGTAGTTTTGATAGAGTGGTCGGGTGCATATGTATGTGTGTGTGTGTGTGTGTGTGTGTGTGTGTGTGTGTGTGTGTGTGTGTCTGTCTGTTGTGGGAGCATAAGACTGTAAGACTGTATGTAGTTTCTGAGTGAACAACCTGATCTCATGGGAAGGCTTATAAATAGCACACCAC
The DNA here is from genome assembly GCF_023349555.1 of Cebidichthys violaceus. Lineage (NCBI taxonomy): Eukaryota > Metazoa > Chordata > Actinopteri > Perciformes > Stichaeidae > Cebidichthys > Cebidichthys violaceus. Next base: position 2,614,973 of record NW_027176307.1, on the reverse strand, counting down.
TGTTAAGGACATTTCGCGTCTAATTTCTAGGCATTTTAAGATTTTAACAGATGCATGGTTGCGGTTAACGTGGCTAGAGTTGTGAATTCAATAAAGTTGTGTTTAGTCAATAAATGTACTTGGTTAGGTTTAGGAAAAGATCATTGTTTGGGTTAGAATAAGTAAATTCAGGGCTATGTGAATAAAGTTATGTACTTAAGTTAAGAAGTCAACTTAAACCGGCACATAAGGATGTACAGTTGTAATTTAAACACATGATTTTAAATTTAACTCTGTTAGTGCAACATCACCTGGCTCCAGAAATTGGCCTGTTATTCACACCCTATTTGGTGATACCAGGGAGGAGAAGGTGGTGATGAAAGATATGATGACAAAAATACACTTTATAAATACGTCAATACCTGGGAAACCAAGTCCCTGTTTCATTTGAGCCAGAAACATGTTCAAAAGTAAAAATAAAAAAAGTATTGTAATTTAGTATAATTTTTGCGATACTTGTACCTTACTTGAGTATCTTCTACTACTTTAAATCTGTACTCCACTGTATTTCAGAGGGAAATATTGTACTTTGTATTTGACAGCCTTATTTTTGGAGATTCAGATTATCGATACCAAATACAATCAACTAATAAATCAGGATGTAATGTTGTAGATTAAGCTGTCCAGAGGTATAAGAGGTACTTAAATCTAGCTCCTCCTTTACCACTTATCTGCATAATGAGTACTATTACTTGTTGGTCCTTTAACTATATTCTCATGGAAATGAATGAAAATGCCCATTATAATTAACGATAGACCTAAGTAAGGACTTCACATTTGTCTGACCAACAAATCTTCAGAAATCTAATTTATTATTAAACAATACAAATCATCACATTTTAGGAAGCTGTAACCAGAAAATAGTAGGGTTTTTTTTCTTGGAAATGACTGCAATTATTATTAGGTCATGGAAATAGGTGTCTGTTGATTGACTAATCAATTAGCTGACGGATCATCTCTATTTAGTTTTGGTTTAGTTTGTACTGACATAATTTGATTTTAAGACTGTATTTCATCTAATTTCACGTTTGGTTTCATTTAACATCTCTCCATTTACCATACATTGTAAATGAGTGATATGCTTAAATTAAGTCTATTTTTTCATTCTTAGATAAATCTAATTTATATGTAAATTGTTTTAGAAAAAAACAACAACTACAGGCTTAATGAAGATATTTTGAGGTTAATACACAGATAATATCACTGATTGCCTTTAATCACTGTTTTATAGCGGCCACACTATGAAACAATGAAAATGATAAATGAAGTTGATATTGTCAAAGCTGAGACTCTGTTAATGAAAACAAGGAGAAACCCCCATGACAGCGTCAATATTTACAGCTGTGGCCAGAGACCACAACCCAGTTCTGAATTAATGTGTTTAAATATCTCATTGTGCATAATCACAAGTGTTTGCTAGGATAAGAATAAGACAGCATAATTAAATGAGTAGTCTCTTCTATAATTAAACAGAAGAAAGCGAGTAATGAATCTCTCAGGATCAAAGCAACGCCATGTTTAATACAGATCATCAGGTAGAGGAAAGTCAGAGGCAAAACTTTACTGTAACATGAATGAAAGCTGAAATCTGTCTGTGGATTGTGGATTGTGCACTGTCCACAGTGAAAAGGCTTATGGAGTGGCATTTCTCATGCTGGAGTTGTTCCTCCTCTTTCTCAGATCTTCATTTTTTGTGATAATCTTCCTCTTCATCTACACAGACTTTGATCCGTTTCCTTCTCTCCCTACGAGATCTTGCCTCCTCTCCATCAAATATCTTCCTCATCCTCTACAAAGACCTCTTACCTTTTCCTGAAGATTTTCTTCTCCTTTGACATTATCCTTCACCTTTTAGAAGACCGTCCTCCTTTTTCCTCAAAGATCAACTTCTCCCAGCCTTTGTCTTGCCCAGAACAGGTAAATTTAGCCTTAAACTTAATACTGAAATGTTGTATTTATGACCACACAAATTTAAAAGACATCTAAAACTGTGTTTGCAAGATTTCACCACGCCGAAAGAAAAACAACCAATAAGAGCCGAGGAGTATGTAAAGCAGCTGTCAATCACTGCTGGTAAAGCTTGTGAACTCCAATCAAACAGATCAAATATCAATCAAGGTTACTGTTCGGGCTGCCCCCTCTTAGGCAATGAATCAGATGTTTTGGTCTTAGTCGACTAAGATTTCTTAAGTTGATTAGTCATAAGAAATTCTTCGGTCAAGCACAGCCCAAGTTACTGTATTGCCTATTTCTTGTCTCAATTGTCGTCAGAAGCATATCTTAGTGAATTGTTTAGTTTTAAAATGGGAAAGTTTGCTCTGGCCCATGCATGGCGGTGCTTAAATTTGGAATCGACTGTTTTCAACATGGCGGCCGGGTCACAACTACTGCTTTCAGAATATCACTTAATTGAAAAATAATCTACAAATGATTTGATGATGAAAATAATAGTTTGTTGCAGCCCTGCTTTTGATTGTGAACTTGGGATGACAACTATAATATTTTTAGGACAAACAGTGAATATCAGCATAGGATCTCGGCTGTACAGCGTACATGGTACTGGCTTAACCATGGGGTTCAGTTTCTTGCTCAAGGACACTTTGATGAGTGGACAGGAGGAGCTGGGGATTGAACTATCAACTCTGCAATTTATAGACGACCCTCTTAACTTCTACCTCCCCTGCACAAATCTATAAATGTCTTTAGCCCTCAAAGATACAGGCTTTAGAAACATCTGTTGCAAATGTTAAAAATGTGTCTTTAAAAATTACCCTACCGTCAAGACAGCGTCCTTAAGCAAGTAAAGATCAATTCTGTTGGCATGAACGAATGAGGACTGAATCTTCATTGTTTTTTTCTATGGCGTAAAGAATGTGCTCAGGATCAGATTAATTGCTCCAAGTGTTAATTTGCTGCCCGTCTCTTGAACGCCTCGTGTCTCCATTGATTAAAATTAGCCTGTGTCCTGTTGCTGCTCTTTGTTCATTTAACAGGGTAATTGGTAAGGCCGTTTGTCTCGTCCTCTGTCCTCCATTCTCTCTCATCCTTCCTTTCTGTTTTTTGCTCTTTCCTCCTCTCCTAAACACTCCTGTTTGCCACTGGCCTAGCTCCTAAATCACGCTGTTTGCAAGCTGTCTCCGAAGGCGAGAGTGTGTGTGCTTTTGTTTGTGTGTACCGTCTCCGCACACACAGCTCGCAGTACCCATTTCACACTCTAACATTACTGCCTGCCAGTATTTTGTTTGGTTTATTAATCCTGACTGTTACAGCATATAGGACAATATAACATCTTACAAATATGAAAGTAATAAGATGCTGGTGTTTCTCTGCAGACCTCCAGCAGCAGAAACACTGTTTTTGATTTATCCAGATATGTCCTTTAATTTAATGTAGAATGGGACATTTCACAGACATACTCAGATGAGTGTAGCAGGGATTTCAGCTTCTGCCATTTTTGTTATACGTGGCCTTTTTAAATTTGACCATCAGCAGTATAGAGGCATCGCTGACACTATTTGAAAGAACTAATAGCTGGAGGAACCAGTCTGAGGGTTATTTTCTGCAATGCCCCATATGCACACCAGCATTAAAGCAAGGGTCGGCAATCTTCTTACAAAAACTTTTTTGCTGTATTCGTTGAAATTCTCCTCACATCCCGAAAGGAATCAACAAATCAAAAGCTGTGACAAAAGAGAAGAGAATCCAATATCTGTGGCTGTCGCAAGACTGTAATACGCCCGTCCAATAATTTAATTTGACCCAAATGTAATGACTGGACAGCCTACATAGCCATGTTCGTTGTTTACGTTAACGATGATTAGGGAGGTCCGAAGGGGCCGGCTGTCAGTGTTATTGACTTGCCAACTTTCTTGCCAGATTTAGGGACTTTTGGAACTAATGCTACTTTCATTGTAAAAGAGTTGGCACTGGGGTGAGTTTTTCAGTTGGATAATATTTAAAAGCATACTCTTGCTAGTTTCTCAAGATTACTAAAGTTAGCTTTAAGACCTTGTGGCAACAGGATTTAAAATGGCCACAATTTTGCTTAATACCAGTGGAATCACCAGAATCTGTAGATTCACTCATGGGGGGTGAAGTAAATCTGCATGAATTTTTCAGATCAAGTTCAAATTTGGTAAACTTTGAGCAGCAAATTTGCACCGTTGACCTGCATCAATTTGTCTTGACTTTGAGGTGATAGAGAGCCAGTGAGTCCAAGATGGAGGAAACTAGCAGTTTATTAGTTGTGTTGCACCAACCTCTTGTATTTCAATGTCCACTCTCAGAGTATTAACAATGGAGCCAGATCCCCAGTGTGTGTATTGATACTACCTCTGGGGGGTGCCAAAGTCAAAAATTTGGAAATTGTTCACATATTGGCTTTAGATCAGTTTTCCCCAAAGAGAGAACATTCATTGAACGGAATTGAGAAGCAATAACTATTGCCTTAAAATGCAATTTTGTAGTTTTACATCTTACCTATGTTTAGTTAGTTTAGTTTTGTATGAATATGGTCTGTTTGATTTATAATAGTCTGTAAATGATCAAAGTGTATTCGTAATAATGCTGATTCACTTTTAGACATACATATTTAAATCCACTCTAATGTAATTGCTCTAGTGTGAAGTTACTGGTTGGTCTTCCTGGAAGTTAAAGGCTGTAGTTGTTTTCAATACTAAATCACATGTTACTGCCGGGGGGACTGTGGCAGTCAATAGGAAAGCATGAGGTTTGTTTCACAAGCAAGAATAAGAACAAAAGAGTTTTAAAGGCCAGAAGTGTTGTGAATTTATCTAATACTTTCAAACCATGTGTTGTCGTTTGTGTTATTTATGACCTGTTTGTATCAGTTGTTTTGTATTTCATGTGAATAAAATCTTTTTGAATGATCTTATCCGACATAGTATAATGGCAGAACAAGCTTAAAACAGACAGCTCTTACAGTGAAGATAGGGCAGACATTCAGTCCATTACAGTTAGCTTTGCAAGCCTATTTATCAGCAGGCTCGACCAAATAGAAAACAACTGAGACTTTCCTTGAACGTCAGACCGCTCAGCAACAGTGTGATTAATGGAGCCGGCCATAAGGCACATACATCAAACGGACATGGAAAATGTCTGTCTAGTTCTGCAACAGGCTGAGCTCTGACACATCCTGTCAGTCACCAGTGTCTCAGTTTTTACTGTGTTTTCGTGGGCTGCACCGTTGACTTGTTGGTTAGGGTTATAGGCAGCTAAAACACATCGGAATAAGGAAAGGATAAGATCCTAGTTACTGTTGACTAATTTATTACAGCCTAATCTAGACCCTTACTTTCCACCTACTTTAAAGGATACACTCGTGCACTGGCATTGAATGTTGGCATTGGGTGTAAATCATTTAACTATGGATTGATCCAATATGACACAGATTCTGAAAATACTTAACAGGATACCCAAATAAAGGAATGCACTACTCATAAAGTGTTGGTCTTTCCAAAAGCAGCAGATTTATCATTTTATTAATTGACAAATTTGATTAATTCTCTGGTAAATCTGGCATGGCTACTAACCCAACAATCACTGCTTCACTCACAGTGGTCTGGAAAGGCTCCATTATTGGAATCAGCGCTCAATAGATGATTAACAGTTCTCTCCTTGGCTCAGATATCAAGTCTTTGCACCTCTCACTGGATAACTTGTGATGTCTTTGTTTCTGATTTCCAAATTTTAAATTCTGAGATGTGGCAAGTCGAAATGTGGACGGACTTCTTCAGCTTTCAAATATCTCGTTTGAACAGTTGTTACTACCACTCTTTGATCTCTCATGGCACATATCTGATGGGGCTTAAATGATTCTTAACAGATCTTCCACAGACTCGGTTTAGCTTTGTAAGGCAAATGTTTTCATTGCACTATAGTTGTAAAATCACTTTCCTGACGGAACCTCAAAACTGGTGTTACCATTGCATCGTTATCAACAAACAAGATTTCTGAAGGAATCAAAAAAATCTAAAAAAGCTACACTTGTATCTTTGTATTGCGTTAACTCATAAAATACGGGTGCCAAAATATGTATACCTGATCTCACAAACCACCTTTAAAGCAATAGATCAAATAGAGAGCAGCAAAGCATGAGGAGTGCATTTCCTATTCACATTAAAATGTTTGAATAAACTTTATTGGACAAAAAAAACAAAACACCTACCACCAGGTCAGACTATACAACTGATGTCTTAAGGCCTTTAGGCACCAGGGGTGTTTTTTTTCGTGTGATTCATTTGCACATCAATATATGTTTTTCTGTTGTTTTTGTTATTTCACACAGAATATTTTCCTATTTTTTTCAGAAGGAGGTTTCTGAGCTTAAGCAATGTCAATAAAGGCATCAACCAATCACGTTGTGTTTAATGGATATACAAAATTTGCATTGTAGTGTACAACAACACGGAGGCTCTGTAGCCCGAACAAGACGGCAAAATGTGTTATTCCTTTCAACCTTGACAATGTCACCGCACACAAGATCCACTCCTTCCGTTTGTACCTTTCACAATAAAAGCCCTTTACATATACACTGCGTAACTGTTTACCAGAGCGAACTCAATATCATTTAGAGCATGTCGCTAAAAGGAAACTCAATAAAATAGCTTACAGTAGCTTTTCCCACACAACAGTTTACCTCAGACAGACTGCCAGACGCTGCTCTTGGTCAATAAGATCTTGGTAGTTGGTCCTCTGCCTGCAATAATCTTTTCAAACCTATTATTGAAAAAGTGCAACGTCGTATAAATAGTTTTAATGCAACATATTCGCAGGCGATTATTTCGCATGTTCTTGTTTTCACCCCCCCTTGTGTAAAGGCCTTAATGCTGTAGATCGTTGGTATAGCAATGAATGTGGAATAAAGTAAGTTCTTTATTTCTATGAAGAAAAAAAAAATCACTTGAGTAAAGCTGTGACATCATGACAAATCAGGTATCAATATGTATTTCAGAGACACATTTGAACAATAGTTATCAAGCTATATAACATTGAGAGGATATGAAATGGGCTTTCAGTGAAAAATGCAGGATAGATTGCATCAATCAGAGAGTAAACAGAATGATGAAGAGAAGTAAAAAGAGGAGAAAGGAGGCTTACTGTGAGAAGAGGAGGAACATATTAGAGATTAGGGTGGATGGTAAAAAAAAGAGAGGGCTGGTGGAGCCAAGGGTGGACTGAGAAGTCATGTACAGCACATTAGTCACACTTGCAGTGAGCCATAGCGACACACACTTAGTGCTGTGACATACACTATGTTAGGGCAACAGACAGTCACCTAAGGGAGGAGACCACCATTGCACCAAAAAAAGGTTTAACACTGTGTAGGGAGGTTGGCACTCCTGTTTCGAATGCAATGCCGCTGTGAGAAACCAAACTGTCTCAACCCGTGATTTGTATGAAAAGCATTTGATGCATAGGCATCAGCACAGGCAGACCGTCTTGTAGGATGAGTTTTTCTATTAATTTATGAGCTTTGTGGTGGAAAATTATGTAAAGTATGAATCTGATCTCTTGTGTTTTTTGTCATTCAAAAATGAGATGCAAACAATTACTAAATTACATGCTTTGTTTCTTGTAAACTTCTTGATATTTCTCTCAGCAGTGGAACTGTCAAGTCATTAGTTTGAATGTATTCAAACACAGCCTAATCAAAAACTACACTGTAGAACTGACAAAGCCTTTCATGACAGATAATTACAGATCCAATATAACTTCTTCTTTTTTGAATAAAAAGTGACAGCCCTGGATACAAGTCATCTTTCAAGCATTTGACTCATCGTCTAATGTGGAATGCTTGATAAATTCAGACTGTATTTAAATGTTTTGAGTGATTGGACACTCATGGCTTTAAGAACGGTTTTAGAAATACCAAAAAGAAGTCCAAACTGAGGTCACTACGGCAGTTGGTGGGTATATTCCCCCACAAAACTTGATTTCTGTGATCTAAATGTGTCCAGTTTTAGACATTTGGAGAGCCAAAATTGCATAACAATATTTGTATCACCATGTCAGAGGCATAAATGATCTGTTAGCAGTAATACATGATAATCATGTTAAATGTTGCAATGAATCACCACAATCCGGAAATATGGAAGAGGCTAAAATGATCACAAAGCAATTATATAGCTTTTATAATATACATCTCAGAGAAAACACCTCAATGACCTCCATGGTGGGTACGGACAAGAGTACACTATCAATCCAATGGACGGGTGAGATCTGTGATGGTGGTTCCAAAAAATAAGGAAAAAAGTTGAGTTGCAGCCTCAGTCTAGTATTCAGGTATTTGAAGTAAACTAATTTCACTCAGAGATCAGCAAATGCAGTTACAACAGACACTGATAGAGCAATACTAAATAAGCCAAATGGCATGCTATAAGCAATAAAGACCTAACCTTTAAATTAGGTTTTAAAAGCAGCTAGTATTATTATGTTTCTACATCCCCTCTTGCTGTGGTGGTGGTGAGGACCAGCAGGGTTTTTGTGAGAACTACAATTTTGCGGAACATGTCACTACATTTTAAATATGAGGTATTAAGCAGCTGCATCCAGAGCTCTTTTGCATCGACTGTGTCTTTAGCTTCAGGCTAACAACCATACGAGTCTGTCTGCATACTAAAGTACTCAAGGAGTGTTGAGTGAAACATAAAATTTACATTGACTTGCCTTGGGCAGTATAATGCTATGAGCACGCTTTGGTATGCTTCTGAGTTGTGTATAAATATATATTTGTCACAGTGTATGTGCCACAGGCTTTGCTGGCAGACTCTCTGGTCTTTGATATGCCTGCCATTCACCGGGGAAGAACTTGAATATTCCAAAAGTAGTACCAACACACACACACACCTACACACACAGACACAAACGTGATCATGTGCACAAGCAGGCAGTTGGTGGTTGGTGGCCCGTTCATACTCTGCATCTAGCTGCAGCAGTGACGGCGTCCCACAGGGCCAGACAGGGAGAGAATCACATTCTCTAGAAACACAGTAACAAACAGAAATCAATGTCTCAGCATCAAATTTATAAGCAATTCGGCCATTTTTGTTTCACAAAAAAAAATGTGCAGTGGATTAACTTAAAACGTTCACTGCAGCTGAAATAATGCTGTTCTCATACACTGTAGCTTTAACGATAGTAACACACTGTAATATGGCACAAACATAGTGTGAGCTTTATCAGGATGTTGTTTCAGCTGCTTCAGAGGTATTGTTGATATTATTAAATTAAGTGTTTACATGAATGTGTACTGCATATAACGCCTAGAAATTGCAAAGCAAACAGTTAAGTGTGAGGCATGTGCTCTGCTTGTGACTGGGCAGAGGAGTGAATAATGTGTCAATCACTGCATCGGCCTGAAGTACCAACTCTGAGTCGACTCTGAATATCCTGATTCGGATACAGCCCTAATGAGAACATTTTGGCCTGGGTCCTCACTTCTTCCGTAAAATAGTTAATATGTGGTTTTAGGGTTAATGTAAGAATGAGGTTACGATTGCGTCAGTGAGGGTCCTCACGAGTATAGAAGTACGAAAATGTGTGTGTGAGGGTTTTCCATTTGGCTTGCAGCCAACAGTTCACTCGGCTGGTCTGAAGTGAAACAAGAAGACAAGCGGAGCGTGCTGGTGGAAACATTCAGCTGTCTATATCCCAGTAACACACACACACACACACACACACACACACACACACACACACACACACACGCTGTCTCGTATTTCTCACACACAATGCTCTGCCTAATTAGGGTTGTAATGTGAACAAAGGCAGCAGTCCTATCTGCCACAGCAGACCTCAGAGCGCTCAAGTTCAGACAGGAAACCTCTTTGCACAGTCCTTCATTTGTCTCTCTCTCTCTCTTACACTTACACAAAACAGTGCAGATGGTTCACAGACAAAACACACAATCGCAAACGGTAACAGACAGTCAGACACTAACGCGGACCCGACGTCGATGTCACCTCTAAATATGTTACAGCCCGTTCACACACAGATTGGTCCCAACCAATTTCAGCGCCCAAGGCTCTTGTGAGACTCATTTCTGGGGTGCACAATTTGGGCATTTTGTGCACACTAAGCTGCTTTTCTCACTTAAAACAGCAATAGGAAAACACTCTTCAGAGTAGATTAATCTGAAAGTGGTAGCCTCATGTTCAGGTGTGTACAAAGTTATGACATAAGCCTGTTAACAAGACAAAGTCCTGTCTCTAACTCTCTCTGTGATCACTCTATTTAAATGTCAACATGGCCGATCATAAGGCACAGCTGTCGTTAACATAATCATTTGTTTTGTTTTGTTTTGAGAGACAATGGCGTGATCATAAAACAGTGATTTTGCTATGGTTCCATGAGACTCAATCAAATCACTATTTCATGGGCTTTCAGTATGTAAAGGAGAGCTACTAAATCGCATTTAACACAGTGTGGGTGTTCACAAAGAGCAGGAGTATTCAGACTGGACAGCCTGCTCTGCTAAAGATTACGTTCCCACACAACGAAGCTGCATTGTCAATTACTTCTTAAAGGGAAACATATTTTCTGCTGGATTACGTTATGTTTTTTATGTATAAAAGACGCATATCCAATCATTGTTCGAGGAACTATGATTTTCACCCAACAAGGTGCATTCTTTTTGATATACCCCTGATGATGAAGAGATTGAAATATAGCTCAGAAACTATAGTATAGTCACTTAACATTGTGTTTTATCTTGTAACTGCTTGTGTGACAGTGGATGCCAAGAAATGATTTTCAATGCAATATAACTTTGTTTATTTGATGTATTGTAAGATGTTCCCACACTGTAGGATGGAAAACCTTATGAATTTCTCATAAAACAATGGGATGGGCTTGGTTAACTGTTTGCCTCACAGACATAAGCTAGGCACACACACACACACACACACACACACACACACACACACACACACACACACACACAGATAGGAAAACACACACACACACACACACACACACACACACAGGCACGTCCCTGTCCTTCTGCCAGTAATGAAGCAGATAATAAGCTGCTTCACGCTCTGCTGTAGCAAAACCAAAATCAAAACACTGTTGATTTAAGAATCAAAATGCGTACACTCATGGGTTTTTCATCTTCCATGCTCCGTGGCAATGATGAGGTAGAGCTTCAGTGTATGTGTGTGTGTGTGTGTGTGTGTGTGTGTGTATTAAAAGCCTGAGGAGCAGACAGTGGGTTTTCTAGGCGGCGTTGAGAATCCATTCCTCGTGCCTACCTCCTCATTTCAGCTCTCTGTGTTTCCAAGAAATGATTCTCTGACTTTGACACTGATGTCGTCACCGAAATAGTTTTGGGATATTTTCTGAACTTGTAAAAGAAAGAAAAAAAACAACCCATGCAAACACCTTGGTTTTGGCAAAAACCTAACCAATTAAGTATACATTGGATCTGAGAATGTAGTTGTATCTGTAGTGGTAATTCCGTGATATCAGGACCAGATTTGTGTTTCCAGAGCAGTTCCATAGTTAATTTATGTGTTCAAATCCAGCATTATGCTCAAACATGAGAGAAACCTACTCATTTCCTTAAGTCCCCATAAAAGCTTTTATTTCGTATTGATTTTCCTCATCAAATCAATGGCACAAAGATGTAGATGATCACAAGAAGGATCTTAAGCTTTGTGCTACAATTCAAAGAGGCTGTTGCTCAATAACAAGAAAACAAGTCCCGACATTTTGAAGTGTAATAAACTGTTTTTGAAACCGTGTTGTTCCTGACTTTGCTATTTGAAACAACTTCCTTAATCATTTTGTAGGTTGTTTTTTTTTAATGTGCATAAGTTACAATAATGCCCAATTTCTCCTCTTGAGGGAGCAGTACACTGTATATATTTTGACCATACTGCATACATGTATACTTAAGTTAACTAGATCACTACAACACTTTGATTAAAATATCTTTAAAAACATGTATCATATACGTGTAAATGTATGTGGTCTTCTTTGGAGGGGGTTGAATTGGTGGCCCAGAAAATGATATGTCGACTTTCTTTAGAACATATCTCCAATATGGATGTTAGACATTTTAAAAACACAAGGATCCCTGCTGTACATGCTCTTCTCTCGGTGACAAAACAGAGTGTCCAAAAAAACTTGGATGTTCCTTTCATTCACCCCATTTGATATGAACAAAAATCCATGCTTACTCACTTCTCATGTTCTCATGTTGCAGCAAGAGACAATTCAAAGAGAAGAAACACATTTGAAAACAACAGACTCTCAGACCAGGCATCAAAAATGTCTTCTGTTGGATCTAAGTAGCTGTTGATGTTGGCTTGGCAGCCCACCAGGCCTGTACAACTGTTGTAGACACATTTATATTTTGTCCTTGCATGTTTTTTTTGTCTGTTATTTTTTTGTCTGTTATTCCTGAGATGTTTTTGTTGCCACAGAGGTTCTTGCATGTTGATATATTTGAGAAGCATCCTCCTGAACATATTTTTACTGTTTCTATAAATGTTATTAATGTCCTGTGTTTCTTTTGAAATTATCCCACCTAAATCAAGTCAGTTTGGGTTCATTTTCATATCTACTGGTTTAGAAATAGTCTGTTCTTTCTGTGTGTACATACATGCAAATTGTCTGGATGTGTTTGGAAAGCCCTTCGACCAGCAGGATGAGATGTGCTCTGTGTTTGGTGTGGAATAAACCAAGTCGACCTTGGGTTTTTGAACAAAAAAAAAGTCACAATGTTTTTAATGAAAATTTGACCTGGTTTTAATTTAACATTAGATCAATTGTTGCAGATCTGTTGATAGCTTCCTCAGAACATATGCTGTTAAAATGCTGATGTTCATCCGATAAATGCTGATGTTTGTTGCTCAAATCATATTTTGATTTACAGTACAACATCTGCTGCTTTACTATGAAAAGATAATCCTTTATAAGTATCATAGCGGGGTCATTGTGGATAGTGCAAATGAACAAATAAGAGACATAAGTAGAAAAATAAGATGAACAAACAAGTATAATAAATAAATAAGCACACGTTAGAGGTATAATAAATAAGTAAAAAACAACAAAAACTAAAATATAATATGATGTATGGGCTAACTCAACAAAGAAAACACCTTACTAGATTTTGGTAGTTGGTCAATTAGGTTAAGTCAACTATCTATTGGCTTAGTTATATGCCAACTCTTTGACTCGGAATTTCAAAAAGTAAAAATTATAGAAGTAGATGAATGTCATCCTGTAATAGTGCTTGTCCTCAAATCAATGCCACTAGAAGCAGAGAAATCCCTGTTTTAAATGTTATATCCTGCTTTCCTTGAAGCATGTGTAATTTTTCAGTTCCGGTATTTTGTTGAAACAGTCACTCAAGTATGACGGAATAATCCAGGTGTGTATGCATGTGTGTGTGTGTGTGTATGTGTGTGTGTGTGTTATGCGTCACTCGTCTGTCTCCAGCGAGGGTTTAAAGAGGGATTGAATTAGAGGAAGGATAGCTTTCAAGTAGGGATTAGGCTAAAGCTGGGTCTCTCAGGGTCATTATTCAATAGCCACTGAGTGGCATCAGAACCCCTAAAACCCAGCAGACAGCAGTCAGAGAGCGGCAGCTCCATCTGTAATGAAAGGAAGAAAGCATGGGCGTGTGTGTATATATAATGAATAATGCATTGTTATGGAGTAGTTATAGCTGAGATAATAACAGCAATAACTTTGACAAACTTTCTTTGGGAGACAGAGGCAGAGGCAGGCAGTCCACTTCGGCATACATAACGTCTCACACATGTCATTTCTATGTCTACATGTTGGGTTTCCAGGTTGGGACACCCAGCCACTATATGTCCACACGTATGTATGAGATGACAATAGTCATAGTGTTTTTAAAATGGAGGACGTGACATCAAGTCAGTAGCTTCAATTCTAAAGTTTACAAACTCAACAGGGACATGCATGATTATTCAGACAATAGCAGTGTATTTCTAAATATATGAACTACAGTATTTATGCACGCTAATTACCAGCTACCTTAGGTTTTTGCTGATATTTGGCCTCTTTTTCGAAAGGGGAAACGTACAATATTTAGTCATATATGTGAGAAGAATTGTATATTTAAAATATCCAACACAGATGAGGAGAAGAATAACAATAACAGTGGTTTTGAGTGTTTGTTTGGATGATTTGATACTTTTCTCACTATTAAAAATGGGTTCATGGAATCTCTTCTAATCATGAACATGAAACCAGTATGCATACATGGCCAAAAAAGCTGATTCTGATTTAAATACAAATTAGATTATAGTTTAAAATATATTTTCATAATTTTGACAAGATGTGGTTTTGAAATGATATGTCACCTGGTGAAACATGAACCTCACTACATCTTAAACAGCAAAATCCACCCATACCAGATAATTGTTGGTATTACAGAAAAGAGGTAGACAGAAGTATAAAAGCAGGAAGGAATGACTGAGTCTATTTTAGCTGATGCTGTGAATATGTGTCCCTCTGAAACTTCAGTGCTACAGTAAGACCTGACTATGTCTCTGAGACAGCAGAGCGGGGCTTACACCAGGATCAGACACTAACCCTCAGCTCGTGGCTATTTATTGGCTGGTGGTTTGTCAGGATCATCCCGAGATGCTGGTTTTCTTGGCATTCCACATCACGTAAAGTCCTCAGACATCTCCCCATCTCTACTGTCACACAAATGGAGCCAGTTTGGAGAGCTATCACTTGTTAGGAAATCCACAGAGGTACATTTCACACACATGATTTCATCCCTGGTCACATGGAGAGTTTTTACTTGGAAAATGTCTCCATTAAACAAAATCAATATGCTGTATTTGGTTAGTTCAAATACTGCAAATGTGGTCAAGAGAAAGGTCTCACCTTACACAAGGGCTCTTTAGTTCAATTAGGGCCTGCTGATTGGTTTTTATCATGGCTGAGGCTACTTGATACCTTATACCAGTGCTGCTCTGTGCAGGATTATTTTCATTTCACGTCTATTTGGTGGAATATGTAAATGGTGAGGCCTGATGTCATGTTTTATGGTACACTTTTAATTACAGCCCCAGTGATCAAAAGTGGAATGTGGAAATTCGACGAAAGTAGACAAGATCATGAAATTTTTTTTTACATATGGTGTTTTAAACATTTAATGTAGAAAAGTTATTTGCTTGAAGAGTACCAGGCTGATTAGGATGAATAGATACTGTATTTAAAGAAAACTGAGCTGCGGCAGAGACAAACACTGCAAAAACTCCAACGGAAGATGTTTTGGCCCCTGTTTGATTTACGCGTGACCCCCATAATGTGCAGGACAAAGCCATCAAAGTAATTAACAGCTAAAATGAACTGAAAACCCAATGGATTATCACTTGGACTATGGGGATGCACTAAAGTGTCACGGTTCCACCTCCGTGAGCCCTGTGTGTCAGATTTCCACGGAAGGAGTTGCAATGTCGTCAGCGGCCTCCTGCTGAGAGCACACCTGTGGAGGATCCTCATTAGTATCCTATGTAGGTTGTGAGCTGCTGCCAAAACGTCACAGTTCATTATCTGCGTAGTATGTATATATGCTAAATTCCTTGCGTAGACCATCAGTACTAGTTTTGAGTTTTGTATAATTTCAGCCTCTCTTTTGTTTGAGTTTTGAAACTTCTGTTGCTTGATGCCTCAGTTTCTTTTGTTCTGAATTTTGGAATTCCTTAGTAAAGTATTTCCACTTCCCATCGTTTGTGTCTGAGTCTGCATCTGGGTCGCTCCAACTACCACGTGTCACTAAAGTAGCATAGGTTTTAATGAAAAAGGGCCTGAAAGAACTCAGTTACAACCATTGCCCTTTTTTCTCATCTGTTCTTCTCACTGTTAGTTCCTTTAAGTGGCACGACAAGAGGAAACAGAGCATGGGGAAGTGATAAGATAATAATCAAGCTGTTAACACTGATAGGGCGAGCAGTCATTGCCTCATTCGGATTAAATATACCACACACTCATACATGTGAATGCACACACCACCTTATGGGAACAAAAAAAAAGTACTAGATATGGGGCAACAAGCCTCAATTGCTCACACTAACATCAGAGAGGATTAAAATAACCATTACTTATTTCGGTTTATCACACAGTTGTTTGCAAAGTAGCATTCTGACAATCATGGAGGATTAAATTGGGATCCACACTTCACCAAACACCCGTAATACTATTCCTCTTTATGTTGATTTCTAAGGTGTCATTACAGAATTGTGGGCTAAAGGAGAATCACATAGCATAAGTAAGCTAAAATACAACAATATCTACGGTACCCTTCAATAACTTTGCAGACAATGATCTTTTCTCCACCCAAATGCTTTTGGTGATGGAAAAAAAGAGATTATCAACCCTATCTCACTCCCAACTCATCACAAATGTTCTGTTTCTTTACTGTTATAGAGATTTAACAACAAATAGGGGGTCTTCTCTGAAACAGACTCAAGAGGATCCATGAAAAATAAACAATTGAGTAACAAAACTGACTTATAGAACACTACTAACAATGCTCCTGCGCCTCAAAACACCAAACACCAAACAGCATACCAAAATGGCTGCATTTGACAGACTGCCCTTCTTGCCACTCCAAACAGTCAGAGCAGCACTATTAAGATGGTCGTTTGCTTTGATATAATCACTCCAACATATTAAAACTGGTAACAGAATAACTCTGAAAAAGAGCATGAAATGATTCTGTACAGTTGGCACTTTGGTCTTTTTCCACCCCAACTTTAAGAGAGGAATTGTATAGTGCAGGATGTTATATATTTTAATATATTTATAATTAATTATCCATTGCTCTGAGTATGAAATCAAATGTCATATATGGCAAAATGTTTTTTTCTGAGAAAAGTGTGATATAATCATGGATGTTATAAGATAAAAAAAAAGAAAAACCTGCAACCCTAGGTTGTAATCAAGGATAGTAATTGCAAACAAATGCAAAGAATAGGGAGCAGCATGGGGTTAACGCAATTTAATAATAATTCTTTTTTGCACCAGGGGAACCTTTGCAGGCGAGTCTGGCCACGATGATTGTTTGATCTGGCCTTGATTATTATTCACTTTACAGACAAGTATTTCAACTTAATCATCATGAGTCATCTTTTCCTTCTTACCCACTGTATTTCATAACCAAGAAAGAGGAAGAAAATAGAAGCAGCATAACTTGGCAAACAATGCCTTGGAATCAATCATCATTATGACGTATACTAATTGTAGAAAGCATTAATCTCTCTGCATTTTTTTATTTCTACAATGACAGTGGCAGTAATGACAATATTTAACATTGATTATTAGCATTATAATTTACTATGATTATTTAATACAACATTTCATTGAAAACCAAGTTAAGGCCAGCACAAAGATGTGGTAACAACCAGGCAGCAATATGAGGTCCTCGCCAGGTTTACCAAACTGATCAAATAAGCTCAAACCAGTATACAAGCAGTCGGAACTGCTGTTAAGAATGTTATCTTGAAATCCGAAAATGCATGTTCCACATTATATTTCTGCGTATTCTTATAAATAAATAAAAAAGAGTGTGGGGAGGGGGGGGGGACTCACAAGTTTTCTGAGAAATGCTAAATTTACTTTGGCATGCGGAACTCAAAGTTGCTAGCAAACTTACGTTAGGTTGTCCTTTTGAATCCTGTTGTATCAATACCAAAACCAATTCATACTGCAGGATTAAGATGAAGGGTTATAATTTACATAAGTATACACACCTGAACTTGTGTCAGATGATAGTGAAACAAAAATGAAACAATAGACATAAAAAAACCTTTACAAGTTAGCGTTAAGAATACACCATAAAAGTTGGGGGAAATGCTAAGTGAGATGTTAATGCCTAAACCAATACCAATATCGATTTCCATATTGCATATTTTGTGCCTGCACCTGGCGCATTGCTATAAAAATGTCTGAGTCTACATTTGAGAAGCAAACAGTTTTCTGCATTTTTTTTTTTTTAAAGCGGAAGCCTCTAGAGCAGGGGTATTCAATTAAATTCCAAAAGGTCCAGATTGAGAAAATCTCCTCGAGCAAAGGTCCGGAACATTACAATAATATCTAACTTGTGCTATTTAGTGCCATATATATATATATTCAAGAAGCCTAGTAGTAGTAACAACGTCTCTGTGTAGTCAACAACTGTCAAATCAAATAAAAAAAGTACACATCAATTATATTTTAACAATTATTATTCTTAGTTTTCAAATTTAACTGGATGGATTATAAATAATACATAGAAATACATAAATAAATATCCTTCTCATTTCAAGTAAAATAAGGGCTGGATTAAAGAATAACTGACATAACAGAAAGATTTTGAAAAATGCGCATCTTAAAATAAAGTACTTAATTTTAGAAAAATTAATTTCACTGAATTGCCCTGCAGCTTTAAATTTAGTTCATTCAGGTGTGAAGTGATGTCAATCAAAAAAGGCACAATATTATATTTTTCTCATCTTCTAACAAGAGAAATTAGTGTGCATGGACTTTGTCTGTGGTTATTAAACCACTTTCAGCTCTATCCTCTCAGTTAACATCATTGTTGGTCAGTGAATTCATGTGTTAGGATTCTGATAATATTGGGCTCTTAGATTTATTTTCTGCATCTTCATTTCAGATGTGAGTGGGTACGTTTGCTCAAGAGAGTTATGCTTTGTCTCGTAGTGGCACTTCATATTACCGCTTTTAATAATCGTCACGGTCTCTGAACATATGAGACACACTGGTTTTAAACTGCCCATTGGAAGAATTAACCTATAAGAGTCTGTTCATTATTGGTTAAAGACTCTGGTCTCTCTGAAAAAGCTGCGCCGGTTAAAGTAGAAGCGCTCTGTCAAAATAAAATCGGTTTTAGGTCCTGCGTCCGGATACAACGGCGTCTGGGTCCGGATCCGGATCGCGGTCCGCCTATTAGTGCCCCCTGCTCTAAAGGCTGCATCAGTCTCAAAATGCAGCCATTTAGGGGGAGAGGGCCTGCAAACTTTGTAGAGGACTGGAGGGCTGGAGGCAGGACGACCATTGTCACAAGCACTGAGCTTGTAATGACGTAATGACAACCTCTAAACAATACTGTTGACAGTTCCACACTTTAGTAACTAGAGTTTACACTAGCTTAATTTCCTGCTGCTTCACAGCTCTAAATCCTGAAGGTCTCTGTAAAGCCTAAAATATTGATAAGATATGCTCAGAACTACAACTGGAAGAAGTTCACAGCCAAAACTCAGTTTGATTCAATTCAACAGTCTCTTGACAATATTAGGAGCAGACATGAGAAGATACCAAGCAAGACAACCCCTAACAACATAGCTGCTTTATGAACTTGTCCTTCTGAACCATGTGATTGAAAGAAAAAAGCCACACAGCAAGACCCTCATACCTTGTTACTGGGGAGAACGACTTTCTTAGTTATTAGGCTAATACTTGGGCCAATACAATTGTAAGCAACAGAAGACATTGACATCTGAGATATGAGATATATGATGCGACAATGCATGGCCAGATGATGAGACAATAGGTCAATGGGCATAGACATGCAAACTGCCTACATAGGAGTAAGCAGTTGTTAAGCCTCTCTTTGTGGTCATTATGTGTATCTTTGTAGTATTGTGTGTCTCTTTGTCATTGTTTAATATATATTTCTGGTCACTGTGTGTCTTTTTTGTGGTAATTTTGTGTGTCTTTGTGGTTGTTTTGTGTCTCTTTGTAGTCATTTTGTGTCTCTTTGTGGACATTTTGTGAGTGTTTGTGGTCATTACAGTATCGTTGTGGTCTTTTTGTGTCTATTTGTGTTATTTTATGTCTCTGTTGTCATTTTGTGTCCATTTGTGTGTCTTTTAAGTTGTTTTGTGTCACTTTTTAATTTGATCTGATTTTTGTATTGTTATTTCTGTCTGTGTTGTTGTCTGTTGTACCCATTTTTGTAGTCATTTTGTGTCTTGTTGTAGTCACTTTGAGTTTCTTTGTAGTTGTTAAATATATCTTTCTGGTCACTGTGTGTCTCTTTTTAGTCATTTTGAGTCCCTTTTCAGTCTTTGTGGTCATTTTGTATGTCTTTGTGGTTGTTTTGTGTAATTTTGTTGTCATTTTGTGTCTCTTTGTTGTCATTTGGTGTCTCACTGGTCATTTTGTCTTTTTTTGTCTTTTGTGTGTCTTTTAAGTTATTTTTATCTCTGGTGTTTTGCCCGCCTTTGTAGTTACTTGGTGTCACATTGTCGTCATTTTGAGTTTCTTTGTAGTTTTATAGTAACTTTATAGTAGTTTCTTGTCACTGAGTGTCTTTGTGGTCATTTTGTGTGTCTTTCAGGTTGTTTTGTGTTGTTTTGGTCTTATTTTTTGCCTGTGGATGTTTTGCCCTCTTTTGGAGTTGTTCTGCACCTCTTTATAGTTGTTTTTCATCTATTTGTTGTTGTCTCTTTGAGTGATGTAATGCAAGTGAAGACCAGGGTGGCCCCTGACACTTAAGGCCCATGGGCTTGTGCCCGATAGGCCCGTTCATGAATTCATCTATGGCACAATGATATCCTCAGAAAGTGTAAATCACACTGAATCCAAAACTATATGCGTCATGCCTGTGTGTGTAGATTTGACTGAGTATGAATTTTAACTTGTGGCCATTGGGAGCAAAGGTTTGAAAGTACCTTAACTGCCTCCAGGAGCTGTGTGTTCCAGCCACTGCTGCTGCTGCAAATGCTGATTGTATTGGTGAGCGGGTCAAATTAACGGGTCACACTACAATAACTAACATCCAATTGTTTTTTGGGCACCAGCATATACCTGTCCACTTCACTGCATGCTGTATCTTTGCCTTAAGTCTTTCACAGTTTACAAAACTTCAGATTCAGGGTGTAGAGAAATCTACTGAAGCTGAAGAAAAACAACACTTAATTAAAACTGTGTTAAACTAAAATAAATATATTAAAAACATTATTAAAATAGGAGGCCCTGTGTAGAATGATTTCAGTTTTGTGGGTAAGATAACAAATCAGCATTTTACCACTGCATTACGAAATAGATTGAGACCGCGTCTGGTTTACCTTTCTTGATTGCCAAATACTGGGAAAACGATGAATAATGTATATCAGTCATTGCTATAAAAGGAGTCATGGATGAACTGTACCAACACAGAGATTCACACTTCACTGCCAACTTAAGCTCTCTTTGACAGCATCCTCTTGACTTTTGAATCAAAACAAAGGTAAGGACTAAATATGTATTCTGCATTTACAAACAGTATGAGCAAGTTGTTACACATCTGCGGAAATTGTGTGTGTGTAGTGTGTTTTAAAGTTTGTGTGATAACATTTCTTTTTAAGGATTAAAGCTTTCGCATTAAGTTATTAACTTTGACCTCTGTGGTATGTTTTGTACTTGTTTATCAAGATGAAGTGCATCGTGCTCTTTCTTGTGTTGTCCATGGTCATTCTCATGGCTGAACCCGGAGAAGGTTTTTGGAAACACATTGGCCGTGGAGGTACAGTAATGGAATCAATGGGCCTTTTGAAGGCACATATTTTCACAAAACATCTAGAAAAACACACATGTAGCTAATAACACTGACAGACACATTTCTGGCCAAATAAATAAATACATGAATTCATTCATTCAATGAAATAATTTGCGAGAAAACAACCAGACAGAACATAGTTACGAACATAGTTGCGTTCAAGACCAGGGTCCTTTGTAATCATGTTTTTTAATTGACCGATAGGTACAATTGTGTTAAGTTTTAAGGAGTGTTGTAAAATGTTCCAAATGTGTGCAGCACAAAAACTAAAAGCAGTTTTCCAAATTTAGTTTTAGCACCCGGGACTTCAAGCATTAGCCCATCACTTGAACAAGACAAATAATAACTATAGGACCAATTCAATTAGGAAGTGATATATGATGAGAAGTTGACATTTAGGGCTTTCTAAATTTATAAAACTGTATGAAATGCCCAAGCAACCTTTTCATACAAGATGCAATGATGAGTAGAATAATTGTCACCGGTAATAAAGCTTAGGACGGAGTGATAACCAGGCTGCAACCTCTGGGTCTGATAAGTGAAGCCAATGCTGAAGTGCCTTAAACTTGCATTATTACTAATGCAATAATGCTTTCAATACAGCATGATTTTCATTTAAATTATGGTTCCATTAAAAGTAAATTAGACGTTAAAGCAAAACGGCAGTTCACATACCAATGGGTGATGTCCCAGCGACTACATCCACGTTTTATACAATCTGTGGTCTATAGATACCATCACCATAAGAGAGACAAGAACATGGCCTCAATTATCCGCTGCCTGCCGAACAAAGGAAAATTACAGATACAAATATCTTTTTCTTGTTGTCGTAGTGACAAGTTTGTCAATGTTCAAATACCAAGATACTTTTACTCTGAGACCCTGTCAATACTATATCCAGTCAGAGTTGTAATATGCAAACTACTGTCCACAATATCTCTGGCTCTAGAGAATAACAAATATGAAGTCTTGTTTGCATTCACGACTAATTTCAAATTAAAAAGAGCATCTAGAAATTTCTTAAAGGTTTGTTATATGAGTGGCTGAGTGTGCAGTGTTTGCAAAGCAATAAAGAAGTGTATCATTCGCATAGAGATGGGCATTACAATATGTTATGAAGCAGGATGACAAAGCTGCTTGTTCAGTAACAGCACATTTTAAATCTCAACTGAACGTACAATTATCTGGATACATGGTTTTAAAATAATGTGCATTACTTATGACACATGAGCACAATGAATATATAACCCTCTACTATACTGTGTGTTCATAATTCTCTTATTACTTTGTGCTACAAACACAAATGGTATTGTGATACGGTTACTGATTTTTTGTGATAAAACAAAATGAGTTAAGGTAATTCTGTTTTTCTCTTGTCTGTTTTATTTAGCACGCGGTTTTGTCGAGGGGTAAGGACCTATGCTTCTACCATTTAAATTTTTTGCAACTACTTATCTACTTGTGTTACAATAAATATTAAAGTGAAAGTAACCTTTATGTTATTGTAAATGTGATATCATAATACTAATATGACAATAACTTTTTCTCTCCTCACAATATTATGTTCTGCTGCTGAATCTTCTCTCCATCCATCAGGGTACTTGGCGGCAAGGTCGAAGATCAGCAGCAACAGCAGCAACAGCAGGAACAGCTAGACAAACGTTCATATGATGACACCCCTCAGGATGATAATCCTAGTTTTCACTAGACTAGTTTTGACTAGCTGCCTGCTCTTCAACATAAAAAAGAAAAGTATCTATCAACTGCGGCAACCATTTTTTGAAAATATACATGCTTTTGATGTCATAGATAAGTGAATTCTAAATTAATTTTGAAGAATGCCAGTTGTTCTAAATAAATTTGCATTTCAAAAACTTTTTTTCTATTGTCTCATTCAAAAATTATAAAATGTTTTTATTTATTTTTAAAGAATGCTACAGTTTAAGGAAATGATGGGAGGAAGAGGCCTTAGGTTAAATGAATTTTGTTTTGAGGTTTGAGATAAGGTCAATTATGTATCTCTACATAATTGAGTTTGTTTGCTCTTCATGTGAAAACAAACTTATCAAAGCTAGGGTAGGTAATTATATTTTGTAAAAAATGTTTTGGTTACATTTGTCGAAATTCTCTTTACATCCCAACACCAATCAATACACGTATACCAAATGCTCTGATCAAAAAGAAGAAAATAGAAATTAATGTTTTCACACCGAACGCGACGCAAATTTTCGCACCTCAAGATTACATACAAATTCAATGGACAGATGGGAATCAACATGAATAGACGCGTAATTGCGCCGGGCGCAACAGATGACGCGAATGACACAATGCGAATATTCAAAATTCGCCTCGTTGCCAAGTTGAAAAATGTAAACTTGTGCGAATATGTGAATGAGGCAAATTTCGCGTGTTGTTGTGTTGCGAAAGCCAATCAGCTATGGAGGAAAAAAATATTGGAGCCGCTTGTGTTCACCGAGTCTCTCTACTCATATCAGTAGAGAGACCAGACAAAACTATGTGTATAAATGTACATGTATAATTCATACGGTATAAACAATAATGACACTGCCGTATTTACGGCTATATGACGTTATTTTGAGTGTTGATTGAGCAGCTACAATTTTGGCAAAGCTAAACAACAATTGATCTGAGCTACATTGAGAAAACAAGTATTTTAAAAGTTATTTGCTTGTCATTTTCCGGAGAGAACTAACAAAACATTAATTCAAACTTTTTACAAATATGTACCATTATGTAGTTATTTCGGCATCCTTTTTATCCCTTTATTGCAATTAAATCCCAGCAATATTGTTTATTTTGGGTTCATACAGCTGTAGTAAACCAGCCGACGTGTGGCTTGCTAGATACAGCGAACACACCTCCATGAAATTCACTAGTACAATACAGCAATATTGAGGAAATAAATGGCTTTGTTGATAACGGTTTCCATGGAGATGAGCCACTCCTTCGCTCCGGCGCATTCTATCGCGAATGAAGCAAATGATTCGAACAAACATTAATGACTCCCGCAATCAAACTCCTGCGAGTATAACAATACGCAAAGATTTGCATTGCGTTTGGTGCCAACGCAACATAAAGCTGGAGAGAATATATAAATGTTCTTAATGTGATGATTTATAGCAGCTTCGCGTTCAAACAGAAGAACTTGTAACATTTAATGAATTGGAGAGTACCTAAACATACTAGTTGAATTTGAATATCCAGAAATACAATTTGATGTACAGCTGAAACACACAAATTATTAAAGAGGTGACCACATAATGAGAAAATATGAAAAGAGTGAGCTTCCTGTATTGCAAAACACTGCCCAAATAATGAGTAAGGGAATTTATCACTCGCTATAAAAAGAGACATGTCTCTACCAACCCACATAAATTTGCACCACCTGTGTATCTCACACTGCTCTATTAGCCTCTTTTGATAACAGCTTTTTGACTTTTACCCTCAGTCTGTGGAAAGAAGTGAGTATCTCATCTTTATTTATTTATTCTGACAATTATGTCACTCTCTGTAAAATCCATGACAAAGGCAGGCTGAACATTTGTGATTTGTTTGGTTCTTGCTTTTCAGGATGAAGTGCATCACTCTCTTTCTTGTGTTGTCGCTGGTCGTCCTCATGGCTGAACCCGGGGAGTGTTTTTTTCACCACATTTTTGGAGGACTTGTTCACCGTAAGCAATCATCATTTTAATTTTTTTTATTTTTCACATTTGTATGTCGAACTAGGAATTTCACTTAATCATCATATCAAGTTTGTCTCTTTTCGTTAAATATAGAAAATAACTTTCTATGACAGCATTGTGAATGGGAACAAAAAACATATATTAAATGCCTTATAATCTGCTATAACACTCTATAATTATAGTGATAAAAACGCATAAATGATTAAAGCTTTATAAAACAAATATTCAAAACACATTAAAAAACATTGTATAATGATGTATAAAGTCATGTTTCATAGTCCTTCATGATTACTGCATATTATAATTCACATCATCTTAATACACTTATAATCCATGATAATCACAGTAAATCAGTGGCCATTGTTTGCTTTAAGTAAAGTGAATTTTTGTTTTGTGTTCCTGCACAGATTTAATGATTCATTTTTCATTTTGCTGAAAGCAAACAATAGCCACTATGAGCAACATATAATCACAGTATAATGCATTCTAACAGTGATTATAATGGATTTAAAAATGTAATAATACACTTTGATCCATGTAAAAAAATGTTTTTATGACCATCAATAATTATAGTATTATGACACTTGACCCTATTAGTCATTATAAAATGCTTTATAATGTTATATACTGTATATTGTTACAAATCATTATTAATACTTATGAGTGCATACAACTAGAATTGTGGAGTGTTATAAGCAGATTCTAATGCATTATAAGTATGTTAATAATATATTATAGAACTATTATGTAATTTTGGCAATTTTATCAAAAGATGTCACCAATACCAAGCACCAATGTAAGAGATACACTATGTGCGAGTGTCCAATGAGTTAATGAAAGTTCATAATGCCATATTTTGTGATGAATTATTTACTAAACAGTCCTACTAAGAAAAATGTGAATAATGTTATTTTCTCTTGTCTGTTTTATTTAGTCGGCAAGTCCATCCATGGGTAAGGACTTGTATAATTTAACAACTGCTCTTGTTGCACTTTTGTACTTTCTTGAGCTGAACTCTCTCAATCCTCTCTCCACCCATCAGACTCATTACTGGGGGACGAAGTGAGGCGATGAAAGAGCAGCAAGAGCTGGAACGTGCATTTGACCGAGAGCGAGCTTTTGCCTGAGCAACTCTGAAACTTTGTCTGAAAAGCAATGCTTCTTGCGCTTCATCGTAAAAAAATATTGAATAGACTCACTGGGCTAAAATATTTTTTACATTGTTCTTTTTGATTTAAAAAAATAATGTCATTTTAATTAAATCCTCAAGCTGTAATTCGCCAAAATATTTCATACTTGTATTATTTAAATGCAAAAGTCTGAATAAATTAAAATGGAAATGATGTGAATTGTGGATTATTGCCTTAACAGTCATGACATCTCAACACAATTACCTTACAGAGATTTGGGTAGATAGGTGACAAAATAACGATAAAACCTTTATAAGGTAGCTGACATGTTGCATTTAATACATGGTGAAAAGTAATACTAAAATATAAAAAGGTATATCAAAATATGTATTAAAAAGGCATACATACAAATATAAAAGGACCATTCCCTTCTAATTAATTATGATAATATGCTAACATACACTGGCCTCAAGGCTGTCTCATTTGACGACAGTGAAACACAAGAAAATATGCTGATAGCATGGAATTCACACATTCAGCGCAGATTTACGATAAGTTAAATTGTTCCATAATTTTCTTGGGAAACAGAAAGTGCAAACATTGCTTCTTACATTGTGTGTAATGCTGTAGGAGTTGTACATCTTGTCCATTGTGTGCTTAATGTTGTATCACCATGTAAACAACTTTGAACTGCATTTTTAAGAAACTAATTGAACTTGAGCTGGAGTAGTTAGTATATTTTGTAGGTCATGTATGTCAAGGATACGAGCCTCAGCCAACAAGCAGTTGTATCAGCCATACTTGAATGTTCTTGTTAATCAGTGTGCCATGTCAGCATTGAAGATAAACGTAATTATGACAAAGCGTCAAAATTTATATCACCTTTGGATCTGTAATTTTATTCCATCCATAAAGGCAAGGTGCATAGCAACATGTTAAATATATATATTATGCACAATAGGACGTTGTAACTATCTATGAGAGCACATACAAGAAGGCTGCCATCCTTATGAAAACAACCACATCTTAGTTGAAATCACTACACACTATGAAGCATTAGTTAAGTATGAGTAAACACTTAATTCATCATTTGTAAAGCATTGTTCCAACATTAACACTCATTAGTATGCAATTCATAACAGTTATACATTTTTTATTCTTGATTAATAAGCTCATATATTATGTGTTTCGTGGTTGTGTTTTCATACTTTATAAATGATAGATTCCCCATTTTTAAATTAAGTATTATATATATTAAAAAAATAATTATTAAGGAGTTGTAGATGATTAATAACATCCTTTATAAAGTAGACGTAAATGATTAAGAACTTATTTAGATGTATATATATATATATATATATATATATATATATATATATATATATATATATATATATATATATAATGATTTAGATATGCACTGTTAGGGACTATGTTAATATATGCTTTATAAACGCGTATTAATACTGAAATTCATGATTAATTCAGGTAGTTACTAGTCGTTAGATAAGTATTTAGTGTGACATCATCTAAAGTGAGGACTATCAATGCCTTACAAAGCATTTATAAATGACATTGAAAGGCCATCAGTTCCTCAAAACACTAAAAAGGCCTGCTATTTTCTCAACAGAAAAGACAAATAGACACAACACAAAGTGATCAAGAACATATCAATATTTATTACAAGATGAAAACAATATACTCGTAAATACATACCGCTTAGCCATTCATTCATGTAAAAACCAAAACAAACAGATTCTCCTTCAGGAGAACATAAAACATTCACATTCACTCCACCCATATGAACAGATAAATGATCATCTAACATTGTCATTATCGTACAGTTCGCCAACCGTCTCCTGGATTGCTCTATTTACAACTGAGGTGACACGGTAGCGTGCGCCGCCTCAGGACCTCTAGTTAGTGACTTGCTAGCAGGAAGGCTAGCGAGATACTCATCCTCCATAACGTAAATGTGCCAGCAAACTAAGAAACACACTGACAGACATTGGAGGCCTGTCAGCAGTCTTTCTTTCGGGCCCGGGTCCGAGTGCCTTTTCAACTTAGGTTGGAGTTTTCCATAGCATATCAGTTCCTGAGTGAAACGTTTGTCTTATGTTGATGACGTGTAAAGTGGGCTTTTCCTTTGTCCCACATTGATGACGTATTGAAAGCAGGATTTCTCTCGATTTCACTTATTTTTTGCAAACAATGAGCAGATTCGGCCGGCTGCCATTGGAACATGCAACTGAAGAAAAGTGCGAACAGTGGAGATCGATGTGCTTGGTTAAAATGAGTAATTAAATAAGTAAATGTAAAGTAATATGCAAAGCTCCTGGTTAACTCCAGATGTACATTTACAAGCTGAGAGGTTTGTATTTACGAGTATATTTTTTGCATCTTACAATAAATATTGATATGTTCTTGATCACTTTGTGTTTTGTCTATTTGCCTTCTCTGTTGAAAAACTGTGGGTTTTGAGGCACTGATGGCCTTTCAATGTAATTTATAAATGCTTTGTAAGGCATAAATAGTCCTCACTTTAGATGAGGTCACACAAAATCATGAAATCATGAATTGCAGTATTAATGTGCATTTATAAAGCATATATTAACATAGTCCCTAACCATTAGTGCATATCTAAATCATTATATATATATATATATATATATATAAATATATATATATACATGAATAATGTACATCTAAATAAGCTCTTAATCATTTACTTACACTTTATAAATTGTTATTAATCATCTACAACTCCTTCATAATTTGTTTGTAATATACATAATACTTAATTTACAAATGGAGAATCCATCATTTATAAAGTATGAAAACACAATCATGAAACACATAATAGACAAGCTTATTAATCAAGAATAAAACATTTATAACTTTTGTTATGAATTGCATGCTAATGAGTGTTAATGTAGGAACAATGCTTTATAAATGATGAATTAAGTGTTTACTCATACTTAACTAATGCTTCATAGCGTGTAGTTATTACAAAGTGTTACCGGGAAATCTACTGAAGCTGGAGAAAAAGAACACTTAAAGCTGTGTTAAACTAAAATAAAAATATCCAAAAAATTATTAAAATAGGAGGCCCTGTGTGGAATGAGTTCAGTTTTGTGGGTAAGATAACAAATCAGCATTTTACCACTGCATTACAAAATAGATTGAGACCGCGTCTGGTTTACCTTTCTTGATTTTGTCAAATACTGGGCAAACAATGAATAATGTAAATCAGCCATTGCTATAAAATGAGTCATGGATGAACTGTACCAACACAGAGATTCACACCTTGCTGCCAACTTTGACAGCATCCACTTGACTTTTGAATCAAAACAAAGGTAAGGACTAAATATGTATTCCGCATTTACAGACAGTATGAGCAAGACAGTTGTTACACATCTGCGGAAGTTGTGTGTGTGTAGTGTGTTAAAGCTTATGGTTTTTAAGGATTAAAGCTTTCGTTTTAAGTTATTAACTTTGGCCTCTGTGGTATGTTTTGTACTTGTTTATCAAGATGAAGTGCATTGTGCTCTTTCTTGTGTTGTCCATGGTCATTCTCATAGCTGAACCCGGAAAAGGTTTTTGGAGACACTTTGGCCGTGGAGGTACAGTAATGGAATCAATGGGCCTTTTTAAGGCACATATTTTCACACAACATATCTAGAAAAACACACATGTAGCGAATAACACTGACAGAGACATTACTGGCCAAATAAATAAATACATGAATTCATTCATTCAACGAAATAATTTGCGAGAAAACAACCAGACAGAACATAGTTATGAACATAGTTGCGTTCAAGAGCAGGGTCCTTTGTAATCATGGTTTTTAATTGACCTATAGGTACAATTGTGTTAAGTTTTAAGGAGTGTTATAAAATGTTCCAAATGTGTGCAGCACAAAAACTAAAAGCAGTTTTCCAAATTTAGTTTTAGCACCCGGGACTTCAAGCATTAGCCCATCACTTGAACAAGACAAATAATAACTATAGGACCAATTCAATTAGGAAGTGATATATGATGAGAAGTTGACATTTAGGGCTTTCTAAATTTATAAAACTGTATGAAATGCCCAAGCAACCTTTTCATACAAGATGCAATGATGAGTAGAATAATTGTCACCGGTAATAAAGCTTAGGACGGAGTGATAACCAGGCTGCAACCTCTGGGTCTGATAAGTGAAGCCAATGCTGAAGTGCCTTAAACTTGCATTATTACTAATGCAATAATGCTTTCAATACAGCATGATTTTCATTTAAATTATGGTTCCATTAAAAGTAAATTAGACGTTAAAGCAAAACGGCAGTTCACATACCAATGGGTGATGTCCCAGCGATTACATCAACGTTTTATACAATCTGTGGTCTATAGATACCATCACCATAAGAGAGACAAGAACATGGCCTCAATTATCCGCCGCCTGCTGAACAAAGGAAAATGTTGTTGTTGTCATAGTGACAAGTTTGCTAATGTGAAAAAGAAATGTAAATGTTCAAATACCAAGATATTTTTACTCTGAGACCCTGTCAATACTATATCCAATCAGAGTTGTAATATGCAAACTACTGTCCACAATATCTCTGGCTCTAGAGAATATCAAATATGAAGTATTGTTTGCATTCACGACTAATTTCAAATTAAAAAGAGCATCTTGAAATTTCTCAAAGATTTGTTCAGTGGCGGGCCGTGCATTTTAAACCTGGGCCTTCTGTGCCGTCCTACTACACTTGAGCCATCTCCTAATAAGCTCATTATGACGCCACAGCTATGGTTATTTGTTTCTAGGGGTGTAACAATAGTACACATATTCGTATTAAACCGTTCGGTATGAACAGGACAATAAGATTGAATAATACTAGTGCATTTGGAAAATGCAGAAGCTTAAATTGTGGGAAATATGTTTTCGGTGGACTGCGCTCATGTAACAGACAACAGGCTTTGTGACCTCTGAACCCGGAACAATAACAAAAAACAGCTGAGGCTGTGGCACCGCATGTGTATTCAGGGGGGCTAAGTTAGCGGGGAAACAACAGCCTGAACGGATTCAATTGTCTGGACATAACCCTGCGCATGACGGGACGCTTCGTAATTAACGGACAATGTATATAGTCCAAATCAATGTAATTAACACAATGACAAGAAAAACTCACAAGAACCAGTCACATATATTTATATGACAATAAAGCAACAAATCAATCCAGCAACACTGCAGCGCTAGAGCACGAGCCATTCATATTATTCATAAAAACGACACGATAGACAAATGAACACAGTAGAAACTCTACTGCAGATGTAAAGATGCAAAATCAGTTAACTTACCACAGCTGCTCTTCACTTAAAAAGTCCACTCAGGTCTCTCCAAAAGTTTTCGAAAGCACGTAGCTTGTGCGTGTCCTGTCCTGTAGCTGCCTTGGTTAGCGTAGCATAGCCCAAACACCAAGAGCTCAGTTGCAAATGAAACTCATTCTTAGCCATAAAATGTGCAATGCTTCCCCACCGCTGTCAGCCAGGAATACCGTTCGTACAAATCCTTTTCCATGCTGGGTCAGGGCTGCTAGCTGTGGGCTTAACCGACCGTTTCATACGATGTCCTGCTTTTCTGGAAATGTCCTTCTCCAGAAATCCGTTTAAAAATGCTAAAAATGTCATGTCAATGTCATAACTTCTTACATATGTTTCAACTTGAACTCTTACTAAACACTAAGATCTGCTAGCTAACTTTCTGTTTGACAAAAGTCACGCTGGCTCACTGACCAATCATGGCGCACCTTAATGCTGACGTACTTAGCAGGCTACCTCGGTACCGCTGGCACGTCAAAGAATACGCCCAACATGTCAAACTAAAGATCTGATTGGTTGAAGACGATGACAATCAACAATATTGTCCCCATATACTTTAAACTGCAAAGTCTACCTAGAGGACCTCGGGCCTCTCTCCTTACCTAGAGACATAGAGGCTGAATCTGATTGGATAAAAGCTCTCCTTAAAGCAAGCTGCTCTGGAAGCAGAGCAACTGAGGAAGACAGGAGCAATGAGAAAATAAGATAATGGGAAGCTATAATACTTGTAGTGTATTTGAGAAAAATTATTAAATTATAAAATAGCTATAACTTTGTGATTCTGTTTAGGCCAGCAGAGAAGGCTTAGCTTGCCCTGATGGCCTACCACTGGGTTTGTTATATGATTTCAGTGGCTGAGTGTGCAGTGTTTGCAAGGCAAAAAAGAAGTGTATCATTTGCATAGAGATGGGCATTACAATTTGTTATGAAGCAGGATGACAAAGCTGCTTGTTCAGTAACAGCACATTTTAAATCTCAATTGAATGTACAATTATCTGGATACATGGTTTTAAATTAATGTGCATTACTTATGACACATGAGCACAATGAATGTCTATAACCCTCTACTATACCGTGTGTTCATAATGAATTTATTACTTTGAGCTACAAACACAAATGTTATTGTGATACAGTTACTGTTTTTTTGTGATACAAAAAAAAGAGTTAAGGTAATTGTGTTTTTCTCTTGTCTGTTTTATTTAGTTGTACACCATGCCTATGGGTAAAGACCTATGCTTCTACCATTGTTATTTTTGCAACAATTTTTTTTGGGTTCATACAGCTGTAGTAAACCAGCCGACGGGTGACTTGCTAGATACAGTGAACACACCTCCATGAAATTCACAGTGTGCCTCCATATGATGTTATGATCCCAGACAAGACAGCGTTTAGTTTCCTGGGATATTTGGGACTTCCACAACATGTACAATACAGCAATAGTGCTTACTTGTTCCATGGTTGATGGTGGAAATAAATGGCTTTGTTGATAACGGTTTCCATGAAGATAAGCCACTCCTTCGCTCCGGCTCGTCTATCGCGAATGAAGCAAATGATTCGCATCACGTGTTAATGCAACATAAAGCTGGAGAGAATATATAAATGTTCTTAATGTGATGATTTATAGCAGCTTTGCCTTCAAACAGAAGAACTTGAAATATTTAATGAATTGGAGATTACGTCAACATACTAGTTGAATTTGAATATCCAAAAATACAATTTAAGATGTACAGCTGAGCTTCTTGTATTGCAAAACACTGCACAAATAATGAGTAAGGGAATTTATCGCTCGCTATAAAAAGAGACATGTATCTACCAATCCACATAGATTTGCACCACCTGTGTATCTCACACTGCTCTATTAGCCTCTTTTGATAACAGCTTTTTGACTTTTACCCTCAGTCTGTGGAAAGAAGTGAGTATCTCATCTTTATTTATTTATTCTGACAATTATGTCACTCTCTGTAAAATCCATGACAAAGGCAGGCTGAACATTTGTGATTTGTTTGGTTCTTGCTTTTCAGGATGAAGTGCATCACTCTCTTTCTTGTGTTGTCGCTGGTCGTCCTCATGGCTGAACCCGGGGAGTGTTTTTTTCACCACATTTTTGGAGGACTTGTTCAACGTAAGCAATCATCATTTTTATTTTTTTTATTTTTCATATTTGTATGTCGTACTAGGAATTTCACTTAATCATCATATCAAGTTTGGCTCTTTTCGTTAAATATAGAAAATAACTTTCTATGACGGCCATGTGAATGGGAACAAAAACATGCTTTATAATGTTGTATATATTGTTACAAATCATTATTAATACTTAGGAGTGCTTATAACAAAAATTATGGAGTGTTATAAGCAGATTATAATGCATAATAAGTATCTTAATAATATATTATATAGCTCTTATGTAATTTTGGCAATTTTATCAAAAGATGTCACCACTATGTGCGAGTGTCCAATGAGTTAATGAAAGTTCATAATGCCATATTTTGTGATGAATTATTTACTAAACAGTCCTACTAAGAAAAATGTGAATAATGTTATTTTCTCTTGTCTGTTTTATTTAGTCGGCAAGTCCATCCATGGGTAAGGACTTGTATAATTTAACAACTGCTCTTGTTGCATTAGTTGTTACTTTGTTGAGCTGAACTCTCTCAATTCTCTCTCCACCCATCAGACTCATTCAGAGGAGACGACATGGGGCGATGGAAGAGCAGCAAGAGCTGGAACGTGCGTTTGACCGAGAGCGAGCTTTTGCCTGAGTCTATGACGGTTCAGCTGAAAGAGCAACTCTAAAACTTTGTCTGAAAAGCAATGCTTATTGCTCTTCATCGTAAAAAAAATATTGAATAGACTCACTGGGCTAAAATATGTTTTACTTTGTTCTTTTTGATTTAAAAAAAATAATGTCATTTTTATGAAATCCTCAAGCTGTAATTCGCCAAAATATTTCATACTGCAAAAATCTGAATAAATTAAAATGGAAATTATGTGAATTGTGAATTATTGCCTTAACAGTCATGCCATCTCAACACAATTACCTTACAGAGATTTGGGTAGATAGGTGACAAAATAACAATAAAACCTTTATAAGGTAGCTGACATGTTGCATTTAATACATGGTGAAAAGTAATACTAAAATATGAAAAGTATATCAAAATATGTATTAAAAAGGCATACATACAAATATACAAGGACCATTCCCTTCTAATTAATTATGATAATATGCTAACATACACTGGCCTCAAGGCTGTCTCATTTGACGACAGTGAAACACAAGAAAATATGCTGATAGCATGGAATTCACACATTCAGCGCAGATTTACGATAAGTTAAATTGTTCCATAATTTTCTTGGGAAACAGAAAGTGCAAACATTGCTTCTTACATTGTGTGTAATGCTGTAGGAGTTGTACATCTTGTCCATTGTGTGCTTAATGTTGTATCACCATGTAAACAACTTTGAACTGCATTTTTAAGAAACTACAAATTGAACTTGAGCTGGAGTAGTTAGTATATTTTGTAGGTCATGTATGTCAAGGATACGAGCCTCAGCCAACAAGCAGTTGTATCAGCCATACTTGAATGTTCTTGTTAATCAGTGTGCCATGTCAGCATTGAAGATAAACGCAATTATGACAATGCGTCAAAATTGATATCACCTTTGGATCTGTAATTTTATTCCATCCATAAAGGCAAGGTGCATAGCAACATGTTAAAAATATATATATATATATATATATATATATATATATATATATATATATCTCATGCATAATCAGGACGCTGTAACTATCTATGAGAGCACATAGAAGGCTGCCATCCTTATGAAAACAACCACATCTTAGTTGAAATCACTAACCCTACCAACATTCCACCAATCTTGTTCATCAGCAATACACTTAACAAAGTCTGCGAAGAAGGCAATGGGTGCAAACCAATCAGAGGCAGAGTAGGGCGGGTCTTAGCAGATTGCTTAAAAAACAGGCTGCGCAACTGCATATGGCTGTGAAAGAGGTGATTTGGCATTCGAATGAGAGGCCACTTCAACATTTCAAAAACACTCTTGTACATTCGTAGCTAGAGTGCCATTAGTTAAGCTACCAAGTGCCATTGGTGGCCTAAGGTGGCTTCCTGCTGCTCTATACTAAAAGCATATTCAGTTTGTAATAATAAATCACTGAGTTTCAAATGGATTCTATCCGAAAGACACATCCAATGAGGGAAATACATATTTTCCTTGACTTGAACAAGGATGTCATGTATCTGATCAATGTAACAGGATCACCAAAGAACCAATGGTAAAACATTATAAATACACATGGCTTTGCCAAAGAGCAACAACGTTTACGGCTTTATGGGTCAGGACCAGGGACAACAGAACCACCAATGTATCGTTTTTACTTGTTCATTCGCCAATAGACAGACGCACACCAATACATTTCATGGGTCAAAACCACAAAATAAAAACAGCACATATTTCTAGCATAAGAAACTGAATATGAAGCTACAGCGAACATGAGTGCAAAGACGTATAATATGTCCAAAGCAAAGTTGTGTCCTGACATTACGCCAACACAACGAAGGTCTAAAGGCAAACAAGTCTTTGGTCCCTGCTGCTTAGATATTTTTAGTAAAGTCAGACTTAGGGAAAAGTTTGTACATTATACTCTGCACTTGACCTACCCTATTTAGGAGCATCTGGAAGCCACAGTGTTGTGGCTGCCCGGGGACTAAATCTGAGGCCAGTGCCTTGATCAAGGGCAGCGGCAGGAAAATACCTGCGAGCAAACTGCAGCACTCAGAGGAAACCCATGTGAACATCAAGTAATAAAAGCCGCAGTTCAAACTCAGGATGTCCTTGCTGTGAGGCAGCAGTGCATAACACTCCCCACCAATTCTAATTATTTAACACAATGTACAACAAATATATATATTTTTTCCTAACCCACACATGTTTTTTCAACAGAAAGAGATGATTATCTTGAAAACTGTGTATATTTCACAATCTACTGCTGTATGATCGGAAAAGAACTAAACTCCAGTGTAGCTCCGAAATCAGGATGCTTATCGTATACAGCACATAGTCATGATGACACAGCACGAGAAGGCTTAGTCTAAACAAACAAAGGCAACTCTCAAGAATGCATAGATTAACTGAGAAGAGACAGTACTGCACAGTAGAAGGCAGGAATTCCACTGTTTCCCTTATTCCCATTAAAACACAGACATTTATTAACTACCAGTTGCATATATGTGTTCAACAATGAAGTGCCGATGGTCATTTAATGCAATAAAGTCCAGACAATATATAAAGGGTGGGCCAATGAATCAAGCATGTTTTATCTTTACTTACTCAGAACTTGCACACACCACAATCAGAGAAAAGTCTAAATTGTATCAAAAATTCACTTTCTGAGAGTTATGATCTGGTTCTGTGTAAAACCCATAATCACATTTCCAGCATGCATACAAACCACTGCAACAGTTATGATACTGAGGCAAGAAAAAGGAGTTGTTGCACATGCACCAACGCTTCTGCTGGTGTTTTGGGCCTCAAACCTTTTTCTAGTCCAGTAAAAGAACAGCCCTGATTCTGCCCCCAGATCTACCCTGACTTGAGGTCAGTGATTTTGTCTTGAAGGGGCCTTTATATTAGGTGGTACTAGGGAATTTAAAGTCAAATGTTCAACCACTAGCTGACCCATTGAAAGACAAGAATTTGTATTATATAATATTATATATTTTTGTGGTGAACAGTAAGCTACATCATCTTATATCATCAAAATCCACTACCGTTTTTTTTTTTTCTTAATTAATGTAAAATTCAAAGAAAACAATAAGGTAACAAAGTAAAGTTCAGGATCCGAATAGGTTGTGTAAAGACAAAACAGCTTCTGACAAACTCTTCTTCTTTCTTACAGGTGCTAAGTACTTGCTTGTGAGCGTTTCCATTGCTTCTAACTGCTCTCAACATGGCAGCAACTGAGCTAGCGGTGCTAACAGTGCAAACGACAGCAAAAGGAAATCATAGTTATTAGAAGGAGGAACTGCAGAGTGGGCGCTACGCCTATGCGAAAAGCTCGAAAAATATCACACACGGAGGGAGAGTGACTTCATTCTCTGTTCAGGTAGACATCCCCTCGCTATATCTTTCTAGAGGCCCTTGAAAGAAGTTACATAATCCACAAATACTGCAAAGATAACTAAATAATAATTTATAAAAAAGGGAAACCATTTTTCCAACTGAAACTATGGGCCTCAATCTTTAAAGTTAACCAGTAAGATCGCAACAGTGTATGACTACGTTGTTGGAAATTAAACTTTTGGATTTTCTCCCTTGGTTTGACCGTACCCTTTTCTGGCTTGATCTAAAGTAAGTATACTGTGGGTGCAACTGAACTTACACAAAGTTCCCATGGGTGTCTCTTGCTCACTTTCGGGCGTTGTGTGTCAAACTGTTGATCAGCATCAATGTGTTGATGACTGATACATGTTCTTGCACTGTCACTGTGTCTTAACATCTGATAAGATATGCACACTTCCCACTGTGCAGCTTGTTATGTTGCAGCATTGTCAGCAAAACCACGAGAATGTTGACAATTTCCCTCAAATGGTTTCCTCAAATGCCTTAGTCATACTGGTTTCACAATATTTAGTTTATTTAAAAAAATGCTGTATTTCTTCCTTTTCTAAAAACATTGACACAACCGGCTCCTATTGCCAAAATGCTCCACTGGAAGGTTGAGGACGTCTTCTGTTCCTGCAGCATTTTAACGAACAATGTGAATGCAATTTTATGACAACTATAATTGCAGCAGTGGAACTATAAATTTCCCTTTAATGACCCCGCCTGGTGTTAATTGTGGTGTTGATGACTTATTGTGTTTATTGTGTCCATGTCTTTGTTAATGTATTTTGTTTGTCTTTGTTTATGGTAGCAAACTAGTTTCCAATTAGGGGATTAACAAATTTTGTCGTATCCTATACAATTATGAGGCATGAATTCCACTGGTGACATTTAGTCATGAAGTCCACAGTCCACACTTTAAGCCACTTTTAAGTACCACAAAGTTTTAAGTTCACATAGTCTCCCCGCTGATAGAAGATAAATCTCAATCTCAATCTCACCACTTTGTCACCACTTGAAGAACTTGCTAAATAACAAACGGAACTACGTGAAAAAAAGAGCATACAATACTGCTAAGTTCCACACATTTGTCCCACCCACCCAAAATAATTGGTACAACTGTTGAGTATAAAATTTCACATTGGCTGTAGATGCAACAACTGTCTACTTTGCTCTCTTTGACACCAGTCTTTTGACTCCATCAGTGAAAAGGTAAAACATTATTTCATTTTCATTTTACTTGACTAAATGCAGCATCATTAGGAAATGTGATGTGGATTCACACTAAGAAAGACATTAGAACTTCTTTTAACCCCAAAGAAAACATATATACAATGTATACTAAACTACTAAAGACAGAAAATTAAGAATAAGTAAACGGTTTACTGTGTTATCATGTTATAAAGTTGACACTGGATGTGTGTTTGTTTTTCAGGATGAAGTACGTTATGATCTTTCTTGTGTTGACACTGGTTGTCCTCATGGCTGAACCCGGGGAGTGTTTTTTTAGATCTTTATGGAGGGGGGCCAAAGCCGCATTCAGAGGTGCCAGGATGGGATATAGAGGTAAATCATAAGTTTACATGCATTCTATGTTGAATTCAGACATATGATTTGGTATGAATTAAGCACGAGTATCACATTCTCAATTGTTTGCATTAACTAGCTATAAAGAGCTTCACTTAGGCCTGGGTTTTACTAAATCTTTTATTTAGTCCCGACATATCAGGTGTATTAGCTGTAAGTGCTAAACCTAAGCCTAAGTGAAGAGAGCATCATTAATGTGATCGTTTGAAAAAAAATTAAAATATTAATAAATTGACCGACTATGATAACAAAATATAATGTAATTTTCATCTTTTTGTTTGTTTAGCACACAGAGACATGGTGAAGGCCCGAAGGTAAAGCACTTGAAAATATTGCAACAAATGCAGGAAAAGTGTGTGTATTGTTGTTTGTATCCTGTTATTTCTGTTGTCAGTTCATCTCAATTAATCTCATTAATTTTATAATCATTTGATCTACAAGATCTACAAAATGTTTCATATGAGAGAAACATACCCATCACTATTTCACCATATTAATGTCTTAAAAAAAATGTGTCCAACTTATTCAAAATCAATTCATATCAAATGTGTTATATAATAGAGAGTAAAGCAGACATATTTCAGAAGCTGAATTCATTAAATTTTTGTCATTATGGCTTGACAAGTGATTGTACAAGTTATAATTATTATTATCTGTAATTGCCTTCTCAAACTAGGCAAGGATTCCAGAACCAACAAAGCGGTGAAGTGGACGACAATCAAGGTCAGCCATATTGGCAGAACTGAATCAGTTGATCCTGAAAACATGGTTCGAGTTCTAGCTTTCTGCTTTGCAATGCAAGAAACAAACGGATGAGTAAACAAACCTGTAATCTTGAGTTTACATGAAGCACTTGAGATGAGAAGTGATTTTCGGTGCTGCTGCAATTGGTTTTGAATAAAAGTAAACGTGCTAAATAATATATGCAAACTGTCCTGCTGAATAAAGCTGTAATGCAAAAAGGTAATCTCTGCTTTGTGGTTTTCTTTAGGTGAATAAGTTCCTGTAATTGTATACCAAGATTGTCAATGATAATGAAGAATAATGTTTTTGATTCAGTCCTGGGTAAATGGTTAGATTCACTTTGGTAGATCTGATCTGCTGTTGTGATCACTTCTTCCGGTGTACTTGGGTTTGTTTCTGAGTGCACTCGTGTCAATGATAAAGAACCACGAGTCTTTGAGAATTACGTAATTCTGGCTGGAGGTATAGTTGATGTCTCTGTCAAAAAGAAAATTATAACATTGATCAAACATATGAATGGCAAAAGAAATAATTCATAATCACGATTCATGTTAATCACAATAATTGCATGATGGATGAATGTTAAAAAAGACTCACAATGTCCACTCAGCAATGACTGTTCACAAGTGGTTGAAGGATGGGTGCAGATCACAGATTATGGCTTCGACTAGTGATTATTTGTGATGTATGAGCTGATTTTTTTAAATTAATATATGA
Organism: Cebidichthys violaceus; assembly: GCF_023349555.1. NCBI lineage: Eukaryota > Metazoa > Chordata > Actinopteri > Perciformes > Stichaeidae > Cebidichthys > Cebidichthys violaceus. The sequence goes on along the minus strand of NW_027176307.1, from coordinate 2,574,015 downwards.
ATCATTTGCTCTATAAAACATCGAGTGACAAAAATATTCATTACATTACTGTACATTTCTTTTACAGCCAAATATATTAAATGTGATATAATGTAAGAGGAGCTGGAACTGTCAAATATGACACTCAAGATTGCCATTAATGTACAGCTTATTTTAAATTAGTATTAGGTTTAGTACCAAGATAATAATATAAAATACCTTAATTTCTATGTGTGTTTAGATTACATCCCTAACATGAAGCAGATGGATTTAGAGTAAGGACTTCTGATTACTGTTACATAAACAGCTAGAAATCTGAGCAAAACCGAAATAACATTGAATACAAACTAGCTTTGTGTAAACTTTCCTCTAACCAGGAATGGACCCAACTTTCAGAATCAACAAGTAGGCAACTCTGGAGATACTCCGCCTTGTAAGTGTTGAATTTTAAAGCACTGCTCATCCTGATGAATGAAAATGTTACCAGCATGTGCCTCCAGAATGTTTGTTTGTTTGACACCACAGAAGGCATACAACCATATTTTCACTTGATTTATTAACTATTTATATATATATAAAAAATATACAGTATATTATAAACTATATTTATTAATGACAGCTACTAAAGTGAAATTCAAATGCCAGAGACATGCTCTATTTTTTTTGCCAAAATTACTCTGTAAATCAAGCTACATTAATTACTCTACAAGAAGTCATCACTGCATGAAAGCTATACATTCAGTCATACATATACAATATATATTCTTATGAGCAATTAAGGCTGTAGTGTTTCTATATACTGAAGCTTCTTTATGTCATGTGTTTTCTCTGAGTTCATGTCAAAGAATAGTGAAAAGCTGAACATTTGCAGGTTGTCTCCTCACTGCTTCAAAAGACATGGATATGATAAAAATAGGACTGATTCCAGACGACCGTTGTGAGCTGTGAATAATGTATAAGTGTATGTTAATCACGATTTTAATAAAGTTTAAGCTTTTCTTATTTTATTTTAATCTTCAGAAAATGAAACCAAATTGACAAACTGGGAGTCCCTTTTCCTCTCCACATACAGGTGGTTTGAATCTCCATTCAAGTAGCTACTCACATTATGTGAGTATATCATTATACTTCCATAAAACCACTTGGAAATCATAGAAAAAAAGACACCCCCTTTTAACTCCAGAACTTGCCTGACAATCTTCACGTTTTTTAATCTTTCTTCAGTATGAAATTAAACCAGCGACAGTTGTATGTACATCCATGGGTACATCACAAACAGGAAGCGGCAATAGCTAATTCGACATTCTCTTAATGGTGCCAATTTGCCAAACCAACAGCGTGCATTGTAGTTTATGATAGTGTGTACAACATGTCTTGTCTTTTCGCTGCAAAGCCATAAACCCAAAATAATGAGCTGAAAGAAATGAGCTTTCGTTTTGTTGTCTTTCACGAGATCATTAAAACGTGCGTATAGATGCTTTTTTTACACAAGGATTTGTTCAAACCAATAAGTGGCTCTAATATGAATTTCCAATGTGATGTTATTGATGGTTAATATTTTGCATGTGTCTAAACCACCTGCCTCTTCCCTTCACTAAACCAGCAAGTTTAGCCTCAGAGAGAGGAGTCCAGGCAGGCTGAGGTGTCAAAGATAGGGATGATTGATCTTTCTCACAGTCGCCTGAAAACAACCCAAAGGGCATCACGGAGCAACCCTGAAAATGACACCTGAATCCCCCCCACCCCCATCGAATAAAACAAACACACACCAACCGATCGAGCAAAGTTTGTTTTGGGCAGATGGGGCTTCGCTTAAAACATATTGATTGGAAATGAGATGTGGTCAGAGGACGGATGAGGTTAGAAAGGTATGTGTGTGTGTGCGTGTGTTTTTTACCGTGTGTCTGAGGGTCAACCGTGTCACTGGCAGTGGTTGTTTACCTAGAGGCGATTGCTGGCCTCACACACCCAGACAGAGAGGATAAATAATAGAGGAGCTATGACAGAGGGCAGACACACACACAAACACAGATCAGCATCAAGGTTAAAAATGGGCGTGGGTGAAATGGGAGAGCTCTTTGTCGACACGTCACTTGCATGTGAGGGAGGGAGGGAGGGAGAGTGGAGACAGTCATGTAGTCAGCGTGGATCCCGACATCTGCATATCAAATGCACGAGAGGTCTGCACGTCTCGATGACAGTTCTGTCAATATGATTTCAGCCGCATCGGAGAGTCAGGTGACTCCCCCTTACTTCCTCGCATTACAGACTTTCACCATTCATATAAGCTGTTGAAGATCAGGTGTAACAATGACAGGAGTGTGGTTTTGGAAAAACCTCGACATACAGATGCTTCACTGTTCGATGTTTGAGCAATTTGAAGAGATGAGAAATTATGATGGCTATTTTTCTTAATTGTTTGATATTTTATAAGCATTTTATAATCAATTAATTTAGACAATAGTCAACAAATTAATCAATAAGGAAATAAATACAGTAAGCGCAGCTCATTATTCAAATTTTTTAAAGTCCTGCATTTAAATTTCAAAATTAAAACCTTTATTTCAAAGCAGTTTGATGAGAATCATACTGGGGGAAAGAGCGCTGTAAGCGCAGTAAAATAAAAAGTAAAATGTGTTCTTGATCTGAAGTGGCCTCTTAATACACGCCTGGTGTGAGAAGTCATACAGAGCAAACAAGAAAGAATGGGCAAATATGTCATCAATCACAAAAGCTTCAGCACAGGAACAACAGCACGATCCCTCTTGTTATAGCTCACTTTTAAATTCTCTGCCTCCTCTCTAACTCACTCCGAATTAGTAATGATAGCAATAATTACAACATCAAGGTTTGACTTTATGAAGCAAAGCATACATGCATAGATATATATATATATATATATATATATATATATATATATATATATATATATATAAAACCCTGAGATTACTGCTTTTGTAATTTAAAGTTTGTGTGTCCTTATTGCATTTATAATATATATATATATATATATATATGTATATATATATATATATATGTATATATATATATATATATATATATAATATTATATCATGAATAAATAGTCATAATATATCAATAGAAAAAAGTATTATATATTATTATTTAATGTTAAGCACAAGTGTGACAAATATCTTACTGATAGCTGGACCAAAGAAATCCTACATGCTGTTAACACGCAATAGACACACATAGTCTATATTAATTTTACTTAATGAAGGTCTGAGGACTGAAATGCACTTCATGCTTTTACACACATATTTTTAAGCCTGATTACTTTGTTTGGAGGTGGAACTTTATCATTTGTTAACACCCGCTGTTGTGTGTCAGCAACCAGATGTGCTGCTGATAACATTTAACTAAATGACCATAATGTGTACATTTCTTGCCGTGTGTATGAACAGTCACAGATGTGGTGAGGAAGAGGAGGGCAAGGAAAAGAGTGCGTGTGTGTACCGATCAATATGGTGGATGTCACCAATCTCCCAAGTAGTTGCCGAATGTGGATAAAATCCCCCAGAACAATTACCTCTCTCTCTCTCTCTCTCTCTCTCTCTCTCTCTCTCTCTCTCTCTCTCTCTCCCTCTCTCTCTCTCTCTCCCCCTCCAACACAGACAGTTTGACAGGTAGGCAGCTGACAAACAGGCATTAAAAAGAGACTGATATACACAGTGGATATCTATAAACACATCAAGTATATCTTATCGTGGCCCTTCAAATTTTCGGTTTCGCTGCCTCGAGGACCTGAATAAAAAACACTGCTTATTTTATTGTAGACATCCTGACTAAAATTTTAGTTTGTGGCTGATAGATTTGTTTTCTTGTCTGTGTTTATTTATTTGAACCAAGGAAAACTGCAGGTTGGGAATGTATCGACGGTGAAAAGTTCTTCAGCTGATGTGTGATACAACATTTCTCCTCGTTCTTTTGAACGTTCTTGCAACATCACATGAGAAAGATAGTAAACATAATGAGTACCTTCAGGGTAGAGCTTCAAGCTGTATTTGACTTTGTTAAAATGCAGCAAACAAAACTATGTTTTCTGATGAATGGTATTCAACCCTTACGTTCACATACAACTAAACTGCATTCTTAATTACTCTTTGAGGGAAACGTATTTTTCTCCCAGATGACGGTCGCCTTTTTAAACAAGTGGCTCACGTCAATTTAAACGAAACAAAAATGCAACAAACGTTGTTCGGTTTGGTAAAAAACAAATTATGGTTTGGCTTAAAATAAGGATGTTTGTTACGTTACTAACTAACAAGTCATTTAAAATAAGTCAGCGTTGACTTTTAGACATATCTCACAATTTTTAGGAGACTAAGAGGAGAAGTATGTTTTTAACGTTCAGTGGATTCTCTGCAGTGACAAATGAGTCATTGCTCCGTTTTGTTACGTCCACTCTTCTTGAGCTGAGAAAAAGCCTCCTTGAGCTACACACATACAGTACCTATATAAACACATATGCAGCCCCCCCACTGAGTAAAACCATTAAAAGTTGAAGGCTTGTTTAGATTCTGCTTCCTGGTTTGACTGAGCTTCATGGAATCCCAGCAGGAGGTCGCTGCACAGCTGTGTCACCCTCAACCGTCAGCTCTATACATGACCGAGTGAGCCGGCAGAGGGCTGTGTAATACTTCATGCGCGTGGGAGTTTTTTATGTGGCGCGTCTAAAAAGACACTTTAACACTTCAACGTCTTCACCGGCCATGCAGTGAGAGCAACACATCAACAGCTGCAGTCCTCTGGTGCTGTCCTTATGGAACTTGATTTCTGACATTTACATAAAGACAAAATGAAAAATTGTCGCAAGCTGCAGCCCTAATACGCAAAAGGAGAGACATATGAAGACACACAGGCGGATGCACACACGCTTGCAACGGTTCAAACTGATGGCGAGTTAACCATTGGTAACAAGAATCTCGGCTCCCCGTCTCTAAAGTGGTCCTGTTTATATGATAAAGTGCCTGAGCGAGGCATTAAGAGAGACACACTGAGCAGACAGACAGAACAAGACTTACTTCTTTTCTTCTGTCAATCTACCAAATCCATACAGAGAGAGAGAAAGAGCTGTCTGCTCAGATCAAAGTCGAAGTCTAACAGAGAAATAGCTGTGATCCTAGTGATCTTGTTACAAACCTCCTTACAATGCAGCAAACCCTTTTTTAATCCAAAACTCATAAAATGAGAGACAGTCACAAATGGGGGTTAAGACCTGCTGCTTCACACCGCAGGATTAAACCTATGAAGCGTAGCAATAACATGACCGCCTCTTTGTTGAATGGAAACAATCTCACACAGGCATTAATCCCACTCAGTGGGATGCTGTTTGTTGCATTTCAACTGTACTTACTGAATGCTTTTCGAATCTCGAGAAAACAAGATTAACTAATTGAGCGGAAATTAGTTACAAGCAAAAACATTTTCAGTCATCTCTCAAACTAGTGGAAAGAAAACATCCAAAATACACATTTATGGATTTATTTTACCACTTTGTCTATTTACATCTGTAGATTTCTCCTAAACTCACAAACTGTTAGCAATAGATAATGCCGTATTTGCATATTTAAACATAAAACATCTGAAAACTTGTGATAAACAATAATTGTCCTAATAAACTGGAGAAGTTTCATGGTAATATATATTGGTTTGTTTGTTTGTTTTGAACCCTTTTTACCTTCATCTTCAAAATTCTTGGAATTTGAAAGGCTTTCTAGAAATAAGTTTTCTTCTCATACACTGAGCCAGAAATCTCCTCTGCAGTAGCAGTTTAATTCCTATCTATATTCTGAAGGTTTTTACAGAGGTGTTTGTTCATATGCCATTCATAGACTGATTTATACAAAATGTATTTCCTAAATACATGAAGTAGATTGTATTTTTTTTGGCTATTGACAGTATTTTTTGATTTATGAAGTGATAACAAGAGCTATCCAAAGGTTCATGAGTGAAAACCTTTGACAAAATGAAGAATGTTGAACCTGGCGTTATCCAATATTCAAATATTTCTTAAGTGAATGTATGAAAATGAGTCCATATTTTTAATAACATAATGACTCGTTTGCCTTTCTAAACATAAAATTTCAGAAAACTTGTAATGCTAAATAAAACAATTGAAGAAACGGTAAGACAACTGGGAAAGTTTCATGAGGATACCGGTTGAAACTGTTTATCGTGATCATGGTTACAGTAATCTTGGGACAGAAACATTTACTCAAGTCTGTAATCAAGTCTGCTTAGAGTGTTCTTGTAGAAAAAACATTTTAAACCTAAGATAGGCTCACATAATTACAATTTTATTTTGTTTTTTTTACATTACTCTCATGCTGCTTTGCCTCGCGGTAACCCGTCTTCTATACGGCTCGCTACCTGAGGTGCTGCGTGGACATTGAAATCATCGTGAAAAAAAGTAAGTGATTTTCTCAGCACACCACAGGCCCCAAAGGCACCACAGCACAGGCCAAAGGACAGCATTTCATGTGTATTTATGTAATAAATATACAAATTAAATAAATAAATAAAAATATGTTACAATAATTATTCACTTATAGTGATCAATTTGACCCAGACAGATGTAATCACTAAAAGCTGTGTCCACTGCAGTTAAATTGTTCCCCCTATTCACCTGTTGTGTATCCCTTTTACACTAGAGTGGAGGATTTGAATGGCAAGTTAAAATAAACTGGGATGACCTTTTGGGTACATAGAGTTGAGTGCAGATAAAATATACAAGTGCAAAGAGATTGATAGACTGAAACCCTGGAGAAAATGGTTTTGGCCTGAAAAAGACATCATGGCGCTCTTGACACGCTTTCTTGACCTTTTCAGACAGGGGCATCGAAACGGGCAGGTGGCTGTGCTGTAAACTGGTAACACAGGGCTACTTGTCCTGGTGTATCCAAAAGAAAATGGGCTTCATCTAACGATTTCAAGCTAGGCTAGGCAGTGGTGGAAAAATTACTCAGATCTTTTACTTAAAAGGATAAACTCACCGCAGTGACGTGCATGTGTACTCCAGTACCCCGTGACATCACAGTGATGTTGGGTGTGGTCACAGGTTTGAATCTTTCAGCCAGACAGGGCATGAGTTTATGGTCTCAGTTGCTAGTTTCAAGTCTTCTTCAATACAGCATGATGTTCATTTAGTAAATTATGATCACATTTAGAGTCAATTAGAAGATAAACTATGCTTTAGGGCGTGACAACCTTGTGATTGACAGGTGGCTACCACAGCGTTGTCCGGCCTGGGAGTTGTCCGTGTTTTCATTTTACAACTTTAATCCTTCACAATGTGTTTTGAGGTCATAAAAGTTAATTGTAACATTTTGGTTACATAAAAATGTCTTTTTTATTTAGCATTTGGTTGCACTTAGCTCCACCCTCTTCTTATATACAGTCTATGGTTGTCAAATAATTGTGGAGTAAAAAGTACAATATTTGTCTCTGAAAGTAGGACTAGTAGAGAGCAACATAAAATGGAAATAATTCAGTATAGTACAAGTGCCTCAAAAAGTTTTACTTTAATTGAGGTAAAGTAACTACATTACTATTTCAAAATCAGTATGATTTTTGGATATTATATATTATTCCAGTCCAGGTTTGATATTGAGGTTTTCATCATTATCATCCAGAGCAACGTTTAGGCAAAACTGCAAGAAATGCTCGGTGTAGTATTCCCAGGTATGTTGCATATACGCCGTCTGAGAAGATTTCACAGTAAAGCCCCCGGAAAAAATGGAGATATATGTTTCAGACAATTTGCATTAGTGTAATTAGAGCTACTCCACAGACAGTCAAATTAAGTTATTTCCTTGCTGTTGATTGTTTTTGCTTGATTTAGCATCACAAAATATCTCTCGCTGGGTTTTTGATTTGATATTAAAAAAAAAACTGTGTCTAACCATTTGTTAGATTAAAAGCCTGTGGAGAGAGCACATTTGTGATTTCTGTTCTAGTTCTTTTTAAAATGTACCCACTGAGTACTCTGTGAAGATCACTAGTGCAGATGTAGCTGCAACACTATGTGTCACAAAAAACAACAAAAATGTTTGTAGTGTATTGGTCAAGCCATCATGATGAAATTTGACAGCTCATCCAAAGAGAAATCAAGCCTTCTTTTGCCCAGTTCTTAAAGGATATAAAGAAAAATGCAACAATGATAGTGATGGTGAAAATTACATTATGAAAAAAAGATTATAGCATTAATGAATCACATTAACAACTAATAATTCATTCAAAAAATAAAAAAAAAATCAAACTAATAAAATTGCCTTTGATGTTTTAAAAAAACAAGTATCTAAATGTACTTAGTGCAAACACCTACAAGTGCCATAATTGAGGATCAATGGAATGAATTAAAAACCAGACTCCAGCTACATGATGAGGTGCGGCAACACCAGTGTCACCACAAATATAAGCCAGCTATTAAACACTTCGCAGATTCCAATATGGATGAATGAAAATGTGTATTTAGGGCAGGATTTGCTGCTCTCTTCATTTCCCCCTCACAGTAATCTGAGACCTGTGGGTTGTGGGGGGCAATATTAGTTAAGTATTTATTTACAGATCCTGGCAGAGCCGTCCTGTGAATAATTCATCTTCCATGCTCGGAGGAGTCTGTTGACAAGACAGCCCTGACGCAGGAGAAAGAAAATCAATGCAGCTATGATGGGCAGCAGACTCCTGCAGATCTTCTTCTGACCTGAGACGAGCGACAGATGTGTGTCTGTGCACGTGTGTGTGTGTGTGTGTGTGTGTGTGTGTGTGTGTGTGTGTGTGTGTGGTAGTTACAGTAGTTACAATACTGCCCTATGTAAAGTGATCAGGGGTTGATCTGCTGATCTGAGCGAAACAGTGTCTGTCGAGGGCAGACATGCGGCAGGGGAATGTCATCCTCACGTTCCTCCCGTTATACGCTGCAAACAGCAACTTGAGCATGCTGCAACACCTGAACCCTCCATTACAGATGCCAAAAGGCTGATGTGGTGTACAAAACACTTTACTGTAAATTGAATGGTCCTCATAATGTGACCAGTATTTTGCAGTACAATCCCCCCTCAAAAAAACCCACAAGAGACATTTTACATCTTTCACAGGCTGAGGACTACGTACCTGCTGCTTTCCCATATTTTAGCAGTTCATTTGGGGAGAACTATTTTATCATTAAGTCAAAAAAGGTTTGATGGCGTATTAGAGCCATTGCAAGGAAAAAAATAAAGATTATGTAGTCGGGGGAGTGGGTAATAATCCCGAAAAACAAGCTCAGGATTTCCAAGATTAAAGTTGCTAATTTACAGAAAAAAAATGATATTCTCGTAGATTAGTGGCAAAAAATATCTCAGATTTCGTTGCTCCTTATATTGTGTAATTATGGTAAGGATGACCTCTGAGCAAGGGGAATGTCGGGAAAGATACAGATACGGGTTTCTTTCATGTTCTTTCAACAATATCTTATGAACTTAAAGCTGACATCGGAATGCATTGTACTTCATCATGTGAGATATGTTGTCTGTTTTATTGTGCCAATGGGTTATCACATAAAACCTGAGATTCCTGTTTCCAAATGAATGTCCTCTTTGCCAGAAGGCCTCTGAGTGAGCCGAATGTCCTGAAAGATACAAACGTGTTTGCATTCATGTTCTTTCTGTGTTCTTATATGAACAAAAAAAATACTAATATTCTAGAAGTTACAGGAAAATAGAGTGACCAACTTTTATCTTTGACTACACGTAGGCGTGCGTCTTTTAAAAACAAACTGTTGAGACGATGTAACTCTGAACATGCTGCATTACAGGGACCATGTACGCCACTGTGTCAGCGTGAAGAGAAAACAACACAGAAAAGGCATTGTGGTGAATCATGTCCTTACATTTTGCTGGGGAGAGAACGTCTGGAACAACCTGCTGAGCCTCCTGAGCCTCCTGAGCCTGCGACCCGGCCCCCGGATAAGCCAGTGAGAACGGATGGATGGAGGCAGAGGTGGCTACAATATAATGTTTTTTGTACTTGGTGGCTCATTTTACCGTCGTGTTAAGGGTGGCATCAGTGGTGTGATGAGGTTGATCCAACCTTGTGAAAAACACTGGGTAGGGCGGCACATTTTTAAATCCAACCTTGTTGGATTTAAAAATTTTGGATACTTGATGTAAGGGTTTATTTCAACCAAATTGCTGGAACAGTGGAAAGACGATGGTTTTGGAGAGTTTTATTTAGTTTCTGTAGGGTTTGAATGACGTGTGTTTTATGATGCTCCTCTGCTTGACGCAAACCACAAATTTTCCCTACCCTGAACAAAGTACTTTTAACCCAAACCATGATTTTGTCTTAAACCTAACCAAGTGGATTTTGTACCTAAATCTAACCAAACCCTACCATGCAACATCATAAAACAGATATATGTATAGCAGTGATTTGGTTTTGTTTTGTATGGAACAAACACATCATGTTGTATCCAACTGTTAGGGGTGACAGATCAGAAAACACTTGCTCCGTGTTGTTCTAGAGGGCATGGACAAACAACATAATATGTCATTAGGAGCCGGCCAGCCCCTTTTGTCTTTGCCAATATTCTTCTTCTTCTTACTCCATTAGGACATCTGCCAATGAACCAGACTTTGCACACATTTCCTGTCCCATGCTAGATTTCCAGAAAATCCATAACACATCAGCCGTACATGCTAGCACTTTGCAACTTTCACCAAAATGTAGGCCCAAGTGAGCACTAATGTTCAGATGCTTTAAGCTGCCAACAATTATAAAGTCCATCACTCTGTTTTTCTCAAAAACTGTAAAACTAATTTAACCTATCGTATCCCACGTTCTGCTAAATTGACACCAAACTTGCTTTGCTGCATCTTCAGACTTACCTCCACAAAGATTCAGGTCAGATTTTTGAATTATCGAAAATTGAGCCCACAGTTCTTTGAAAACTAAATTTCAATCATTGTTGTTATTGCAGTCAATGGAAATAGAGCATATATCTATAATATATCTATAAATATTTATTTATTTTTCAGAATTATTGACACATGCCTTTACATGCAGCCCTGGTGAGTCCCATTAAGAAACTGTCATGGGTTTCTTCTTCAGCAAGTGGCTCAACAAGATCATAAACTTCCCTTACTGTTAAAGGTTGTGAGTAGAAGGCCTGGGTGATGTAGAGCGAACATGCTAACGTCAATTCAGCCAATTTGCTGTGTGGATTAGAGACTAATGATTTTAAAGATATTCATCTTTCTACTCTTCCTTTTTTATATCTTCCTCCTCTGATTTCTTCTTCTTCTTCTTCTTCTTCTTCTTCTTCTTCTTCTTCTTCTTCTTCTTCTTCTTCTTCTTCTTCTTCTTCTTCTTCTTCTTCTTCTTCTTCCTCAACATGGCCGGCCCTGACTCCCAGCAGCTATCATTTAATTTAGAGTGCTTGTTGAGAACACGCAGTATGTTTGAGTGTGTCATAAAGCTAGTAGAGTGCAGTGACAGGACCAGTTTGGTGTATTCACTTTTCTCTGTCCTCCTCACTTCAGTCCTTCATTGAATCTGTAACCACATCTTTCAACTACTGTTTGTATGTTTTCTATTTCATATCACTCAGTCAACATCTCTATCTCTCTCTCTCTCTCTCTCTCTCTCTCTCTCTCTCTCTCTCTCTCTCTCTCTCTGGCTCCCACCCTTTAAGTCTCCTCGAGCAGAATGAAGACAAACTGCGGAGTGATAATTGGACACTAACATGAGTCAGAGCGAGATGAATGAAGACAGACGACAAGCCTTTTTTTCCAGGATGTCTGTGCTCCTAACGGGCAAATTCAACAATACAGTGAGTGAGATGCCTTTGGGTTCTCAGTTCATTGATTTGAGTAACCACAGTAAATATCTACATTGAAGCTGTCTCTTTATTCTACTGAATAAACATGTTCCTTTCTTCTTAGTTTGGCTTCCTATTGTCCCCTGTGCTTGTCCTTGAAGTGCTAGGCTTGTAGTGTGTTGTATGTCTTAACGTTGCAACTCCGGATAAGAGTGTCCACTAACATTAGAGCCTAAGAAACACTGGGAATATGGGGCTGATACAGATAACACTCAGTTCTTCCTTCAGGATTTTTGTCGGAACATATTTTGCGCGCCCACTGACACACAAATGGCATTAGACACTTATTTGTAGAGTTGTAGATATCAAATTACGTTTGATAAAATGTTTCAAGACTTCTTACCTCTCCTCCTCCTTGCTCCTGTCCTTCTACTCAGCCTATTTCCTCTCTCTTCTCTATTTCAATACTTTCTTGTGTCACCTGTACTCCCTGTGGTCCTGTCTAATAATGGAATACATGAAGTAAAGTACTTAATTAGCAACCTGAGAGAATGAAATCAAAACCTCTGGCTATGCATTTTCGCATATTCACATTTAACACACAAAAGACAAAATACCCTCCTCCGCTCCTCAAAAAATATATACGTCGTTTTGTCAGCATTGGCCTCGCATGACATTCAAATATTAATTAAAAAAAAAAAAAACACAAACTAAAATATGTTTAAAATTCTCCATGTAAAAAATCCACGTTTAACCCCGTCTCTGGCTGATTAAGTAGAGAGGCACTTATCAATTAGCAATGGTGCTGAACCGCTGTTGAATACATATAGAGGAAACACTGACATTATATCAGTCCATTTTTTTTTTTTAACAGAAACACATGAACAAATATTTCAAACAAGGATCCTCTGCATATTCTTATTAAGGCATCGTGATCAAGTTTTGAGGGTCATGTAAATTTGTGTGAAGAAACAACCTAGCATTACTTCCAGGGCCAAGTAGCACATCATTCAAGCTAACTACATTATTTTTTGTGAGGTTACATGTTAGGACCACCGAGTCTCTGTCCTGATATTTATTACATTTGGGGACTTTTACAAATTCTAAATAATATTAATTGTTTGATTAAATGTTGATCAGTTTAGGTCAGCCCTGTCCTGGTTGAAAGTACCAAAAAGGCCCGTTCCATAGAAATCCAGCACACAGGACATGCTTCAAACCATGTTTATATTTTTCTCAAATCAAAAGAAAAGCCCAGAAGTATCACACTTCACTTGATGGACATTTTTCAAGGTTTGATAGGGCTGATTGAAATAATCAGCAGGCTTCCACACAGCGCTCCCTAGCAACTCTGAAATGATGTGCCGAATACAGCGAAGATGCCAATTACCTCTCACCGCTGGAGAGGTAATTGCAGTATTTGGAAAGTCTGTGCATAGTTGTGATGTGAATCTCTTCTCATGATTCACTGCCAGTTCACACTTCTGTCCTACAATTGATCACAGACCACTTAAGAGCTGCTGAAACCAGAGGAAAATGTCCAAGAAATCATCTTTATCATTTCATCCATCTGCCAGTCTAACAAGCCCTATAAAGTTTTAATCTCTTTCTAAGCTGTATAGTATACACAGCACTCGATCATATAGTGCTTTAAATGGATTCACCAAGTGTTCACCACAGCCGAGCGTAGCCAGAACCGTAGAGACTAGCCCTGCACCGTGGGGGGGCCTCGTGGCTGATGCGTTATGGACAAATTCAAATTTGTTTCTATTTGAATTACGTGGGATGCACACTATGGTCTTATTGTCTTGTCTGTGTTTCCAGAGTTGATATAAAAATAAAGAAAAATATATTTAATTGTGCTTTCTTTGTTAGCTAGGTTAGTGACGTGACGATATAGGTCAGAAGGTCACAGACCGGCGCGCCCACGGCAAATAGGTAGATAACGTTAGCACTGATTCACTCAGTAACGTTAGCACTGATTTTTCCTGAGGAGAAAATTAAACGCAAATTCAAAAGCGGTGCCCAAAAGGAAAGTTTGAGTTTTGATATCTTGCCTATATGGGGGGGGGCTCTCAGGGTTACTCTGCGAGGGGACTTCACGTGTTTCCGTTACGGTACTGAGCGTATCCTACATTTTCTCTTAATTGCCGGTGTTTCTACTCATGTAGAAGCTAAAAACAAGAGAATGGAAACGCACTTAATGTCTGTCTGTCTGTCTCTCTCTAACAAACACATGAGGTATGTGTTATGTGTGGTGGTGAAGTGTTTATTGGAGTAGACCTAATCCTCTTGAGGGGGGCGGATACGCCTGTCATCTCCACTTGATCACAAGGGGAAGCTCGTTCACCTCAAACTTACACACACACACACACACACACACACACACACACACACACACACACACACACACACACACACACACACACACACACACATATTGTGCAGTATATGGGTGACATGAGCATGCCTACAGTTAAGCATCTCTTCCATAAATGATTCACTGGAGCACAAATATGTTCCAAATATGGTCCACTGATACTCTCTCCTTTATCTGATTTCTTTTCTCCCTCGACCATCCAACACACTCAACCTACATTAACAGCCCGTTCTCATCCCCAGGGCACCGATTCCTGACGCTTTGTCACGGCCCTCGGCGTCTGATACCGGCGCACAATGCACCTTTTAGCGTCTGTATAAGACGCACCGGGCTCTCAAGTAACTACAATACAAACCCATCCGCAACGTTATTAAATGCTTAGAGATAATGCTACAGGAGTGTGATGACGTAGTATAAATACCGGGGAAAAAAACACATGCAGGAAGGCAGGAGGGAAGGTGGGTGGGTCAAACAAACACAGGACTTCTTCAACCAGGAGACCGTTCTTCAAGCTTGGTGTTCTTATCCCAGAGTGTTATTTTGAAGATACGCTAGTGGTGTTTGTGACATGATTTCCGTACTATTGTTAAGCTGGTTACGTTTTACTTACTAAGATATTTTACTTAACCTAACTAAGTGGTTTTAATCCTCAATTTACTTATTTCATGCCCAACCATGACGTTTTTTCCTAAAGTGTTTATGTTTGAATTAGGGGATTTTACCTGAAAGAACTTACATGGATACTGTACTCTTTGGGAACTGGGGATGGCTATCAATAGCTACTGGGACAACAAAAGCACTATCCTCTTCCTGTTTTGGTTGGGCGATGTCTGACGCACTTCCTTTGTGCTGTTAACTTTGGCTTCATTTCCATGGAGAATGTAACTGGTGACAGACAGAAAGAGTGAAAGAGGGGCTTATAGGTTCCAATCTAAATGCTAAAGCGTGTCATTATTCTATAGCCATTACATTGTGCAATCAACATTTACCTCATAATGATAATTTAAGGCAAATAAGGATATTGCCTATTGCCACTTTGATATATAAGCAAACACGTGCCCATTGGAGTCAATGGATATGCATGTTATGGTGACAAAGGTCAAACTCCAAACCAGTCCCATACTGAAAAACTGAACCCATTCCACAATGTCATCAATGCACCAGTGTCCCCTTCCTTTTTGGGAAATAGCAGTATTTGCTTTCTTGCCAAGAGTTAGATGAGAACATTGATTCCAGTCTCATATCTGAAGCCAGGAAATAGTTCGCTTAGCACAAAGACAAGAGAAAAGGGGAAAAAAGCCTGGCTCTGTAACAAAACCCACCTACCAACACCTCTAAAGCTCATGAATTAACACATTATATCTCGTTTGTGTAATCAGTACCAAATGCAAACTATAGAGGACTAGTTCTCATTACGGTATTAATCGATCTTCATCTCTAAATCTCTGCAAATAAAAGAATAAGCATATTTCCCAGAGATACGCTTTTAACTAAACATTTCATTGTTTATTTTTTTGTTATACTCTGGTGCATCTGCTCTACAGTTTGACAGCCGATGTAAAAGCATGCTGAGAACGACATCAAGCCGTAATTATCTGGTAAAGCGAAAAATGCAATTTGCCAGCATGTGACATGCATGAATGTCTTTCCCTCTGTCTGTATATACAATTACACAATAATTACATGTCGCAGCTGTATGTTTTTAGACCTGTTCTGTTTGCATGTTGTTCAGAAGTGACAGAGATGGAAGAACAAATAAGAAAACCAGCGGTCTAAACCAGTTTCTGAGATCCAATAATTCAGCCATTTTTGAAGGCACGTAAAGCAGCGAAAAAACCCTAATGAGATGGGGATGAAAACAATTAGATTGTGCAACAGAAAACAATAAATACTGATGGAATTGACAGGTGACAGATAAAAGATGAATGAAAAGACTTTAAGGGATTCCTGAGGAAACAAGAATGATTAATGAGGCAGGAAGAGAAAAAGCTGATAAACTACAATCTGTTCCAATCCTTGTGCCACCTGTATTGTATTCTGAGTCAAGGTTCGCATTGATATGGGTGCTTATGGGTGCACAATTTTATCTAATTTGTAGAAATCAAAATAAATGAGCAGCTCATGACACGGGAGACAGAGGGACAAAGGAAATGACAGGGAAAGACAAACTATGGGACCAAACTAACCAAGCAAAATGTTTACAGAGACACAATTTACCTGACTTAAAGTCCTCATACAAATACAATGTGTGGTGTTTCCTGCCACAAAAGGACACTGACAGGCATAGTTGACAGTAAAGAAGGTTCTCTATCGACAGGCACAGCTCAGAAATGTTTTCAGTTGCACAACAGGAGAGAAAAAAAGGGAGAAATCACACAGGAGCTGTTGGATTTACCACCACAGTACCTCTCCATGAATGAAAAGATTACTAAAAACTACCATGGTGCTAGACCACTGAATCACTGCCCATGTCTTCAATCAACTCGTTCTCACTCCAAACTCGTCAATTACAGACACAGGCCAGTGCTCCTCGGCATGTGATAAAGACGCACCAAGACATCCTCCATTCTGTATGGAATGCACCGGGCTTTCAACTGACTCCAATGTAAACCCATCTCCGTCTGTGTCAGAGAAACAGATGGAGGACATTTGCGTAGGGTGGGTGGGATGGAAAGTTTGATGGTCAAACAAACACAGGACTTTCACCCAGGAGATCACGATTCATGTCCCATGCAAAACTAAGTCAAAGTTGACTTATTTTACTGTAGTTTTGTTTCTTTACTTTTACTTTTATCTTAAATTTTTCATCGGTAATTGTACGTATTGCATCAATTATCAGATTTTCCTCTATTATCCATGATTTCAAATGATACACTCACAAATAATGAGCCCCTCTGAAGCAAAGTTAAGAAGCACAAACTCTATAGAGAGGATTTCACTTCATATCTGGTGGCAACCTCTGGTTGTAAAACGTGAAACCGATGCAGAAGTGCCTTAAAGTTGCATTCTTTCTAAGGGCCATCAGGGGGCGTCCTTCTCTGGTTGAAAAAAAAGGTCTGATTGTATAGAAGTTGTTTTAGAACTTTAACCCTTTCATAGTGTTTTTAGTTCATGAGAGTTAATTGTAAAATTCTGGTCGCCTAAAATGTCTTATTCAAATTTCAATATGAAGATATGGTATGAAGATGCCAAGTGCAAATATGTCATATACAGCAGTCCACAAATTACTGGATGACATCTCTGTGAACTTCCATTTATATACATGCTGGCACTGGGTCAAACTAATCCTGCACATGTGAAAATGATAGTTAGCATATGTTGGACATTTGTATATACCAGTTATATTTGTGAATACCAGTTTGTTTTTTAAACTGAAATTTTCATCATCATAGTTCAAAGTGTGTTTCTGTTTCAGCTATTGCTTTACAAAATCAAGTCATGCTATTGTTGGAATGAGATGAGTGAATGCAGCCTGATGTATAACATAAAGCACTGTATACAAATGCACAAAGTCATCTGAAAACTAAGATGTATTGAAGAAAATGCGAGTGAGTGTGGAACTCCTTTAAAGAGAGTTGAAAAAGCAACGCGTGTGCACGAGCTGGAAAAGGTATTTTCAATTATTTTCTGAAGTATGCAGTCTGGAGTAGACAGAGGAACTAAAGGATAGAATAGAGACAATCCTTCAAACAGACAGTCTGCACAGACAGAGCAAAAGAAAAAAGAAAATCAAAAGGAAAGGGAATTGCCTCATACGAATCTGAACACCTTGCTACAAGCAGATCTTAATATGCTAAATCTGTCACAACTCACAAAGAGATGAATAGAAACACCTCTGTAACATATAGGGAGACACCACAAAAGGAAGCATTCATATTTAAATCATTTTTCTCCAAACATCAGCAGCCCTAAGATCATAAATTATCATGTCTCCATCTGTACTAAACGTGCATTGCTGTGCATGTCCAGAACTAGACTATCCAAAGAGCACATATCAACCCAATAGCGTGGGTGGAACTGCAGCTTCTTTTCCTTTTGCTTGTTGCGATCATTGCTCAAACAAGCTACCTTGTTCTCCTATTTCCTTTTAAATAAAACCTGGAAAGAACACACATCCATTTTTGCACACCAGATAAGATCCTCCAGAATCCCAGTTGTGTTACAGCATGTCAATCAAAACAGGAATTTAAACATTAAACACTGTGGAAAAGTACTGTTCTGTCTTTCCACAGCTTTAGTACGTTTTCAAGTAGAAGACAGTTTCTCTTCAGCTGTGGAGGAAAGTGCATCTCTCCTGTGTTTTGTTCTTTGCAGAACATTTACATTTCTTTGTCTCACATGCCTTTATGGGAATTCAGCACTAAGACTGACTGGAGACTGGGGACTTATAGTCTTTTTTCTTATTTTGAACTTTTTTTTCTTCTTTTCTAAATAAAAAAATATTTCCCCTAAAAAAGAGATACTATTTCTATGATGTCGTTGAGTATACTTTTCAAGAATAACTTTATGTTCTTGGGGACCACAGTGTATATGCTCCAAACTGAAAATGAAGATTTCAGGTTTTGGTTGGGTTGCCAATTTGAATCTCATGGGATTTAGGTTCTCAAAGTGTCATCTCTGTTTTGATTTTTATTACCAGTAAAATCTGCAACCATTTCTTTTACTTATTTCACCCAGTTATACATTATAACTGGAGACTTTATAACATTGTTGTTGCTATAGACAACAAATGAAAGCAGTAGGGCTGAGACACAATTTTCATTATCAGTGAATCATTTCATACCAATCCAAATTTCCTTAATCCCAATGTGAAGTCTTTTTTGTCCAAAACCCTGAAATATTTAGTTTACGCTTACAGAAGACAGTGAAAAGCAACAAAAACACACAATTTAGAAAGCTGAAACTTTGTTTAGCATTGAAAACTGATTGATGTGATTAAAAGATATAAAAAATAGTAAATAGATGATGCGTTTTCTGTAGATCAACTACGTGATTAAGTAACTTGTTATTTTAGTTGTATTATTCAATTTTGTTAGAGTTGTATTATGAAATACTGTCCTTCCAAAACTAAAGTCAAAAGTAGATGCAATGTCCAAAGCAACCACTCCTCTACTGTCCTTGTAGATAACACAACAAATTGGGAGTCCATTTAAGGTCTTCTCAACTAATGACTCGAATTATCAACACACATCAAAATCAGGAAGAGGGACCATATGACATCATGTTCAACCACTCAGCCTAGCCCGGTAAAGTGTTTAACAATACCAACATGTTTTCACTCCCCACTGTCGGGGGAAAATTGTTTTCATGTGACTTCTAATGATTATTTCTTACTTAGATTCGTTGATCATGTGTTTTCTATCTAGTTTGAACTTTGTCACTTGGGCAAACAGGAGCAGAGTTTTCTGCTTATCATGGAAACAAAGGGGGGCAACTTCCATTTGATAGGGCCTTATAGAAAACAGATGGTTACCTGATTTATGTAAACATCCCTAGGCCACATGGAACTGGACAGCTGGACTTTGATTGATACGTAGTTTCTGCTGAGGAGGGTGATACTCCACTCAGACAGGCATTTTGAAAGGGCCTTATTTGCAGAGAAGGCAGAGTCTTCCTTTGTTCTGCCATGGGTGAAGGAACGCTCTCTGCTATACAGCTGTATCGTAATCTATGACTGTTTTATTAATCTGTTTTATTAATCTGTTAATTAATCTGGTTAAATCTGTTCACTATTCTTTTATAATTTTTCTATATCTTATCCTGTAATAAATCCTTAAAAGACAGAAAGCTTAAGATACTTTTTGATTTCTCACAAGGAAATACTTTAATTTCCACCACATCCACCTGTCAAATGTGGCATTAAGTATCCCTACGCTTCAAACCATGAACTGTTTCACACAGGACACAAACTGAAGCCCTGTGTTTTTTGACCCATCCACCCACGCAGACTTTTTCACCCTGCGTCACCTGGGTTCCTCCTTTACTCTAGCCATGACTTCAAGCACAGACAGGGTCACAGTTGGAAGCCTAAGGCCACCGACCAAGCTACCGTATTTGAAGAATTGGGAGAATGAGCTGACAATACAGACAACCTGGTGACAGGACGGATCAAGTCAGGTAGAAAGGACACGTGATCTATATTAAGGTGTAAAATTACAATATCCTCGTCAGGTACAAACTTAAATGTGAAACAGGAAGCAGACCGATTCCAGGGGGCAGCTTAATTAATTCCACCTGTAGTTTAAAGTCGCACCAATATCTTGACCAATATTAGCTGGCGTAAGCTGTTACCCTTTAGAGCAACATGCAAATCAGTGGCTTAATTCTCCAGCTATAGTTGAAAAATAGCAGCTCTATTATTCTGTTTGGTAGGACCATCAATCATCAGAGCCGCTGTACGCTCATTCATAACAGAGCTGCTCAGGTCGGCTCTGCAGCCCCAACAACATGATGTATTAATTACTTAAGTTTACCAGCAAACTTCCCTCGCACCCTCACAGTTCTCTTTTGTATTCTTACAGTGTGTGGCGTTTAAAAGCACACATTTTGTTTTTAGCATTAATTTACTGTATTCTTTTTTTATTCTTGTTCGTCTGATTGTCTGCATGGTTCCTATTTTACAAAAAAAGTTCAGTTTTTTGTAAAAAATTGGAACTATACTCTAACACTTACATGTTCTTTATTATGCAAGTGAAATGTGAAGTAGTTTCAACATGTGGTCTAATAACAGAGTTAGTTTCTTTTCTGTTCTTTTTAGGTACATTGTTGTTACATACTAGAGCCATGCACTTGCATTTGTTTTAGGGCTGCAAATAAAGATTGTTTCTATTATCAGTTAATCTGCTAATAATGTTCTCACTTCAATGTTTAATTGTTTGGTCTATAAGCTGTCAGAGATGCAGTCAACAGTCTAAAGATCAGGACTGAAAAACTGGAACCAGACAATTATTTTGTCATTTTTGCTTAAGAAAAAAAAAAGAAAAGAATGACAATTAATTGATCATCAAAATTGTGTCTTAAAATGTTTCTGTCACATAAACAATAAATTCAACAGACTCAAAACTGTGCCAGAGTTTTCTAATGCACAGTTTTGTCAGTGTTCCATGTAAACTTTAAAGTACTGTCTTTGTTTCAGTTTTCAAGTTGATTTATGACAAATGGCTAAATGCTGATGGAACACTGGTTGAGATCAGTTTTAAGATAAATTATGAATTTGTCTTACAAAAAAAGAATCACACAGAAAGTCATTTGAAAGACGAAATAACTCAATAGGTAAAAGACTCCTTCAACTGTAACAAAAAAAAACTGAATGAATCTGAACTTACTTCTCATACAATCACACAGTTCACCATTATGAAGGAAGTGAGGAAGGTTGATGTATTCATTCTTCCATCAATGCACATCAATCACATCAAAATACCTGACCATGCAGTCATTATTGAACATTTCAAATCCTATTAATATCCTGTAAAGTCTATTGTCCTGGCCGTTTGAGGACGTTGAAAAAGGATATTTGCGTAAAGAAAATAGTTCTGATCCATCATGCAAGACATAAATTCTATCTATCTGAGCATAATGTCCTCTAGTAATGCAGGGACACTTTGGTTTCAGCGGTCTGGGGAGGACAAGCATGCTGGAGGGGACGGTGCCATCAATCAGCACATAATGTGAGAAGGCACACGGTCAATGACAAAAGAGAAATAAACAAGACAGCCGGGATAATACAGCAAATATGCTTCAATAAACTGGAACAACAGCAGGACTCTGAGATGAATCTGCTCAGCTGATTTATCAGACGCTACACTACAAATCAAACATTAGCGGACGCTGTGGGTGTGGAAGAACAGTTACAGTAGTGACCAAGTAATCGTGACCTGAAAGACATGTGAGTGACAGAAATAGAGAGCCAGAGAGGTCGGAAGGACAAAGAAAATGGAAAAATGAAGCCGAACTAACCTGAGGGGACGTGCAACCTTCACCGCTTCTATTATAAAAAGACAGCAGCTGCAGCTCTTTAGTCATTACTGCAGAACTGAGAATGTGCCCTTTACATGTGGATTCACATACCCTGCACATAATGCAACATTTTCCCAAAAAATGTACTTGTTCCCATATTTAATTGTTTTGATCATTAAAAGATTATTCTCAACCATACGGTATCAGCAAAATGTTGTTTTTCCATTTCTTTTTTCTTGCCTGAATACATAGCACAATTCCTCTCCCACATTCTATGCTGCATAAAGACATGGGTTTCATTTGATGGACTTAGGCCAGAGTTATGCTTGACTCGACTTAATGGTAGACCCCAAACGGATACCTTCCCAACTATAGCGTAGGGTTTTGCATTTCAGCATCAGATTTCTCCCGTTGATCCCACAGAACACCTCTTAACAGCGCAGTCGTGGCGGCACGTAATGTGCTAAAATGATGTGCCGCCACCACAGAAACAATGACAATAGCACATCAATTAGGAAACGTTGTGGTGGTGAACACACAATTTCCCAAGTTTAAAGTGTCGTTCTAACTCTGCATATCTAGGATGTCGAGGTTGGTGACCCATGTTCTGTGTGAAACTAAAG
Source organism: Cebidichthys violaceus (assembly GCF_023349555.1). Classification (NCBI taxonomy): domain Eukaryota; kingdom Metazoa; phylum Chordata; class Actinopteri; order Perciformes; family Stichaeidae; genus Cebidichthys; species Cebidichthys violaceus. The sequence goes on along the minus strand of NW_027176307.1, from coordinate 2,551,256 downwards.
GTCATCATTGACCTTTTTAGATTACTTAGACTATGTAAAAAGTTATTTTAGTGTAAACCATGATCTTTTTTCTCCTAAACCTAACCAAGTAGTGTTGCTGCCTAAACTCAACAAAGTAGTTTTTGTTGTTTAAACCTTAAGTAAAAAAAATTTCCATCACGGCGGCGTGTAATTTAACACAATTACTTGAAATCATAAGTGTTTAAGCCATATCGTGCTTTGTTAGATTTCTCATAGAAACTGTGTTTCCACTATTGAAATAGAGTTACAGCCAGGTAACTTATATTTTGCCATATCTCATTATTGAATTTACTAATTGAATTACTGTCTTTGTACATTCTCTCATTCACTGTGCTAGAGAGTGACAATTGTGATGCGCAGTGGGAACAACTTTGCTGATGTGTGTTAGTGAAAAGAAGAAGACGACTTGGGAGTAGTTCTTTAAATTCCTTATTGTCGTCTTAACCCTCAACAATCTACACTGGCGCCTTCAAATTACTGGGGAAAACAAACAGCCAAAACTGGCCAACAATAGTTTCAGCAGTCCGCTAGGCTTACATTTTTTAATACACAACCATAAAAACAAACTTTATGCTAATGCTCAAATTATTGTGTTAGAAACTGTTGCCTTACACATCAAACAACACCATTTTGTGAAATAATCAACAAATTTAACCACATTTGTCATGTTGTAGATACAAAAAACGCAACAAAAATAACAAAATAATGATCTTTCTGGCTGGTCAAAGCTTTCTACCTAGTCATACTGTGTAACATTAAAATGAATGTAATAAATGTGAATTACTTTCTTCCACAAAGGGATTATGTGATACTGTAATGACATTACCTTAATTTAGGCAAGTAAAAACACTTTGGATTAAGTTAGGATTAAAATTCTGAATCGTAAGCATTTTGGTTTTAGATAAATTGAAGAATGAATTCAAGTTTAGGGTGGAACACTTAAATAAGAGAAACTTTTCCTGAAAACGGAAACTCCCAGATGAAACCCTCCTTGCATGAGTTGACAATTTAGCTGGCAGGTAAGATTAAACTTGCGCTGCCACTCAATTCCACAACCGTTGTGTGTGTTTGTGTGCCTATTTGGAGCCCTTCATATTGGAAAGAGCAAAAAAAAAAAAAAGAAATGACAGTGAATCTGTCTTACCTTCCTATTTAAAGCAACAAGAGAGCAGGAGATTTATGCACACAAGTTTCTCATATCTAGAAGCTACCCAGTACAACCAGCTTCAAACTGTTGGCCACTGAGCAGCTTTGCTGAGGTGGGGATTAAATGTCCTGCATGAATGCACACTGATATTGCAAAAAAATAAAAAATTAGAAGGAAATGACCAATTTCCCCACTCAGCGTTTCCCTAACAGAACAGAATTACGAAATCACACGTCTGAACTTCAGATCACTGCTCCTCACTATCAATCTGCAATCCATCCATTCACTCAGGTGCTCCAACCAGCATGGCTTCAGAAGGGCAGGCGGATGGAGATGTGTGAAACGTTCCACAGTGCAGTATTTCCACTCTGGCAAGGGTGCATGTTGGCTTTCAGATGAGCTGAAGCGTGTAAAAGAAAGTAATGATGTCAGACCAGAGTCAGTTATCTTACAGCTCTACGTCCAGAAGAACTGGTGGCCGCATGAAGTATAAATTGAGATACAGGTGACATTTGGGAGTACTGACTTTAATTTAAACTACAGCCAGTGACAGATTAAGCGTGGCTGTAACATTTTTTTCCCATTTCTCAAAGTGTTTCCCTGCACAAAACTTTGGTCCTTATTCAGTGACTTTATTTACATCAATTTATGCAAATTGTGTCCCAAAAGAATTCTGTGTACCCAAATAACCTCCCTCCATCACCACATCCAGAAGCACCGAGCTTAAGACTAATCTGATAAAAGCCGACTTTGTCATTAAACAATAATCGAATACCTTTTCAGCCAGTGCCTCCAAATGATTTAATTCTCTGGAAATTGGAAGAGATATATCCTTGGCAGAGTCGGGTTGGCTGGATGTGCAGTGATAGCAGGCACTCTGAAGGCGATCTCGCTGTGCAAAGTCTTTGAAGTTGTGGACCTCAGAAAAGGAATTTATTTTTGAGACAATGATTGTGAGACATGGCCAAGTGTTAAAGCATCAACACAATGTGGAGTTTTTAAAACACGACAATCGTGTCCCCTGCCAAAGGTTTATTTCTTTAAAAAAGATCTGAAGCTCAGTTAAAGTTCAGTTAGGAAAAATAGCTTTTCATTGCTTCTCTACTCCTTCATTCACCACTTACTGTAAGCCGTGGGGCTTCTATTCATCAGTTAAAAATCTAAAGACAAGGTCAGTCTAGAATTGGAAAGGCAAAAAAAAAGAAAAATTGCTTTAAAAAAAAGCAGATTCGGCAAGAAATTGTGTGAGCGGGATTGCACACAAGCTGCTGTGGTTCATTGTCATCACTATCATCAGGCTTCCGTCCAGCAGCAAGGCTGAGGATATACTTGATTTTAACGATGCCTTTGTGTACACAAGTCCCTGCATAGTAACAGCATATAGTTCCAATTCTTGCCAGCATAGTTTGCTTGCACCTGCAGGATTAAAAGGTCATTAGGGAGCAGATCTGGACCGAATCATCCCTGACTGACGCTAGAATGTTTTCCTCAGGAACTTCTGATTGTTCACAGGTTAACAGTTAGTCATCGTAATTTTGGGAAAGCTTTTTCTGTCTGTGATAATTACCAAACAAACACACACAACAACAAAAAACAGCACGATTAAAGACATACATCAAACAGCAGTCAGCCGCTAATTTAACATCACATCTATGGATATACTGTCCCCACCATACATGCACATATTATCTTGAAGATATGCTAACGTCTGATGTTGCACAAAGCTTCACAGAATCCAGGAAAAAGTTGATCTATATCTATAAAAAAGAAGGAATCTGTCCATTGATTAATCCACTATATGAATGAGGTCAAACTCCTCTAAAAAATCATAGTTGGTGTTTTTCTATTCCGCAATTTGTCCCGATTCACAATGAGTTTATATTTATGTAAATGTCTCATTTACATAACAATTGTTGAGACCCACTAAATAAGCTTCTTTCAGCACAGACAAAAGATTGTCCTGGTCAGTGTCAGTATTTGCGGAACGATAAAAGCAGCCTTTTGAGAGACAGCATATTTTATGGGTTATTCCCTCAGGAATAAATCTTATCATAAAAGAGTTGAACCAATCCCAAAACATGCTGCTCTTTGCAAAACTACAAACTACCCAAGTGTGTTGTTTCTTTAACTCAACTGGGTCCATTGATTAAACGCACACTTCTGACATATGCTCGTCTTTACAATGTTTCTGTAACTAAGGCTTTTATTTCACACGGTATCTAAACAAGGCAGCGTCTGGAAGGGTATGTGGCAGCACATTGTGCAGATATACAAAAAAAACATCAACTGGACAAGGATTTTTTTCTCTATAAGACTATAAAATTGTGTCCTGAAACAGGCGTTTGATTTCAACAATGATGAATCCCTGTTGGGCAGGGCAAAGCTGGACCTCAGTTTGAATCCACTTCCTAAAAAAAAGGAGCAGTTTGTATGATTTAGTGGCATCTACCGATGAGGTTGCAGATTGCAATCAACTGAACTCCCCTTTGCCACCCCTCCTTATCCAAGTGTGTTGAAGAACTACGGTGGCCTTCAGGTAACGTAATAATGTGAAAGGCTCTCTCTAAAGCCAGTGTTTGGTTTATCCTTTCTGGGCTACTGTAGAAACATTGTGAACTCAGTGAAGAAGGCCTGCTCTCTATGTAGATATGGAGGGCTCATTTTACGTGAACGAAAACACAACAAATCTTTGTTCCAGGTGATATACACAAATTAAAAGTTGCGGATATGATATCCTATTTCTGCCTAAATCCTACACACTGCTCCTTTTATTCCCAATAATTAAACATTCTACCTTTACCTCCATTTGTGTGTGTGTGTGTGTGTGTGTGTGTGTGTGTGTGTGTGTGTGTGTGTGTCTGTAAATATAAAAACATGTACAGCATCACAGAGGACTGGAAGATGAGAAGTTTCCGTGTTGAGGCTGATAAAAACGGGCACACAGATCAAAGTCCAGACTGATACCATAAATCCTAAAATTGTATTTTAACGTCTCTCAGTCAGCTCATGTTTCCCACATTAGTCCCACTATCCCGCTGATGTCATTTTGACTGAACATGGAAGCAACAGAAGCGGTTGCTACAAGCAGTTAATATCAAAAAGATCAAAGAAATATGTTGATTTGTGAGTTGTAATTTCTTCATGTTGACTAACAACAGCTCGTTGCTGCTGTGTCGAACCCATCCAAGCTTCTAGACATTGTTGTGACCACTTTGCTGTCATTATAAATAATGTCACCATTCTTAATCCCACAAACAAAGCTCCGATTGTTCAACTGTTTCACCAGCTGGCAGAAACAGCCATCGGTGAGCACAACACGAGACCTGAGGGCGGCAGTGCGGGACTGAAGCCAGGCCAAACCATAGCTTCAATCAGTATGACTCTAAGTAGGAAACAAGTGACATTAATGATATTATCTATAAATTATCTGTTACAGCTTATCCTTTACAGCAATCATTCCCAAAGACTGGTGGGTGGCATGAGATTTAATTAGGGTCGGCAAATACATTTGCAGAATTTGTTCCATAGTCTTTAATTTAACATTTATATCAGCAGTACACCTTTGAGCCTGGAAGCTAAGATCGTTCTAATAATTGTAGCCTAATTACAATACTGAATGTAATATTAAAAGCTAGCGTTGTTTTTCTAATGACATGGGGGAGATTGGTACACCCTGTACAGGTCGCCAATCAATCACAGGGCTGATACATACAAAAACCTTATTTACCTAACATGCATGTGTTTGAACCGTGGGAGAACACGCAAACTAGTTAACTCCTTTATACCGTTCAAGGTCACACAGACTGGAGCTTCCTCCTGAGGCAGCAATCTGAATAAACAATGATATTAAATAAAAATGTACTTGCTGTCATTGAACGGCAACATTTCTATTATTATGTGGTAAGAGCGACGTGTGCTGAGCACAATGACGTTAAAGGCGCTCTATCCATCTGGGAGGGAGGCGCATTAACCTTAAACTGATATTTAAATGCCAAGACAGGATGTGTGTGTGTAGGACGAGCATATAGGAAATGTAATTCAATAGAGGCCTACCCTTTCCAGCTGCATATTATATCAGATTATGCAGTCAGAGATGACTGATTGCAGGGGCCAATGTTTTCATCAATTAGGACCAATTACCAAACAGCTCCAGTAGCACCCGACCTCAACCTTCTCAATTATTCAGCGATGTTGTGTTGTTCTTAGCCGAAGAGATTTTTCAACTGCCAAACAAGCTTGTTTTTTTAAGAATGTGTACGAGTGAGAGTATGTGCACACATGCAGGTTCATATGAATATGCAGCCAGGTTTATCGCAGGCACAAAACAACCTGGAATTTTAGTGATCTAGTGCAGAGATTTAGAGAGGGTGCTTTGTCATTGTGTTTCAACTCCTGCAGCTCCTTTCTTATTCCATATTGTAAGAGGAAGAAAATATTCTTTTATCTATTTTTTTTTCCACAACTGGTAACTTTAGGGTTACAGCTAATTTACATAATCAAACAACCATTTAGTCTATACAATGTCAGATAAAACTGAAAAATGTCCATCACAGTTTCCCAGAGTTCAAGGTGATCTTCAAATGATAATCAGTTTAGAAATCAGAAGACTAACAAAACCAGCAAATAGTTACGTTAAAGAAGCTGGAAACAGAGTTATTACCTTGTTTCTCTCTTCAAAATGACTCAAATAGATAAATCCATTATCAAAATAGCTGCCAATTCATTTTCTAATCGATTAATCAACTGATTGTTGCAGCTCTCTGTGCTTTCCTCCTGATTTTCTCCTCATATCCTTAAGGACTGTCCTATACTGCTATTTGTTTGTATTATGAGCAAAAGTATGTGTCATTACTCCTATTGTGTCTTTGCTATTATTGTTATATTATTATCATTGTGTGGGCGAAAAGCCAAACGATTATTTGGCAGTGAAGCAGCTTGTGTGAGAGTGTGTGCGAGGGAGCACAGCTCTGGTCGAGTGGTCTGCTCTCCTCCAGTACGCAAAGCCAACTGGGCCTCCAGATGGTCACTGGGAAACCTGGGATCAGACCAGGGACTGTGTGTTTACCTCAGCCTGTCCAAAACTACAAACGAGTGAGCGTGTTCACATCCATCTTAACAACTGTGGGAAAATGCAAATGTGCTGATAGAGCGACATAGTGCTGGGTTTCCAACTTGGCCCCGGTTCTGTCTGAGTGCAGTTCTCCTCACGTTTGTGTGGGTTTCTATCTTCAGCACAAAAATCAGGTGGCTCAAAACCCACCTGCAAAAGTGATTATTTCAGGTCCTGCTTCCTAATTAGACTAAACAAAACAAAACTATAATCCACAGTCATAAAAATACATCTGGTAGCTGTTTCAAAAAGATATAAAATGCAAAACAGACTTCTAATTAATTTGCCAATTTAAAGTCCGCTATGTTTTAATCTTCACTTCCTCAAGTGTGATCCGGCCGATTTCATCTATTAGCTTATTGCACATATATTGGCACATAGGAATATGTTGGCTGATAATATTAAGGTAGTTTAAAGGAAGGTCTAACCCTAACCCTTTTTTTTTAGGTTTTTATATAATTCTGTAGCTGACCCAGTGGTGTTCCTTAATGATAAATGATATTTTCTAAGCACTGCTAAAAACTTTTTTCCCTTGTGACCTGACTTATATTTCGGCATTAGGACGCTGCTACATAGACAATATATACATACTTATATATACATACTATATAGTAATAGTGTATTTCATACAGTAACTTAGATGACGGTAGGTATTTTCCTGTTTGGAGAAGCAGTACTGGCACAGAAGTTAAGCAATGTACTGCTGTTGACGCCGCGTAAGTTCGGATCCTAATGTCACACAAAAACACAAACTAACCTATTGATGCAGCCGTAAACCAGCAACTCCCGTGTTCACCGTGGTGAAATTACTGTTTTTGTCAGTGGAGTACAGTGGCTTTGAAGAGAGCATAGATAAAAGGGTTCAGTTCCCCATCGAAAAGGGCTTTCTGATGGCAAGGTCAAGTGGTGGAAATATTCTAAATAAAATTATGAAGTGGCTAAATATGGTATTCTGCTGCTCCCATCAACAGCTGCTTTGCCTTGCCAACTACAACAACAGTAACTGTACCTTGCAGATGAGGGAAGTATACAGACAACTCCACTTTAAAAAATCCAAACTAACCCTTTTAGTTATTACTAAACTTAGCCCAGCTAATGTTGACTTATTTTTCAACTGTAAAATGTTCCGCTCCATACATACTGTATATTGGTCACAAAAAAAGAGAAAATCCTCAAATATGTTTTTTAAACTCAACGTACAAACATTAATATCGGTATCAGCCTCAAAATCACAGAATCCATCTGGCAATCAAGTTAGCAGCCCTCTAACGTGTCAAAATTCTTATCATAAATCACAGTTAGACTTTAAGCATTTGAAAGAAGCATCAATCAGAAGCATGTAGCAGCATCTCCTTTCAACCTGTTGTATGATCCGACCCGTGCTTTTTGTTCTGCACAGACAAAGTGAAGCAGATTGCAGACAAATGGTTCACCCATCTTTCCCAGGAATACACAGGCACTGTAAGAAATCAAAAATCACACTGCGTTGCACCAAACGCCTGGAACCACAGAGACAGTCAAGCTGCTTATCCAAACATCTCATCTCATTAAAGAATGTCACTTAGGATTCTGTCATTACAGGGCAGGGTCTAAGTGCAGCTGGGATTGAAATCTTATCTCTGCCCAGGGTAAGATGTCAGATCTTGTCAAAAAATCTTGGGGATGTTCGCGATAGTGTCCTATTTTTAGAGAAGCAATTTAGGGTTTTTCTAACTGCGGAAGTTTCTCACATCCATTAGAAACACACCCATGGTGAGAACGCACGGTAGATGCCTGGAGCAGGTGTAAACACTGTGTGATATGAAACAGCCTTTAATCAGGAGAACTGCAAGCATGAGCTACATGATCTCCTGCTTCTAACGTTTGTGGCAGCGATGAGGACATACTTTTTGTTGTGGCATTCTTGTCTCTGCGTTTGTCTGTTTTAGGGACACGTTTCAGTGCAACGCTTCAGCTTTACAGTATAGCAGCAGAAGCACTCATACAAAGACTTTGGCTGTAGGTTCATCTATCAATCATGTTTGAAGTAATAGAAAGTTCCATGTTTGGTGTCTAGTAAAGACCATTAGACAAAATATCTATGTAGTAACTTTATTCAATCAGGTAGTTAAACTCAAACAACCACACAACCAGCGTACTACAACAACACATTTAAAGCCAGACAAGTAGCAATCAAGTAACATTTAATATTAAAAAAAAGCTGTCATAGAATGAGCATCTAAGGTTATGTAGTCATTGGGTAGTATCCTATACTGTAGATAAAGGACTTATATGATAGATGAGATGTGAATTTTATGAATAAATATGATATTAAGATATGATTCTTTCTTAAACTTAAACTTAAAGAGATTACATTTCTCATTAGTGATAGTGTAACACACTGTGATAGACAGGATTTATCTGCTTAAGTGATGATGGGGCAGTTTTCAGATAAACTTGATGCTATGAAATATTCCTCTAACTTCTTTGGCTATAAAAGTATTTTACTGATCAGATTATCTCCAAAAAATATAGTCACAAACTTTACACAAAGTTGCTGTTCTCCTTAGTTTAAATATTGCCACTTTGGAGATAATATATTGGACAATATACTGTATGTTAATCAAAATAATTGCGTAAAAATCTAATCTATGTAATACAACATCATTAATCTGTAAAAAACTTTTGTTTCATAGTCCTGTTTTTTTAGAGCTGCTGGCACATTGTTGCAGCGAGCAGATGTGTGTTAAGAGGCCAGGCTGAAGGGACCGCAACGTCCCATTAATTTCAGATGCTAAGAGAACATGCTCATTCAGCAAACATCAATTTACCGATTGCAATCAAAACACCATAAATCTAAAATATTCAAACAGCAGGCCGAAGCTGCGAAGGAATTCCAACTGCTTTGCACCAAGAAAAAAAAAGACTGTAATATTGGCTAAAAAGTGAAAAATGCACCAAACACTCAAATATCTCTGACTCCAACCAGGATTTACATTAAGATTAGAGAACACGATAAAGGCATGGCAGAAGGCCCACCTTCAGCTAAACCCTGCAGGGCCACAGTGAGACATTCAGGCAGCTGCACTAATCTGGCGTCCCACTCTGAGAGCCGGCATGGACTCGCTGTGGGAGAGAGGGTCCCGCTGCAGCTGCAGCCGGCGGTAACACCGGCAACAAAAAGGTATCACAAATGTTCCCCCATGCTTCACTTGCCAGCAGCTTCTGCATGGGCAGAATCCATTACTGAAGCCATGCATTAAGACACAGGGCAGCGAGGCAGTATGCATAAACAAAGGCCTGTTGGAACTCACTACCAGTATACCATATGAGACTCCTCTCTCTTACACACAAATATAATGATTTTGTCTTTAGGAAGCCAGTGGGGGAACTAGAGCTGGCATTGTATAAGTTCACACAACAGCTGCTGGTTAAACTGTGTCTCAAGTGAATTCCTGATTATGCATTGTGCTGTATGAAATCAGTGACGGATCTAATAGACAAAGCAATTAAATCAAAGCTCAATAATACTGTGTGTGTGTGTGTGTGTGTGTGTGTGTGTGTGTGTGTGTGTGTGTGTGTGTGTGTGTGTGTGTTACCTTTAACACATTTACAGTCATCAGTCCTCATAAGAATCAATATGCTCCCCAATCATCTGGCTGGTGTTCCTGTGTGCCCTATCTATTATTAACTAACTAATATTATGTTGATATAATAAGGGAAGGTTGAAGAATTATAACATTTATGGGTTTACAACAACTGATAACTGATTCTGGTTTATTGACTTTTAGTGGAACTACGACAAACGTGATCATATTGTTTTATTTGAAATATATATATATATATATATATATATATATTGTTAAAAACAAAAAGTAGTTCTTGAAGTGTTTTCGTTTCGTTTGTATGAATTTAAATTTGAACTTTTGAGTTTTGTCCGATGTAACACCTAATACTGAAGTATACTGTAATGAGCATCATTTAAATTTCAGATTTTGTATGCATTTCATCAAAGCATATCCCTCAGCTGTGGTTGGAATTTAGGTGCACTCTGCAGCTGTATTTTATTTATCCAGAAGAGTTCATTAAATAAGTAAAATGGAAATCTAGTAGGATGGAAAAGTGTGATGCATGTAAACGTAGTACGTAAGGAGCATTATGGTGCTAAATTTCAACATGTCTTGTCATTACTATAGACAGCTGCAGCAAACTTGAATACATGTGAGTAAAGGTATGCTACCGTAGATTTTATGTCTTTTTAAACTGCGGTCACACCCAATTGACAAGCAGACGGCTCAGAAGTTTGTGTGTCTGCATATTTGTGTGTGTGTGTGTGTGTGTGTGTGTGTGCGTTTCAGAAGTGTGAGCTCAGCAGGTTACTCCCCATCTGGAGCCCGGCGCCCATGGGTTTGACAAATAGGATCTGGCCCAGTGGTGCTGCTTGGTAGCAACATTTGTATGGGACCTTACCTGTGTGTGTGTGTGTGTGTGTGTGTGTGTGTGTGTGTCCGTGCGTGTCCGTGTGTGTGTATCACTTAACATTTTAATATGATCTAGGGAGCTCACCTTTGCTAGACCTGCAGTCAGCATTTCTCACATGTAGACACACTCCTCAGGTTGGCGAGCAGCTAATGTTCCCTTAATACCTGCGACTGCTGCAGTCCTCACAGTGATAAGAAACCTCTCTGGAGATCAGCGTTTCATGATGAGGGGTAGTGTTGGTGACGGCGCTGAGGAGAGGCATACACGGTGGGTTTGAATGTAAATGTGTGGATGATAGTTTACCTGGATTATCCTGAATTTGCAGAAATCTGTTGAAGAACTGAATATAAAATGAAACTGCAGATTCTGGTTTATTCAAATAAGGATCCAGTTTTGCCTGTTAAAGAACCAAACCACGCTAACTACACCTCACACAAACATTACATATACATAATTATATCGAAACTTAACCAATTACAATTTGGAATCGTTTCACAGTGCAGCATCTGATGGTATATTGCATACTCACACTTCATCTTCAAAAAAGTGTTTTGTTTATTTTTGGGGATTTCAGAATATTGTGTGGAAGAAGAATCACATTATCAAATGTAAATGTTTAAAGTCCTCGAACAAAGAAATTCTAAATCAAATCTGTAAAACTGAGTTTCTCCAAAAAGAATCATGCAAAACCATCACTTCAATATTTCTTTTCCTGTTTACCAGAGACGGCTCATTAGTTTCCTGGAAATAAGTCGTTCAGCATGAAAAAGGCCTAAAAAGCGACTAATCAAGTAGAGAGAGCTTAGTCAACATAGACCAAAGTGAACGATTAGTCGACTGATAGACTAAGAGGGGGCAGACCTCCTTTAAAGTTGCAAATAAGTGTTGGAAATTAGCGGGGTTAAAAACACTTGAGTAAGGGCCTGAGAATAGTGCCCCTTTTTCTAGAAGGAGAAAGCAAAGATTGATTAAGAATCAAATCATGGCACCAAAAATGAAAATCCAATAGTGAGATTCCCAAAGATGTCCACCTGTATGTTGCAGCCATTTTCAAATCTATAAAATAACATTTTGGACTAAGCTTTTCCTTCTTTTTTTGTTTGTACTTTCTATTAAACAAAGATGTCTAAACTTATATTACAACAAAAACAATGTTACGATTACAACATGCTCGTCTGAACCTCTAAGCTTTTTGGGGCTGTTTATCATGATGCAGCAGATTTTTGGTGTAAAATTAACATGTTCGTGATGTAACTAATCGTAGCACCGCATAATGCATTGTTAAGTCATAGGGATACAGACACACGTCTCTTCAATGCAAGAAAGCCAGATTAATAGATCATAAAGACATTTTGAACAAAATAAAATTCATATTACCAACAGATTTTTGATGTGGGTTTATTAAACATTTTACATTTTTATACTGGAGCCCTTGAGCTGAATGTACTTTTAATATTTTACTCTTATTCCATCTCTAAGTTACCAAACAGTTGTAATGTTTGGTATGGGACAATGATAACTTCAGTACATTAAAATATTTTACTTCTTTAGTATCTGCCCAGAATTGACAAATGCGCGTAATTTAACAATCCTCGTATCTCTACGTGCTCAGACATTAAGGACACCTCGACAACCTTGTTACAACATCAAAAGTCGTTCATTTTTGTTACGTTTACCTGAGCTGCAGGTGTGGTGTCTCACACTGGGTCTGATTACAACAAACTGAGGAATTAAATCATCAGTTGAGGTAGAGCGATGGAGAGAGAGAGAGCGAGAGAGAGCAGAATACAGCCACCATCAGGTTAATGAGCAGTGAAATGAAATGTATTTCTTAGCCTGCAGCCCACATCCCCCTAAATACCAGCTAACTCGGCTAACGAACTTTACAATGTCATCAATTACCTCTAGCCAAAGGGTTATAATATGGAGGCTGTGTAGCCAGGGAGAAAAAGAGAGGAAGACATACAACACACCATATATTTAACACAGTATACATATCACAATGCTATAGATAGACACTAATTTACAGGCCACTGAAAGAAATTACATCGACTTTATATATCCTGACTTCGTTATTGAGACCGCAGAGGGGAGGAAGAACATGAAAATCACCACACTCATTCGGCTTCAAATCTTTGCTGTCCAAAAGAAAAAATGTCAAAAATATTGTTTCCAGGCTTTAATGTTACCACTGTCAACCATAGAAGTAGAGCGGCGGACATTTGTATGTGTACATGTTGTACATCCAAGGTTGTTACATGATGAGCATCAACAGATAGACAAACAGACCTAATCAAATGAACATGGCAAACAGTCCAATGTTCGTTCTACACCTATTCTATTTCTATGGTTATAATACTTGATGTTTTTTGGGGGGGTTGTGCTCATAAATGGGTTCAAGGCTACAATATCTCCACAGTCTGAGGGATTTAATTACTGTAAAACAGCTTTGTATGAGGCAAAGGTGCAAAGCAACAAACCACAGTAGGCTTCACAAAGTAGTTCTGTGATTTGATGTAACATGTTCTCATCTTTGCAAAAAAAAAAAAAAAAAACCCTGTCAACATTAAAGAATCACTGAAAGAAGGAGTGTTTTCTGTAATTACTACTACAATTTCCTACCTGATCTGGAGTTAACATAGTGTCATCGCACGGGAAAATTGCTTTTAAATGACTGAAAACATGATTTCCAAAGAGAATTGACTGAATCTCCAATCAGAATAAAGGGTTGGCAGCCATGTTTAATTGTGCTGTTTTTGAAACACAACTGAAGAGATCACCATAACTGTAAAAAATATATGCCAATATAAGAATTGATATATTAACTCAAAGTATATAAATTTATTTGTCAGTGTAAAAGGTTCTCAAAACAACAAATCACCGTCTTTGTTTCTAATATCTTCCATTAAAACTTTGATACATACAGTGCATGTGTGGGCTGAGCGCTACTAACTCATCATGTGACTACTTCTGTTTACAATTTACTCTTGAGTCTTCTTCATTAGGCATTTAATGAGTTAGATGTGAGTAGAAGAAATCAAGCTTTGTGTTCAGCTTTTTTCTACTCACAAAAATGCACAAACGCTGTCAATAAAGGAGCTGCACAGGAAATCCAGATGGACATACCGCAAAGCAGATTCTTCATTTCATTAGATGTTTGTCCCTCAGGCTCAGTTTGCTCTCAGTAGATTTCCGTCGGGAGAAACAAAAGCATGTGCAGAGACGAGAAGATGGCAGCAGTTATGGGATCACACAGTACAGCGGCACGCAGAAACGCTCGCCCTGAAACTGCACTTTGTCTTCCACGCTGTCTTTCTCCCCCGTCCATCTTACACTCCCTCCTCTCGGCTCTCCACCTCTCTTCCTCTTTTGACACTAACAAGCAGTGAATACTGTTGGGCGCCGGAGTCCTACACAGCCAACAGTCACCTCAGATAAAATCATACGGCCTCGGCTCTGCTTTCTTAACGCCACACGCAGCCTGTCAGCTTCCGGCACACAGCCACCATAAAAACGGACACAAAGTGGTTTTGAGACATGTGACTTCTGATGCGTGTGGAAACAGGTATGATAGGTGATCCAACTGGATGACACGCAGATGAGTGGTACACAGTGGGTTTACAGAAGGTAAACCAATGCTCATATAACACTACATAGCTACTAAGCTGCCCTGACTGTTCAACTCAAACAGGCTAAGTTGTTCTTCCTCAACAATTGTTGACTGAGGAAGTTATTTGATTATAAAATGTTAAAAGCCCTAGATGAGTGAAATATACAGAAGTAGAGTAGTTAATGTGCATTTCTGTCATTCGATTATGTGTGTCTGTGACTGAATGTGACTAATGAATTTAAAAAAAAGACAGTAAGTTGTTAAGCTTTGCTCAACATTCTATCAATTCTTCGATTCATTAATAAATCTTTCAACCTTTGAAATGTCAGAAAAACCATTAAACATGCCGGCACAAGTTCCCGAAGCCCACGTTCACATCTTAATTTTTTGTGTGACAAAACCCAGAAATATTCATCGCAAGCTTTTCTCAATTCAATTACTCAAGGAGGGAATGAAAAGAACCCTACAGAAAGAAGTTCAGACTCGCCTTAAAAGACAACAGATGAAACAAGGCTGGCAGACTTTTTTCAATCACTGCAAAGACAAACGCTGCTGGGGGAACCACAGACATACTTCCCCTGCCAAATAAAGAAGCAGAACATACGTCCCGGTGTCGAGGTGGAAAGAGGTGTCATCAAGTTATTAAGTATCATCCAAAATGAACTAATTAACTGCCTGAGCTGGAGGATTATGGGTGCTTATGTGCTTTGCTTTAGTGTCTGCGCCACACTTTTGAGAGCTCACCGTGACAATGTTGGATTTTCTGTTGAAGTTGGTGGCCCTCTTAAAGGAGCAACGTGCGACGTTCAGTGCATTAATACAGCATCAATGATATAGTGGAGTAATGCTCTCCCTCTGTGCGTGTCGTTATCAAAGCCTCTCTACTGTGCGTGCTTCAAGTGCATGTTAGTGCATGCGAGCGTGCCCCACTGGTCAGCTTGCGTCTGCTGCTCTGCACTGCTCTCATGCGGTGGTTCCCCCCACAGGTTAACACTGTTAGCTAGGTCAACACATGCGCCGTAGGTTTTACTGTTAGCCCTGTTAGCGTCATAAGGCTCCGGGGCGGACGTCGCTATGTTGAGAGGCAATCAAAACTCTAGCAATCTCGTTTTACGCACCTTTAAACTCTGTCAGTCGGCCATGCTTGTAATGGATGGCAACAGTTACGATGAGTAAAATTGTCATTTATGTATTTGTATTACTTATTAGTTGAAACCCAACATACCGAGGACCCAAGAGGCTATGACTGATTGTATTTTCACCTTTATGTCTCCACAGGGAGTCCTCTCAAGGTCTCTCTGTGTATGTGTCTTTGTAACATAGCAATTCTAGATTACACACACGCACGCACGCACACACGCACAGATCCCTGAGCAGTTGACTCTCAGGCCAAATGCGATTGTTAGAGGCAGAGCGATGGGAACAATTGTTTGGACAGTTAAGATATAATCCCTTCATCTGGACCCTCTCTGCCTCTGTCTTTTCATCTCCCACACACTCCCACACAGAGATAGACACACACTCTCTCCCTTTGTCCAGCATGGCACAAGACAGTGTGTAACTGTGTCACCTCCCTTTATTTACAGCTTCTCGCTCTCACTGACCCGGTTCATCAGTCCTCACATATCAGATAAGTCCAAAAAATAAAACAAAGACAATGCAGCTCACTGATTGGAACCAGTGCTTCCACTGACCTAACTGGACGAGTTTCACAAGCCACATTTCCTCTTTATAGATACATACATACATCATTGGGTAATGTAGTCTTTTAAAATCACCTCTGTGTCCCCAGCATGCTGATGGCTCCACTGCTTGTTAATACAGTTGGCAAACAGGGGCTAGGAAGTGTATAAATTGTGTTAAATTATTTCAGTACAAACCATAAGTGGCAACATTATTCATCTTTTTTTTTTATAAATATTTTAAAATATTATTTTGATATTAAATTTGAATGGAGAAACAATTTGAAAGAGAATCAAAAACAGTTACAAATTAGGATTAAAAAACATAAAACTAGTACCTCTAAAAACTACTCAGCTCTGCTATTATTGATTCAGATATATTTTAATAGTGTTTTTTTGATATTTGTATTGGAATTTTACTCTATGTTTCTTAATTTTTGCAATATTCACTTTTACTTTTAATTTAAATGTAACTAGTTTTATGCTACACACCAATACGCCAAAGCAAATTCCTTGAATGTGAAAACTTACTTGACAATAAACCGTATTTTGATTCTGATAAGACTTTAAAGAAAATATGGCGAACCTGACAGACACTAATAGAGAGGGAATGTTGACATTTGTAGGAGCATGATGAGCAACGAATCAACAAGCAACAGCCGTAAAAATAGAGTAGCAAAAATCACATTTTTCTCCTGCAATGATTTTGACGCACCAAGTGATGCTGCTTGAACCTTCCGCTCATTTGTTGCGATGAGCCTGTTGTTTTCTGGGGAGTGTACGCGGCTCACACAGATTCAAAAAAACATTTTTTTTTCCCAATGCAGCAAGTGCACCACACTTTATGTGATAAGAATTAACCACTCAGCTCCACAGGACTTGCTTCAACCTTGTGACTCGAGCAGTGGAGCTATGATCGCCTGATAACAAGTGTGTGTTTTTCAGAATCACATTTCTGTGGCACCAACAAAAAGTCATTTCTTTCATTTAATTTCTTCAGTGTAACCTTTGGGATACCAAACTCCATGCTTAGACTTTACACCTCAAGTGACGAATGAAACGGCATAATTAATTTATGATATGTTATTTCAGAAACGTCACTCTTGTTTCATCAAGAACATCAAATCAGCAGAGGAGTGCGACAAACAACTATATTCATAATCAACTAATTTAACACCTATTTTCTTGATTCATTCATTCATTGTTTAGTTCTAATAATAATAAAAAAATGTCCACAACAATTTTAGCTGTACACACTCGAACCCAGCTTTATAATTGCACAAAATAAACATTTTCTAGCCAGTCTAATCAGTCTGATATTATTGCCTGGGGACGATTTGGTATTCATTTCAAAATACTTTGTTGATATTATACTTGGACATGCCGTACATCAAGGCATGAGACATATTTACAGCAACATACTGTGCAAGTGCAGTTGCAAAAACAGTTTCTATACATCCTATTCATTTTGTACACTCTCCATGATGTTGCTGTATCCATGTGACATGATGCCGTCATACTGAGTGTCTATCTAATATAGCACACAGTTTCTCACTACCTGTGTTCATTATGTGGGAAAAGCTGGATTTCTGCTTTAATGAGACTTGCTGATGTTCTGAGCAAAATGTGGCATGTGTGTTTGTGTGTATGTGAGCGAGCAAAGTTTACAAATTCAGAGAGCAGATGTAAGCAAACAGTAGGAGGCAACGAACACGAACACGAACACGCACACACACACACACACACACACACACACACACACACACACACACACACACACACACACATCTACATTTAGTGTACAGAAGAGTAAATGGTAAGGGGAATAGGCTCAAACCTCAGGGTCAGAGAGAGCTAGTGGTACGCTGCAACATCCCGTTGACTAACACACGCACACACACTTAGTCCCTAAGTGAAACGTCATTATAAGCCTGTGTGTTTGTGCTTGTGTGTGTATGTGTTGCTGAGTGGCTTGACAGTCAGCCATCCCATCGCTGTGCAGCAGAGGCGGCTGCTGCATTGTCTGCCATACAATAGTGATTAGGAGAGCGACAGAGACAGAAGGAAAGCGAGTGAATCTTATTGTGTGTCATACAATGGAGTTTTAGAGGAACGCAAGAGAGAAATGGAGATAAAAAGGGGATTTATTGTCTGTTGTACAATAGTGTTTAGCAGGATGAGCGGAGAAGAGAGGAGAGGAGATTTATCAGGAGATTGACTGGATCTATTGGACTGTCATTTCAAAGCGAGGCATACATAAACATACACTTATGTAATGTCCAAACTGTGAACTATGGTTGGGTACCAAACCCTGGTTTTTTTTAGTGATGGAAATGTGTCTGTAAAAAGACAGCAATAGAAATGGTCAAAAGTACTAATCATTTTGACACACTTTAAACTGTAGTTCTTTTATTGCTGCTCGTCTTCAGGAAACATTGAACATGACTAACAACATATTACAAACTGTTAGGGTTGAGTGTCACGCAATTGTTACCCTGTTCAAAAATTGTTTTTTTTGCCCTAAGAAATAAAATAATCCCTTTTGTTTTGTCAAATGTTAAATGTTTTTCTAAAGACAAGCAGCAATACAAGAACTTTACCTAAATAAAATACTGACATACCACAATGACAGTTACACTGCATTTATAAGTTTGGCAAAATACCCCACGGCCAGCTGTATTGTAAGCCTACATTTGAAATAAGGGCTGAAAAAAGGGAGATCGCCATGTCTTTAGATGTCTCATATTGGCTTTGAAATCAGCTGCAGCTATGAATTAATTTAGTAATCAGGTATTTTACCTGGGAGCAATAGTAAATACACAGAAGATGAAATAAGATTGAACAACTAATTGGTTTCCTCCCTTGAATTGCATACACCATATTATCTGTCAAAACTTAACCCAATCAGTGCATTTAAGTTCATGATACATTCTGGGCATCAAGGTACCAGACTAACCTTTTCACTACTGTCCCGAAAAAATAATTTCTACTATATTACTATTTCTACTCTAGTCATGTTATCCTTTATTCACACCAAGTGTTTCTGCAGCAGTCGTTACTGACTGTGGTGAGTTTACCACTTTGGTTGGGACAGACAGGTTGAAACAATGCTATTTGACCAAAGACTGGTTAAAAAAAAGACAGCTGATGTCTCGGAGCTCTTCCAGGTGCGTGCATTAGAAGCAGAATATATTTGAACCAAACTCTAGGAAACGACACAAAACGCTATGATTTATGGGTGCGAAGGGATGGGTGTTGACATTCGGCTGTTCATCATATCAACATAAAAGAAGTGAAGTTTGGACTGAAGCTCATATTCAGCTGTTTCCTCATGTGGTTTTAGCCTGTGCAAGCAGCAGAAAAGATAAATCATAATCAAATCCCATTCATTTACAATTACAAAGACTGAATCAGATTCATTTTGAGATGCCACTGATTTGTTTTGTGAAGTTAACTCACAAAGATGCATTTCTTTTCCTTGCCTCCCCTATACTGTCTGATCATCCTTTCCTCTGTCCCATCTGTTATCTCCATGCAGATGTCCTCTAGCCTCCATTATCATGATTGTGAATGAGCCAGGTTCGTCTCAGGATTGGATCTCCAGCATGCTCATCTTATCCTTAAAGCTGAATTACTAGTCATCAACCTTTCAACATTACTTTCTTTTTGACTTTGGAATGTGATGAGCGTTTTACCTCATTTAAGTCAGACGAGGATAGCAGTATGGTACCGGTATTTCTGTCATTGTGTGGGGCTGGTGCATTGAAAGTCACAGAGGTGCACTGTTTGGAGGCGGTGTGTTTTGCCCTTCAGCTAATTTAGGGCACTTGGGCTATAAAGCTGGCATCTACCCTGCTTCTTTCATTTTGAAGCTTCAACATTGTCACAGCACACATCCATGCATTTGTTCCGCTATTGTTCATTTCAGTCAGATAAATTGAGCTTGTTTTAAAGCTTGTTGCTTTGACTCTTTTCTTGTCTGTGACACTTTCAATGCACATAAACGCCACCCAATGTCGACCATCAAAAAGTCACAGGAAACCTGTGAAATGTAGTCTTTTTGTACTGTATACAACACATTCCCCTCACAGCAACATTGTTGAATACTTTGATCATTATCAATACCTTTTAGAGTTCTTAATGTTTCATGTTTCAATTGTGTTTTAATCCGTTCATTCAACCATCGATACGTCATATCATGCAGAAGTTAAAGTCAAGAGTGTTCTGTCAATCTATTTTTTTAGCATTCTTATTTTTTGCGACGAAGACCATTATGAATATAGTAAGTGCACTGCTTGGAGTTTCAGACTAAGGAGGCATACAATAGAAGAAATCAAATTGTCGTCATGAGATCAGAGGTAGTGAGTCTGTTGAGACCCATCTCGCCATGAAACATATTGACACACACAACTGAGACCTATAGCAATAAATTGGGACCTCACCTGACCCAATTTGATTTTAATATGATTTGGAACTGGCGTTACTTGGGTCCCTGAGAGGACCATCTTTAACCTGAACGCCATTTAAGTGACCCAAATGCAGCTCTGGTAAGCTCAAGTACTCCTCTGATGTGGTTTTTTTTTTGTTATTTTTATGGCAACACAAATTGTCAAGTCTGCACAGAGAAGAGATGCCACTTTTCATCTTCACCTCTGCTCCCGTACCGCCTGCCACCAAAGTCACTAAAAGAAAGAAATCCCATCACAGTCGAGGAAATGAGGGTCAATGGCGAAGATAAAAGATGTTTACCAGAAAGAAAAAGGATCCTGTAACACAGCACAGTGTGAGGTGTCGGTGAGAGCTATCATGTGACAGTTTTCATATCTTCTCTGTGGTAAACTGGCAGAAGGTCAGGGATATTGAACAGACAGGTTGCCAGAAGTTTGGCTTAGTGGATTCCCGGGGATCTCAGTTTGGCTCTTCTCAACCAGCCTATTTATAGCCAATTCTAGCTCCTCTAATACAAATCTCTGTCAATCTGTGAAAATCAAACCCGCCTGACCTTTTTCCAATTCTTGTCATACTCCACAGTGAAGCACAGGGATAATCTGCTGTTAAGGGGAGATTGGGTTGGTCAATAACAATGGATCCCAATATGTTTCTGATTGATTTTACTCAACTTAATGTTTACTTTTTCTTGGTCATATTCTTATTTTTTTTCCTCCAGATTTATCCTCCTACAAAGCAATATAAATCTCTACAGACATACAGCTGTGAAACTACAGTATGTGCACTCTGAGAATTGATGCTATTCTACAAAGGTGATGTAAGATTCACTCGGGTGCATTTTACACTGATAATTTAATTTGTACAAATAATCTCTGTACAAAATACAACGTTTTAGAGGCCTGAGGGCTTCAGGTTTTGCAATTTCTGCAGTCGTTGCAATGTTGCAATGTCCTAAGGGGATTCGCACACCAAAAGACGTGTTTTAGGAATTAGAAGTATTCCTACCACCACGCCTGAGCAAGGCACTAGCGTCAGAACACCATTCTAACATTTGCTAAAGTAAAGCAAAGGCTGAAGGGAAATTCTTCAACTTTGGTCATAAAATACTGGACAAAATTATTCAAATTAAACCTGATGATGGTGCTACATGAAAAGTCAGAGGATCACCAAAGTTTTTGTAATTCATCCTGAGGGGATTATGAGTGTCCGTACCAAACTTGATGGCAATCCATCCAATAGACGAGATCAGGTCAGAGGATCACCAAGTCATTGGGATTCATCCTCTAGAGACCAAGGACATCAGTATAAAAACAATTCATCTAATAGTTGCTGATATATTTCAGTCTAGACCAAAGTTGTGGGCCAATCGACCCCGGAGCTATGCTGCTAGCATAGTTAAAAAGCTAAAGAGCAAGTTTTACTGAAGATCCTCACCTATCCCCACCTTACCACGAAAAAACAAAGAGCCCCTCAACATTTTGGGGAATTTCTGTAGTTATTACATCAACACAATTTTACTCTTCATCAATGTGAAGTATAAATATCAACCTTTATTTAGTTGCACCCTCGTCGTTTTACAGCAGTCCTTCCAAGTTCTCACTATTACTTTGACAATAATCGTTGGCATTGGTTAAAATGATACACAAAGTACCTTCAACATTCAGAGTCTCGGTTACATTGAGCCATAACAGTCGCACTGGTAAGAGTGAGAGATCACCACTGCCACTATTTCCAAATGATTTGCTATAATGAAGGACTCAACCCCCTCTGTGTATTTCAAGGATTAATGTGTCATGCATATCTGCATTGTTGCCTGTGGTCACTATTTTCCTGTGTGTGTGTGTGTGTGTGTGTGTGTGTGTGTGTGTGTGTGTGTGTGTGTGTCTGTCTGGTCCTTTTCTAAAAGGTTAATGAGAGGGGAGTCACCACATTGTAATACTGAGGCTCCTCTACATCCCACAGCTAATTGGGACACTCTTTAACTGTACGGTTAATGATGTCAGACTCCAGTTTTGAGAGTGTGTGTGTGTGTGTGTGGGGGAGGGGTCACAGTTCCTTTTATCCAGGCTTACCAGTTTTTGGTGAGTAAAAATTGATGGAATCCAAATAAAACGTGACTGATAGAAAAGGTATAAGAACATTAATTGAGTGTTAAAAGTAATACAAAATTACCATTTCATATGCACTTGTACATGTCAAACAGCTTAAACGTTCCCGACAGGTTAAGTTGAAAAACATCATCAAAAACACTGGTTCTGCCAATAAGACTCAATAATATGTGTTTGAATTAAAAAGTAAACGCCTTTACACAAATGTCTATACATCTCTATATAGTCTACATTATTTGCATCAAAACTTATACAGCAGCAGTGCAAATTTGCGACAGTTGCAGCACTTTTTCAATAAAAGGTTTAAATAGATTTGCGCAGGTAAAGGACCATTTAGCCAAATTCTATTGACCCACAGCAGCGTCTGGCAGTCTGTCTGAGGTAAATCATTGCAAAGCCTGAAGATACTGTAAGCTATTTTATTGAGTTACCTTTGACAAAATGCTTTGAATGAATTTGTAATGCAGAGTATATGTCTTGGGTTTCATTGTGAATATCTCTGTATCCATTATGTGTGACACGCTAAATGTTAGATACCTAAACCAAGTTTTTTTTTTTTTTTATATATATATTTACGGTAAGAATGCAAATACTTAGGGCATGGCCTTCCACACGCAAGTATGCTCCAACAGATCAAAGTACTCTGTTAGAGCATTAAAACGTAATAAATTCTATGAGAAAACAGTCTTGGCCAGTCAACTAAAACTCAGGATTAGGTGAATCTTATTAATTTAATGATGAGGAAATAGGACTTTTGCAGCAGTAAAGAGTATAAAGCAGGAGAAACTAGAGGAAATTAAATATAACCCAATCGATAAAGCGCTAGGACCTGTCATGAGTGAATGAATGGATGAGGGTATGACAGTGAGTGATACAAGTCATTGCATTTGTACATTTGTTTAAGTGTGTATGTGTTGTTGAATTGTCAGCGGTGCAGTGTGATTTACACAAGGTCTTTACGGTAAAATACCATGAAGAACATTAGACAAATGACACTGAGACAAGGAAAGATTAATTACAGCCAGACAGGCAAAGAACGGGAGTCTATGTGAGGGGGCAGGGGGTTACACACACACACACATTACACACACACTGAGGAAGAAACATTGAGGCCGAAATGAGATGTAACCGAAACTCATCCTAATGGCTCAGTTTAGCTGGAAAGCATACCCTATTAAATATGCATAATATTCAGAAAAGTCATGCGGAATAGCCACTCTGAATCACTCAGGGAATGGGCCGGGATCATAGATAGAGCTTACACACACACTTTAACAAAAAAAGAAGTGATAAAGATGAAACTTTAATGACCCCGGTGGGGAGACGGGGCATCACAGTGCAGAGACACAGAAACATGTTACAATGAAAGCTTGATGGAATTTAGTCAAGAATAAAACAAATGGTTAGAAAGACTTCATTCTGTTGTAAAACGTCACAATCAGTAGATCACAGCTTTAATAACCAGATTTAAAGGTCACTGGTCATAAATGTGTGTTCATGTAATTATTAACAATTGTTTTTACGCACGGAATTTTGTGCACGTAGTTTGGGCATCAACCACCAAAGATCCCAAATGCAACTGAAACAAATAAGGGCTCATTCACAAACAAAAAGGACATTAATCTTAAAACACTTAGTTTTCACGAAAATTTACATTTTCTTATATAGGATTTGTTCGTGGTAAGAATAGATTATAAGTAAGTAATAGTCGATGCAACTGAAGTATTTTAAGATTTGGAAAGTAATAATGACACCGACGGCTATTGTACAGTATAGGCCACATTTCCAAATTTAAGTTTAAGGAAAAAACATTATAGTGATCAATCTCTGCTGATTTAGATTGACAGTACACAAATCCAAGCAAGTTTTAAAAATAAACTTCCAAAAGTCATACTTTGATTGGAAGTTATTGGTAGTAAATTAGCACATCAAGGTTCTCGTGAGGAACATGGAGATGTACAGTACCAAGTCTGCAGGCGTGTTAGACTCAGAGTTGTGTAACCATGCAGCGACCCCAAACTGTCACAAACTTTTTCTGCTGTTTCCTACTTTTCACTAAACTTAGAGTTGCAAGTGAACCTGTGACAACCATATGAGACTTCAGATCTTGTTTCCTTCACAAATACACTACCTAGCTCTCATCTTGATTCTTCGTTAAATAAGCAGAGCGATACTTGCGGTAAGGCGACCACGGACCTCTGAAGTGTCAACATTTTGGCTGATCTTAAAAGGAATTAGTTTTGGATTCAAGATTGGGATTTTGACACAAAATCTAAAAATCTTATCACAAGGTCCACTTTGTTGGTTCTTCTAGAGCTTTCTGATACATGGTATGGCCTGCAGCAGATGGAGTTTGCTTACTTGTCAAGTGTTGCAAAACCACATGAAATGTGATTTTTCCAAATCAGTTTCAAACCACATTTGGAGGAGTTTTAAAATGAATTTCCAATCGGATTTCTACAGATGTGTCTCAGTGACACCACTTAATGTATAGAATAGTAGGAAGAAAAATGTAATTGAGTATGTTTTAAACACAAACGCTACCAAAGGATGCCCCCCTCCTGGGTCATTAACTTAAAGGAAGAAAAATTGAGGCACTTACATTGGAATGATGCTCACATGACACTAAAAGCACATTCTTAGAGTATGATAATTATCATGACCAGAGCAGGATATATGAACATTGGCTGGTTTGTAATGTAATTGAGCCCTGTTTTTCTTTCCAGTGGGTTTAGGCAGTGATTTCCTCGAAATGTAGCTGGTAAGTGTTTACCAGCAAATCTTACTATTTCTTAAAATCCTTTCACTTTGTTCTGCATCCAGACACAGCAGGTGCAGTAGTAAATGCATCTTAAGCAGGTGCTAGCCCCAACTGAGCAGTAACTGGAAGGATGTGGACAACCAGAGCTCACTCTATAGGAAAGCCCTGAGGGGCTGCTGAGGGCAGCCAGAGGCCATCTCCACACACACACACACACACACACACACACACACACACACACACACACACACACACACACACACACACACACACACACACACACACCGTCCAAAGAGATGCACACTTTAATCCAGCCGCGCTGGGATTCATACTTCTGAGAACATTTTGTTGTTCTTAAAGGCATCGTTAACTTCTCTGGCCTGCAGCAAAAGAGAGGCTAAGACCAAAACTGCCCAAAGGCGAGACCACTCACACACACAACACCACAAGCCTCTGCCTCAGTGTGTAACCATAATAAAGCTGTCCTACGGTCCGTGAGCTTTTCACTTTCCGCTGCCCTGAGTGAGGTCGGCCTTCACCTCGCTCCCTTGGACACACACGCACTCACATAAAGACACAAATTGAACGCACACCTGACAGACGTGCAGTCACCCTCAAACGGGCACACGATGCTTTGCTGGCCACATAGTTTCTCCAACGCCTAGTTACACTCCGTCAGTCAGTCAACAGAAGACGGAGCTGAGGGTTAGGAGACTGATTGACTGCCTGGCCCGGCAGCTAAAAGCCTGATATAGCTAAGTGCTCCAGACTGAGTTAAACAGTATGCAGTAAATACTTCCTTTTAGAAATGAGCCATATTGTGCCGAAATTCTTAATTCTCACAAAAAATTTCATATAACTTAAAGAAAAGACCAAGACAGAGAGAAGAACCAAATCCTAACAAACTTGAGAAGCTCCAACTAAGTCATGTTTGACTTTGAACAACAAATCAACAAATCAATTTAGCAATTAATTGTTCCCCGTTTTGCTATGTGAATTATGAAACAAAAATGTGACATCTATAAATGCCTTTCTCTGTCCAAGCAACAGTATAAAAAAAACAAGGCACTCATTGCACAGTCACACCTGAAACTTGAAAAGTCAAAGTTTTGTATTTTTGCTTTACAAAAACACTTAGATGATTAACAACTAATTCTTTAAAAATCTGGTTTTATTTTATTGCTGTTTCAGAGGAGGAAGAGTTGGGAAAATGTAACTGCTTTTGTGCTAATGTGAATATTTAACCTCCATTTGGTTTTCACAGGCTGGTTTCACTTCTTTTTTTTGTGTACAGGCATTCCTCCCCCAGCTGGCTCGCATGTCGTCCCGGTCCTCGGCGACCCCATAAATGTCAGGCCATTTCAACGTCACTTCTCTCACATCTACTCTGGTACAAGAGGACGCTTTCTCCGGAAAAACCTGTCAGCTTTATAAGGCTGTTAAAATGATCAAAGTCCCTTTTAGAAACCCGGAGAGAGAGGAGTGGGAGGGAGAGACGGAGAGCAGACAAACACGCAGACAGACAGTCAGACAGGAAGCAATAGGGTATAAACACAAAGACAGACAAGAGAGTTTGAAGAGCTACAGAGTGAAAATAAAAAGACACATTAGTCCTTAGAGAATGACACGACGTGGTTTATCAAGACGGGCCCTTCGCCATTGCCTTTGGTACTAATTACACTTTGTAGCGAGTCTCCAGCCAGACGCTCTTGAGTGATAATGAAGCAAACATGATGTAATCTACAAGCCGAAGCTGGTAATGCCAAAGAGAAGTGGAAGCTGGTGAAGAATAAGTGAGCAATAGTTCTCTCAAGTAGTCCGGTGAGTGTGAGCGGGCTATCGAAGAGAGAGGAATGCTCCCTTAAGCGACATTCGAGAGCCATATATAGCTTGTGTAATTGGAAGTGTGATGCTTTAATCATCTTGTTATTTTGAGGAGCAGATAAAGCAGTCAGATGTGTTTGCTATTTAAAAGAAAACCCGCTGTGTTAATCTACCCCAACTAGATGCCATGAGATTCCGATTTTAAACGTCAGGATCTTGGCAATGTTACCGTCACCTCTGCTTTGCTGTGTTGTTTTTTTTGTGGGTTAAACATTTGAAGAGTTCAGCCAAACTTTTAGAGAAAGAGCCTCATTCCCACAGCTGCACACTGATTGCTACAGGTTGGAGTGAGGAGAGGAGGAGCAGAGCTGACAGCATTTGTCCGTTTGGATTGCTTCAAAGTTGCTACAGTTTTTGACAGAAATTTTACTTTGGAATAACCTTTTTTTTTTTTTTCGGGAGAACACGATGTGAAGTTCTACAGGTTTACATCTGCTGCAGTATTAAATAGTGATATATGGATTAAAGAGATGCCGATCATGTATCCAATTTTTTTTTTGCCAGTCAAATTTACAAACAGACAGGACACGTCACAGCTGTCAATTATAGCTCTTAGAAAGAGAATCAGAAACTACGTGTGCAAGATCACTATCGGCCAATAATGGGAAATTTATATTATTATGTATTAATTCCAATAATTAAATTATAGCCGATAAATCATCAGCTGGCTGTTAACAAAGCCAAATCGCTTTCATTGACTTCACAAGCATAGCATCTGCACACTCTGATGCAGAAGGAGGCTGTATGCATCTTTGAAGTTTGCTTGCGATCTGGCAACACACACGGAGAAGAAGAAGAACACGCGCTAGACTAGAGCGCCAAGCATGTCGCCGCCTGTGTTCTTCACAGTTTTAGAGGAATGAGAGGTAGGTAATTATCCGTTATCGGTGTCGGCTATCGTGCAGCCCCATCTGAATAGTCACAAATTTGAGTCAGCAGTTTGTTTAAATCCAAACCCGCTAAGAAAATCAAATCGATTATGTAGTAATAATAATACAATATTTATAATGTGAAAAATCCGTTATGCACATCTATAGTCTATTTTCAACATTTTGGCAAATACATTTTTTTCTAAATTTGTCATGATATGCAACACACAGATGTTGCAGTTACATTCAGTTTAAAATGTAAATATCATTAGAAATTGTATTTGTACTAACACTTGAAAAAACATATTACTGCAATAATCTGATTCACCCCATTAAAATCTAATATGGTCTATAGAAATGAGTGTTTTTCACTAAGAAAGAGAAACTGGAGAGATAATCAAAAAGCACTAAACGAGAGAAACACAGAAGAGAATAAGAGAGTTTGAGAGGACACTTGTTTTCATTATTTATTCCCTCTGATGTTATCCACTTTAATGTCCATGTGATTAATTCAAAGAGTTCAGACGGATTAGTAAATAAATCACAAACTCCTGACTGTGGTTCAGAGATCCGACGTCTCGCAGCACATTTCTCCATCTCTATTTTTCATGGAGGACTTGTTGTGTCCTCTTTGATCTTGTTGTGCAAAAAGGACCGTCTACGGACCAAGTTGAAAGTTGTATTGTCAGTTCTCGTAAAAGGTTTGCAGTGACAAGTTTTCTTTAAGTCTGAAACCTGCATTGTTCACATCCATGTTTCAAGCTAGCACTCTTCTTCTTCCCCTCCTTTTCTAGCGCATTGCTGCGTAGCTTGGAGCATTATTGCCACCTGTTATAGTTATAGTGTTATAGTGTGAAACATTAGCTGTAGTGCTAATCTTCTTTTTGAGATGAAAAAGTTCAAAGTATACCTTAAAGCTCACAAATAACCATTGCTTTGAGGAGAAAAATGGTATGTACTGTATAGGTGTTCTGTATATATATAACACCTTGTTTGGAATTTATACGTTGCTCTGCTGCTCACTTACTTATGACGTGTGTGTAAAACTGACCAACCCATGTGTTGTTTCACAGGAAACCGATAGCACAAGAGAATTCTGTTTTGGGGAAAGGGTAGTGTGCAAAACAACATGAATTGTTATGACCATGAAGTCAATGTGCATTGTTACCCACAGTTAGAGACCTGGTCACAGTGAACCCACAAAAACAACAGCATCAACAAAGAGATAAATATGCTGCTGCCAAACCTATTCAGCCTCACTGAACACTCACAAAACTTAAACATGAGTATTCATATTCTGCTTTGTAAATGAACAGCATGAGAGCATCACAAGGTGTATGTGGCAAATTAACCAACAAAATCAGCTCGGTCACTGCAATGAATGAATTCCTAATTACCGTAACGCCAATACAAATAAAGAACAGATGGAAGCAACATAACCACAAATATTAGCCAACAGATGATTTTTTGCCCACAGGCAGTTCTGACTGGGACAATGAGTGGAGGAAAGATTTTACTCAAGTACTCACTTATATACAATTTTGAAGTACTTTACTTTGCCATTTTCTGCTACTTTATCCTTCTACTCCACATTTCAGAGAGGAATATTATACTTAGTACTCAACTGCATTAATTTGATAACTTAAATTACTTTACAGATTCAGATTAGAAGCACAAAATATAACCACCAAATAAGTTACCTTCTTTGGCAAGCTGAGAACCCATACAGTTCATTACATTGGCAAGAATATGACCAACTATCTTATAAACAAATCTTTTAGGACGCAAAGATTCCATGCTATGAATAAAATTCTAATCACACAAAAAACTGAAGCTTATAAAATCATGACTCTCATTCACATCGCTTTAAACAGATGAGAAACTGAGAAAAAGACATGACATCAATAAACGAACAACATGTCGGCTATTCTCCTTTTTCCAAGTGAGTCAAGTTTGCTTCTTTGTCTTGATTATCATCCAGTGCAAGACATATAATGATCAGTAGAGGCTGTGTTGTCAAGAAAAACTTTAAGTATTACTTATCAATATTTCTTGCTAAAATTCTTCATGCAACATACAAGAGCAGAAGTCATACTGTACATACATACACAGCATTTACAGCACGACAATCAACCACGCACAGTAAACATCAGCAAAGAGCAAGCATCAGCCTAATATGCATTCACAAAGCCTCCACAAAAATCCTCTCAGCAAAATATGAATTATGAACTAATGTGAATTATGGCCCTGCAGGACCGCAGCGTCTGCTCATTAATCAGTGTGTTATTCAGTGGAGAGGGAGAAACATAGCCGATTCCCACCATGTTAATTCAAAGAACAGATAGGTGCACGTACAAATGCGCCAACGCAAACAAACAAGCAAATTAGATTTGGAATCAATTAAGGACTTTGAATCGATGTGGCCAGTTATCGGCTTTCACTGGAGTTTGTTGGGAGCCAAGACGATTGAAAATCTTCATAGTTCAGGATCAGTTATTATTATATGAAATTACACATTTCATATGGGATTCTTCATCCCTCAATGTGGACAACTGCCTGGGGGCCCTAGATCCTCACAGCACCCAAAGGCCCCCAGATTCACCGTTTGTGGTAATTTGATTTGTTGCAAATCTGTCTGGAAATATGCACCAAGCCTGTTCAGCAAAACCTGGAAATACATTAATGCCATGTTCTTGTCTTCGCTTTGCTACTGAAGGATAATTGTGAGATGCGGAATCATGCAATTTTGAATCAATGATGAAATACTGGTCGGATTTTTCAAAATTTTTAGACCCCTCTTGTTCAGGGTAAAATCTAGTTTTGGTACTTTTTGTTATTGAGTTGATGATTTGCTCAGTCTTAGCTTAATACTGATGCCTCTATGTGACCTACATTAGCCAACAAAACCACCAGAGAGGATGTTGCTCATTTCCAAATAGATATTCTGAGTGCCCGTCATCGCGTCCAACATTAGACAAAATGATTTACGGCACGTAGGTTTCACAGGAAACTCCTTCAGCTCAGACTCCAGTGGGGCCTCCGGCAGCAACTAGTCTGCCGCTGATAGACCCGGAACCGGCTTTGCTGTCGCCTTCAACCTGCAGTCGAAAGCTCTGTCAGGAGGTGGAGAGCTCAAAGCTGATCATTTAGTCAGACAAAATGGGGTATTTTCTAAGCATGCATGTCGGTCATGGAGGTGCCGAGTTGTCTTTTTAAAATGCTGTTATCTTAAGATCAGAGTCTTTGATCTCATTTTCTTTAGACAATATTTTGACGGTTTTCCAGAGCCCTGTAAGCCTTTCAGCCAGTGCTTCCAGTGTGCTGACAGACTAAAGTGTAATTGACAGTGTCAGAGGGAGCAATCATGGCGGATCAACACATTTATTTTGGGCATATAGCACAGGCAGAGGTTGCAGCTTCAACCACTCATAAAATGAATAAGTCCCTGTCAATGCTCTTAAGAAAAGAGATTGTTATCGTCTCTTGTGGTGATGAGAGAAATGGCTTCTGACGACAAGAAAGCAAACTGAATTTTAATTTGATGTCATTAACATGGCTCAGTTGTGTGTGAATGTTATGTATAATATTCAAGATTCCTGTCTCAACAAGCCTGATAAAGACTGTTTTCTGCATTTTGGTGAATGCAATGAAAACTCAAATGCAATGAAGTTTCAGCTATGGAGGGAAAAAAAAACTCTCATCCTGACTGAATGACATGCGTTCTCTTTTTGGTGCTGTGCTGTAAAAGAGCTCATTCAATTTCAAATGCAGATCTTCAACATTTGCGTCTAAACAAATGTTTTGAAGAAAAACAGCCAGTTCCCAAACTCACTTTAAACACTGGCCCATGAGTCATGTGTCCTTCCTGACCTGACATGCACTCACAAATTTCCCTTTAGCTCCCTTAGGAGAATCCCCACTGCTGTTAAGTGCTCTTCCATTACTGTGATAACTCAGGTGAATTTCCCAAAATAGACCCTTCGAGCTCAAAGAGAAAAAGACAGGGAGAGAGAAAAAAAAGAGAGAAAGAGAAAGAGACAGAGACAACAATGATGTAAACTCCAAGAGCCCTATTTATGCTCGGAATTCTTTGTGACAATTCTTCATTAACTGAGCACGACGCACTGTGGCAGGAGGACGAGCAATGCATAAAAAATATTGAGAGCACAAGTACCTCAGTACAAGCAAATGCTCTCTATCCCCTGGAATCCTTGCATGACGTGTGGCGTTATGATTAAGTACAGTGGGAAAAAGAAAGAGGAGGCGGAGACAGGTCACTGGAATCAATGACGAAATGAGAAAAGGAGAACAATGTGTCAATTTTTAAAAAGGAATATTTGTTTGAGGAGGGAACCATTTCTAATAAGTCTATACCAAAATCTTGTCCCTATGTACATTTAGCGTTGAAGGGTCACTTCGGTATGTTTCAACCTGGACCCTATTGTCCCATGTTTTTGTGTCAAAGTGACTAATGGGGACAATTTTAGAAATCAGTTCGCTGTTGAGGGAGAACGCCGCAGATGGCAGATGCTAAACGGGCTGCTGTGTAATTGCTCGGTGTAACTCCTCACCGTCAATGAACGTCGAGTAAAAAAGTGCTTGCTTTTGCCACTGACAGCCTCAGATTGTCATGACAAGGTTATCAGGTTAATTTATTGACATTGTACAAAAGGGTTGCCTAACAAAATGCTGTTTGTATTGACGAAAGCTAAGAAAAATGTTTTTTTTCTCTATAGGGTCCACTCCATAATTTTGACAGACTCTTATAACAACAATCTGAGCCTGTCAGTGCAAAAACAAACACTTTTAGTACACGGACGGTTAGGAATTGCCCAATATGATCACATTGCAGCTTGTCTTGCGGCTGCTGACTGAGGCGTTCTCCCTTAATTCTCCACCAATTTCAAAAATAGTTGTCCACATTAGTGGCTTGCTTGTGATCAGTTCTCGGCAAAGTTGGAGATGCAATCGGCACATTTTTGAATAAAGAATCCGTCCTGTAAGTGTAAAGGTCGCCTAATTCCTCCGCCTCCTGCTGGCTTGAGCGATCCGGGCAAAAGCTGCAAGTTGTAGCAGCACAAAACAATACTGCAGACAGTCTGAGAGGAGTTCTGGAAAGTACAGAATCAATCAATGTGTGATTTGTGGTAAAGACAACAAGATGCCCAAAAGAAGGTTACGCAACAGCTTGGCCACAATTAACCAAAGTCTTTCTTAATTTCATTAAGCTCTTGCTGCTGTTTGTGACTCCTGTTTACATCCATCCTTTGGATTCTGCATCATACTGTATGGATGAATTTTATATCATCTACTGCATATTCATTTAATTTATCTGCGTTGCTATTTCAGCAATATCCACATGCGATACTGATGAACTTCTTTTGGTAATCCAGTAATGCATATCTGATCATTTGCTTGTGTTTACATCTCATCCTAAAACAGTGATTGTGATTCACAGCAGATACAGCTAGTCCAAACAGACAGCAGGAGGTTTCTTTTTTTTCTTTTTTCTTATCCACTTCTGAGTGGATTACGGGGATGGATGGATGGAGGGAATGAGATGATGGGGGAGAACTGGAGGTAGAGAGAGGTGAGAGGCGGACGGAGAGCGTTAGAGGTGGATGAAGGGAGGACACAGGGAGGTGCGGAGGGATGGTGGGCTGACATCACTGCCTGTTCTGCTGCTGCTGCTGCTGTAATAGGCCCACATCACAGTTCTGCCATCTTCACCGCGTCTCCTCCTATCTATCCCGACTGTCTTCGTGCCTGTCGCTTCTCATCAGAGAGGCAGAGCGAGCAACAGGAAGAGAGGCAGCGAAGACAGAGAGAGAGAGAGAGAGAGAGAGAGAGAGAGATAGAGAGAGAGAGAGAGAGAAAGAGAGAAAGAGAGAGAGATCACACAAAATCTTGTGGATGGCAGGGTCAGCATACTGTGTTTAGATGGGGCACAGCAGCTTATGTAGTGACTTTATTTGGCTGGTAAGATATTCTTTGCTGGTCATGGGGTGTTAATGCAGACATTGCAGACAGTGGGATTGCACCGGGGCCCAATGAAAGAGTGGGACATCTAACTATGTGCTGGGTGTAAAATGGGCTACCTTGGAAATGGACTTGTGTTCAAAGGAGAACTCAGATGGTGTCATATGCTATATGCCTTTGAAATGCAAGTCATGGTTTTCATTTTGGGGGGTAAAATTGTCAGAGGCAATCCATAACAAAATGATATACTGTACTTATTCTACATAAACTACAAAAACTAAAAATGAACTGTACTCTTTGGTATTTTTGTCACATAAATACAGATATGAAATGATGACAGTGGGCACTGGCAGCCGTTGTGACAACCTTACGCCACCGTAGGTGGTCCAACTTTTGGAAGAACTGGTGGTTTGTATGCATTTCTGGTAATAACCCAGTTAGCCAGAAAATAATATTAGTAAGGATTTTTTCATTGGGTATAATCACTTGAAAATAAGAATCATGTTTTCGTGTTAGCTTAATATACGCAGTTTATATCTAAATGAGGAGCGGGTCTTCTTCACGGAGCCGTACATGTTTCTACAGTTTTTACTGAACATTGAGGCTAGATGGGGCCATTCGCATTTTAGTTTGTTGCAATCTGCAACCTCACCCATAGATGTCGCCTTTTCCTATACCCTGCCCATTTAAACCTTTGTCATGGCAGCAGTGGCAGTAAAAACATTCTCAAGTTGGTTGTTTTTGGAAAGGTTATACGTTTCATTCTGCAAGGCACTGACACATTTAACTGTCTTTTGTCTTAGGTGCAGTATGATGATTTGTTCGACTGTTTTTTCAAGTGTGATATTTTTTTCTGCTGAAGGAAAAAGAATGATGTTGAGGGAGGGAGCTGGAGAAAAACAAGAGCTGATAGGGAGTCGTGGAGAAACAGGGCTTACAGACGGATGCTGGGTGTGAATGAACTGGCAGCAGCAGCAGCGGAGAATGAGTAGCCAGGCTGACAGCTTAAACAACCCGCCCAATGTGAGACAGCAATTACACGAGGTCAGCTGACACGCCAGCTAATCCAGTGCTGCTCAAACTGTCTGTCTGAAGTAGCCTTAACAAGCATGACTTCATAAAGATTGTACATTGACATAGTTTGTTTTTTCTTTTATTATCATGGGAAATTAAACAGAGATTGTCTAAACCCTCAGTTTAAATAAATGGTTCATAGGAAAATCTAGGGAAAAGTTTGAAGTATTGCTGCTGTGTTGTCTGTTTTTTGTGGTGGGGACTATCTTCAGGCTGAGGGTCGGGCCATGATTAACACCCATGCGGGAAATATTTCATGTTGTAATTTATGTAGCGTATTTTGTCTGGGACATCTTTACATCGTGAAGCATGTATCCGGAACAGCTCCTTCCCCTGAGCTGGCTGGGGGCTTTCAGTCATTCAGACAGCCCGGCTGTAAAGACGCTGCTGACAACCACAGTTTCAGATAAAATTGCTCTTGGCACTAACAACTTTATCTGGATGTTTTGCCCTTCGGATATACTCGGAACCAAAATGACTCAGTTACTGTCAGCATCTGTCAGCTCTTCAACACAGAGATTTACTCCAGTGACAGACAGTCAAACCCAACAAGGCCAGACCCTGAAGCCCCACAGATGACGATAGCCAAGAATTTGGGCATGACAGTTTAATCTGCAGCACTCAAGATCTTCTTAGTTTACACCTTAAATCTAATTCTCTTTTAGAACATTTATTTAGCATCTCCCTCTCTCGGGTCTTACATTCATCTCCACTTATCACCTCAGTACTACATATCTCAATAA
Source organism: Cebidichthys violaceus (assembly GCF_023349555.1). NCBI lineage: Eukaryota > Metazoa > Chordata > Actinopteri > Perciformes > Stichaeidae > Cebidichthys > Cebidichthys violaceus. Next base: position 2,515,358 of record NW_027176307.1, on the reverse strand, counting down.
AACTCTACAATCATTCCCTCTGTTCTCTTATGTGGAATATAACATCATGCACCTGTGCAGCAAATCAAATGCATATATTTTTACATTTTCAAATCGTGCACATAAGCTGAAATTAACAGTTAAAACAAACATTTATGTCCGTGATCAGTCCCTTATTTTATAATAAACTTCAGTATTTGGATATCAATTAACTAATAAAACAGTCCATTGCTTTGTGTATCAATCTGTTATTTTCTATAACTTTGTATAACAATATTTAAATTATTTTATCAGTTATTTTATTTTTGAGTTCATTATTTCATACATTTGAATTTGTTTTGTTCAGTAACTCATATTGGCCTTTAATTTTGAGTAGGACCTCATTTTTCTTAAGACAGTTACTTCATACATCAGTCCATTATTTTATGTATCAGTCAGCTTTTTTGTACGTCAACAAATTATTTTACATATCAGTCCGTTGTTTTGTAGATCATTCCATTATTTTACATTAATGTCCATAATCAGAATCAGAATCAGCTTTATTGGCCATGTACGCATACAAGGAATTTGACTCCGGTTTTTCGTTGCTCTCTACATACACAGAATTTACAATAAACAGGAAAGATGTAAGCATAAACATTTAACAACTATGTACAATATAAATATATATTCAAAAAGTCTATAAATACTTCACCCAGTATCTTAACGTAAACTGTAACCCGGTTACCTATTTTGCATCCAAGTTTGTAATGTTGTATATACGACTGTTATTTTGTGTATCGAACATTCATTTTGTATAGTAGGACAACGCAGAGTGCTGAAGCACCGTTGAAATTGCTATCCACTTTCAAAGTTTCTTTTCGATCGGTGTGACATATTAGGTATACCATGAAGCAGAAGTTTTGTGTCTACTGTTAGCTGCAGCATAATAGGGCCTACCTTATGCACTGATTCACAAGAGTGTTTTAAATAAAACTATAGAACGGACGTGTGGGAGGTGACCCAGTACACCCCCAATCCTGTGTCACTAATTCAACATGAAGGCTAGTTAATATCACGGCATGACGACTGGCCCGGTAAATAAAACAGTGGCTAAGTGCTCTTGGCTGCGTCCAGGGATCTCTAGGTACACTATGGGCTGTATTGCTGTCAGCTACATCTCCACAACATCAGACAGTGTTCCCCACTATCCCTGTGCACGCCTGTCCGATCCCATCCTGATGTAAAACTCAGGAGGACAGGGTGGGACAGCTGGTCCCTGCGTGAGGAATCCTCAGGCTATATGTCGTCACAGGCAGTGATTTCAGCACAGGGCTGGAACTTTATTAATAGACAGGTAATGTATTAGTTTAAAACAGAGCAATGTTTGGGTTAAAAAAGGGAAAATCCACTCATCAGAGACATCTCAAACTGAAGCTGTGTCCCAAATCTATGCTACATACTATTTCTAGTATTGTCATAGTATACTGTTTTAGAAGATAGTACCATCTTATGCTAACAAGATATTACTTTCTTAAGATTTAATGCATATATGTTTTTTTTGGAGCTGTTCCAGTTGTAAGCAGCTCCTCCATTTAACTTGCCCAAAGCATTGTGGGAGTTTGCATCTACAACACATTGAAAATTGACCATGTCTGCTTTAAGTATATTTTTCTAGTGTGAACACAATACATACACTTCTAAAAAAACAGCTCGGAATCCGTAGTATGGATTTGGGACACAGCATGATGATAATTTTATTTTTTAATTCAGGAAGTGACACATTGAAAAGGTGAAATTCATGTTTTGCGCCTGTATCTAAAATGAAAATAAATACATGTCAGTGTATTTAGAAAGTACGTCACGATACATTTTTGGAAATGGATATTATCTTATTCCTGTGTTCTGTTGGCATTACGTAAACTGAGACTCAAAGATAAATGGTAACAGGAGTTCGTTTTTAAAAGGATGAAAGTTGCTGAAAGAGGATGATGATGAATTGATATATTTGTTCATAAAATATTGCTTGTATTAGATTTGTATTCATGTTTTGATAAAGACAAACAATACTTTAGTTAAAACACATTTGCTAAATTGATAAAAGTGCCATATTCCCATCGCCTCTATGTAAAAACTTTACATCTAGTAAAATCGTCCTCTTGACATACAGGAGAAACAAACCATGAGTTATTGTAAAGGTGCTCTCTGTAGCTAAAACTGTATTTTACTGTAATATGGAGCTGCGGTTCGGCCTCTGGGAGCTTCAGTCAGCACAGTGTGCGATTTTAAAAGCCTGGTTTGATCAAATAGTGGATCCAATTGGATCAAATCATACATGTTTTAATGATATTGTTCATTTACGTGGGGAGTTAAAATATGAAAACCTTTCTTGCATAGGATGGTAGAAGGAGAACCGGTTTTATTTTTCTTGAGCTGCCCTTTCAGGAAGATCGGTGGAGAGTTTCGACAGCAAAGAAGCAAGAAAAAAAAAAAAGACAACAGAACTTTCTTCCCTGTCAAAAAAGATTTGGTGTGGTCGTGTACAGAAGCTGTTGAGGAGTTATAGCTTTATTTCTCTACTTTTCCAGACAATAATGTAAACTGGGACATTCTTTACCAAGATAAAGGTGTTAGGGAATGTTAGGGAGGATGGGTGGTTAGAGGGAGAAGGAGAACATTTAGGACCAAGCACCTGAGAGGATAGAATTATTTTTGTGCTGCTTCTGTATCTTTTTGTGCACATTTTTTTTTCTCTGGTAACACTTTAAGTTAGCATTTATAAACAGTATACAAATATTTGAATGCTTCTAACATTTTAATGTAATTATAAGCAAATATATAGGAATTTCTATGTTGATTACTGCACAGCATTAGTCAACAGTTTTAATTTGGATGTATATTAACAATCATATTGTCATACTGAACATGCTGGTGGTTGAACCCTTGTGTTTTCAGTTTTCCCCAGTTGTTACCACAGAAACAAGGTTCTATTCTATTCTAACCTGGTTGCTGAGGCTGTAGGTTAATATGTCTTCCTGTCAGCCTCCACTTGTCCAGTAACAGAGAGCCTGAAGCTTCGCCTCATTAGTTACCATGCAAACGAGATCACTATTGATATCTCTTAACGAACTGCCACCTTGTCTGTTCGATTTCCTGTTAACTCACTCCAGACAACGGAAATCAACATGCAGCAATTAGTTTCGGGGCCGGGGGATCTGTCTGCAGGGCCCGGATACGGTGTAGATATTCATTACGCTAAATGGGGCCCGTCTCGTTGCTGTTCATTGGTTCTGTGTTGTCACTCGTCTGATTGGACATAATGGTCCTCAAGGGGCTGGTCTGAAGACGTCTACAAAGGATATGCTTTACTTTGGGCTGTTCTGTCCAAAATTTACTGCAGGAAACTTTGGTTTCCCATTAAGGACTACACATCTGAAACACATCAACATGAAACTGAATCGATCTGCTTATGGAGGGGAAGAGCGTACAGTACATACATTTATCAACAAGGAGGCTATAATTTACAAAAAAAAATGTTTAAAGTTAAAGGTAAACAAGAGATCTACACATTTTAATTAATACAAATTTTAAATTAAAAACTTGTTTAAGCCAATTTTTTATTCAGCATGCTTGTTAAAATCGTCAGAAACTATTAAGAATACAGCTGTTTATTTAGTTCTAAAACTTACACTACTTATACTTTACAAACTCTTGTTGTTATTCTTCTATGTAAATTTGAAAACAAAATGATAATATTGTAACAATAACAATACATTTAAAACAGAAACTTTTGCAAAAAGCTACAAAATACTTTCTAAAGGGAAGAATCAAGGCAGCACTACATAAATCAAGCAAATAAGAAAATGTAACTGAGTGAAATATATCAATATATTATTATATAATATAAAATAAAATAAAAATAGAGATGACAGAAATGCTTAAAACATATATGATGTTATGGAATTAATACATCTAAAACAAATGTAAAAACAAATGTTTAAAGAAGTGATTTAAAAGATGTTTGCAATTTTTCAAGCTTCCGATTATCATGCTGTTTGCAGTATTTTGTTTAAGTATTGCTGATTGACATCATTGGCTGTCTATTCTCCATTGACTGAGGAAAGAATGAAGTAGTTTAAAGCAGTCAATTGGTCATTTTGTAAAGGTCTGATATGGCATGTTTCAGGATTAGTATTTTCTGTTCCACTGTGTCCTAACAAAAACAATGTGCCCTCATGAATGTGAAATTCAGCTGTGGTTATAAATCATGACACTGCTGCATAACGGTTCCCTAACAAGATGTTAAAATAACTATATTTATTATATACTGTGACATAAACAAAGGAAACACATCATCCATTCAAATGTTAGTAAAGTGTGATTGACTTGTGTAAAACTCGTGCAACACATCTCATTTAGAATGGAGTTAAAACTTTGGGATGCAACACAAAACAATATGAATCTGGCTCAAGACCATAAAAACTATGCACTCATTAGAAGAGTTACATATGTTTGATGATACCACTCATGTTTGTATGCTATGACTCGACAAGAAAGGGAAAATGTCAAAGCAAAAATGTAATATATGACTGACCTACTGTACGATTTACGTTTAATCTAAATTACCAAACGTAACCCAGCCAGTGTAGATCATCTGTATATTCTCTCTCCTTGCCCAAATGCTACTCTCGGAAAGGGATGTCTCTGTGTAATGGTGTAAAATGAATGGCATGCCTCCACCTATTGGTAGCGCTGCCTCTCTTGTTATGTTCTCTATCATTTTGGTGCAGTGTTGGAAATGACAAACAAAAAGGGCCTTCTTCATATCTTTGTATCTTTGTAGCTCCACCTTCATTTTCAAGTGGAGGGAAAGGTGTATAAAATGCAAACCAACACAGTAGAAAAATAATGAACAAACACACTGAACGAGCTAATGGAAGTCATGTCAAGTATGACCTCCATTTTCTCTTTCAAAAAGAGGAATATTGGACAACTCATACGCCTGGACTTTTATCACGATAGAAATTTGATGTTTTTAATGCTGCAAAACATTTCACTTTTAAAGTAACAGCTGCACGGAAAAGCTTCAGTTGGCACTTCTGTGACCAGCTGAGAGGGGAAAAAAGCCAAAAGCTTTTTACACCCATTTAATAACTTTTTTCCTTCATTTCTTATTTTCTGCTTTCACTTCATCTCCCTGTGCTGCACTTTGCTTACAATAATAATAACAACCTCCTTCAGTCACAAATACTACCGCCCTTAGCAGAGAGTGCAACAGAGGAGGAGAGAAAAACATTTTATAGACTAAACAGGCTGTGAGCAGAAACTCAGACTACAGTACCGGTGCATTAATTGCAGCGCCATTAGCTGGTGTCTGTTTTTGTTTTGTTTTGTTTTGTTTTTTGTGCCCTCAGCAGTAAAGGTGACTAATTTCTGCCTCTGCCAAGCCGCCACCATTCCACCCACACACATCAACACACAGCCAGACACACAGCCATTTCCATTACTGTGGCTGGGGTCGATTGCATGTGGTGGGTCGATGCAGGTCCATGGACGCCGGCCATGTCTGGGCTCAGATCCTCAGATACGCTAAAGCAGAGCAGTTTATCAGACTGGGCTTGGACCTGAGGTTGGTCACAAAACTTTTTATTGGGGAGAATGAAGTTTGTAAAATGAGTAAAATTGTGTTAAAAATTACATTTAAAGTCCTGATTCTTAATAATATGACTAGCAATATTAAAACAGCACATTATTAATAGTTGCATTTTTTATTCAGTGTACTAAATTAACAAACATCTTTGAATATTTGTATATGAAATAATATGGATCAACAGCTGCTACTTGTAACTCCAAATAGTCAACATGGAGGGATTGTGAGACAATCATAGACAGTGTATAAGACATGGACGTAGTCCTCGTGACGTCACCCATTGGTTTGTGGATTACCGTTTTGAAGCCTTGGCCCAATCTCAATGTCCCACCTAAAGCCTCAAACCCTCAATCCTCAAGGACTTACTGACGTCGCCTGGTAAGTGGTTGAGTGTGAGAGACTGTGAGGGCTTGAAATGGTGTAAACACGAATGGGACAGCACTTTGCTGCAACATATGACATTAATATGACAACGGCAAAAAAATATGATGTATAATTGTGGGTATTTATTTTACACTTTGTACTCCCTGATTTGAAAGTCTTCCAGGTATGATGAATAAATAAACAAATATCCTCTGATGTCATGTTTTTTTTGTGTTCCATCTTTAATCCTTAATGTTTCTGAGTAAATTGAATATGACAGGCTGAACACACGTGAGCCGTCCTCCGTTTACCTTTTTTTTTTACGCCTCCATGCTTCCACTGGTTACCCTGGGTTTAACGTCACATTGCAATGATTTGTGGGTAATTCCCTAAAGCAAAGTTTGCATCTAATGCTGATTTACGGAAAGGGTTCATAAAGGGCTCAAAATGACGATTTGACAGTGATACAGAACTAAACCCCCACAGACTTTGTGGGAGCGCGCCTCAAAGTCCGTGAGCCCGTAAGGGTGGAGATTGGGATTGGGCCCTTGTGTTTGGTGAGTTGGCCATCGCCATCTTGGATTACAGCTGTTGCCATGTTGTTGTTTTTTGCAACCAATGAACGGAGGTGACCATATTTGGACGGCAGAGGAGTGACGGAGAGGCGCCTTATAACCCCGCCCTAAAACATACTCCACTTTATGGTCTATTTCAGGGACATGCGGTGAGGGGAGGCAGGTGAGGCAGAGCCTGAAAAGCAAAAAACAAATAATGATAAAATAAAATAAAAATGTATATTTATCTACTGATCAGTGCTATATATGTAATTTCTGTATGATTCAAATCATTTCAAGCATTTTTAGAATCAAAATCGCTGAATTAGCGCATGTCCTGTTCAAACAGAGGTGACAGTGAGGTGAGGCAGTGACGAGCTGTGCCTCATCTCTGATTGCGCAATCTCTCACTAACTGGGTTGAGCGCCTGTCTTTTGCTTTCTCATTGTTTGTCACCACTGTAATATTTGTAGACACTTTTATTATATGTCCTTTCTTTACATAGAATAGGTATTGTATTTCACGTATGTGTAGAACATATTTAGTCCTGCTGATCTGACAGAAACCGCAGTGAAAAAGCACAGAGAGGCAAACAGTACCTCTGCCTCAAAGAAGAGGGCGCGCGAGAGCCCACGGGTCGGGTTCATGCTTGTGCTGAATAAGCTATTCTTCTACACTTCTCTTCTTCATCTTATATTTAGCTTTGACCGCAAAAATGGAAGAATCTATAGCTAAGCTTAAACATTTTTCGAAACTGGACTATCAATCGAAACTTGAAGTGATAAATAATGGGAGACCAATGCCAGAGCTAAAAGGTTTGCTTCAAACGACGGGACGGAAGATAACTCGCTCTTTTCAATCGGAGTGGTACACTCTGGCTGAGTGGCTGTGCTACAAGAATCCGCCTTTACTGCTTTCCCTGTCTTTTGTTCTCAACGTATGACAATGTCTGGACTAATTCAGGATTTGGTGACTTGAAAAATCTACCAAAAAGCCTCAGCAAACATGAAAGATCAACTACTCACATTCAAAGCCAAATTGCTTTGAAAACTTTTGGAACCTCAAGAATAGACTTGGCTTTGGACGAACAGCGGAGACTAAATATTAGCATCCACAATGCTAAGGTAAAGGAAAACCGTCTTTAAAAGACCACATTAATGCAACCTGCTTCCTAGCCAAACAGGAACTGGCATTTCGTGGTAACGATGAGAGTTCACGCTCGTGGCAACTATGTAGAACTATTACATGCTTTTGCTGAGAAAGATGAAAGATTAGTTAGACATTTGAAGACATCCACTGTGTTTTCTGGCTTGTCAAACAGAATACAGAACAATTTAATTGAAGCAGTTAGTGAGGTGATTAGAAATGATATCAAAAAGGAGATTAATGCAGCCTCATTTGTTGCTGTAAAAGTAAACGAGACAACGGATGTCACAAACAAAGCCCAGATCTCTGTCATTTTGCGTTATGTGACTAAAAGTGAAGTGGCCTGTAAAGTGAGGGAGGCGTTTTGGGGATTTGATGATGCGAGTGATGACAGACGAGCCCCTGCTATAGCAGAGTATGTCTTCGGAGTGTTGGAGAAATACAAGTGTGTCGAAAAGCTGGTACCTCAGACTTATGATGGAGCAGCTGTGATGTCATCACCAGAGCTTAATGGGGTGCAGGCCAGGTTTAAAGAAAAGGTGCCTGAGGCCATGTTTACTCACTGTTACACACACACATTGAACCTGGTGCTCCTGCATTCAGCAAAATGCATGCCTGAGTGTCAAACTTTTTTTAAAACAGTTGAGGGACTAGCGTCATTTTTCAGTAAGTCCACGAAGTGCACCCACCTATTGGATGATGTTGTGAAGCGACGTTTACCAAGAGCAGCACCCACGAGATGGAGCTCAAATTCAAGACTGTTGCAGACAATAAGCATGTACCAATCTGATCTGCGTGCTGTATTCCGTATTATGAGCGAAAATCCAGATAGTTGGGATAGTGACACCCTAATGATGGCCGCTGGATATGAGCGGTGGCTGTCAAAAGTATCAACATGCTTTTTCATTATGGCCTATGAGGACATTTGTAGTGAAACCGATGCACTCTTTAGTGTGCTGCAAAACAAAGTAATGGACATTGGATTTTGTTGTGGACGGATCCGCGACACAATTGGATTTGTGGAACACCAGAGACAGGAGTTTAACAGTTACTATGAGCGTTGTCACAGCATTTTGATGACACCAAACTGCAGAGCCTGTCAAAATATGCCAGGTTCTTTGACTTTGTCAGACTAAAGGCTGATCTCATCGGACTGTATAGCTCACAAGCAGTGAGGGATGAATGTAAATCCCCTGGACAGCTTCTCAGCTTTTTGGCCCAGAAGGATCTGATGCAGACTGTTCCTGAGGCAACATAGTTACTCCAGCTGGTGCTCACTATACCGGCTACAACAGGGTCCGTGGAAAGGTCATTCTCTGCTTTGAAAAGACTCAAAACATACAGTCGGAATCGGACTGAACAAGGACGACTTTCATCCCTGGCAATAATCTCCATTGAGACGGAGAGACTTCGAAAACTAAAAGAAGACAAGGAGGACTTTTACAACAAAGTCACGGAGGTTTTTGTCCAGAAGGATCGACGAATGGACTTCATTTAAAAGTAAAGGTAAGACCATGCATACCCTGCAGTAGGCTATATAGCCTATTTTTATTTGTATTGAATGAGTATGAATTGTGGAATTGTGATGGCAAATTAAAAGCACACGGAGGGTGCAGAGGAAATGCGCTCTTTCTCTGAGCCGCTATACATTTAACATTCTTGCTCGTTATGAATATGAAAAACAACCAGTAGTCAATGTGCAAACTGCCGATTGAATGGTGATTTTAGCTACTCTATTGGGTTCATATATTTGTAAATCTGACTCTGAAAGAGTCAATGCCTCACCAACCACGAAGCTCACCGCACGTCACTGGTCTATTTGACTCTAGATGGGACCATCATTTATTAAATGAACATCCTGCTGTATTGAAGAAGACTTGAAACTAATGATTGAGACCATAAACTCATGTTTACAATGTTTACTGAGGGCATAAATCAAGTGAGAAGGGTAATTTTTCATAGACTTACATACAATCAGACTTCTTTTTGCAACCGGAGGCATCGCCCCCTGTTGGTCAGTAGAGAGAATGGAAGTTAATGACGTTTCATTTCTCTTTGTCTCTTAGTGGTCGTTTTGAGTTTATTTTGGTGTAGTTGTTTCGTGGGTCTGTGGTCATTTGATAGACATGCAAACAGCCTGTACCTAATTGGTCCATTCAGTAATCCATCCATGATACTAATAAGGGGGGGCCAACCAGATTTAAGGGAGGGCTCGTGCCACCCACCTCTGTTTCCGCCCCTGGCTGGAACACTCTTCTCTAATCTCACCCTTTTATTTTATTCTCCCACCTCTTTGCTGATCTCTCTCTTTCTCTTTCCTCCTCCTTTCTGTATTGTCTCGTTCTTTGTGTCCAACAAATGCAACAGGCAAAAAAGGGAATTGGAATATTGAAAGAATGAGGGCAGTGTATTTGTCACGGTGGAGTAGATGTACAATGCAATACCACAGCTGAATAAATCTTTTTCACATGGTGAGAAAAACCTCCCAGGGATTTGAAACGATGTTGAGGCTGGGAGCCAATCCTCCCATGAAACTCAAAACACTTAACAGACACTCTGGCTTCAATAACTCTATGGGTGATCAACTTTCTTTCTTTTTTTTTTTTTTTTTTGTAAATGTGTTATTTCTATTATTGCACACCATATAGTACTCTAAAGTGTAAGGGTTAGAAGTCATTTTTGAATCTTCCTTACATTATTGTTTTGAACGTTAAAGTCCAACTCAAATCACATTTAGTCATCCCTTTTCGTAGTCAAATATATCAACATATGAAAAAAATATATATTTAGATTTTCTCCTGGGTTTGCATTTTATAAAAAATGAGAGGTAATCTACAAGTAACAATTAAAAAAATGCTCATTTTTAAGCTAATATCTCAAACGCAGTAGTTTCCCCTTGAGGAAAAAAGAAAAGTACTACTCAGTAAAAGTTCAAATGTTTACTTCAAGTGAAGAGTGAAAGTGAAAGAGAGGCATCATCAGCACAATGTATTTCTTAACATCTGTTCAAGGTGATGCTTTCGATTCAAATATAATGCTTTAATGAATAGTAATTGATCATAGTTTAATTATCATATATTTTATGAGTAAGATCTGACTCTCCAACGTAACCAGTAACATTTCTTTGTCAATAACTGCATTGTTTCCCTCGTACTCAGTAAGTAATATACAGCTGAGTTGCTTATCTCTTAAGTGCTTTGGGGGCCTGTTTAAGTTATTTGAGCGTACAATGAGTTGTAATAGTAACATTATTCAATACGTTTTCATATGTAAAGCTGCATTAAGCCACAGGACCAATTACCTACCTTCTCAGGGTACACCACAGGCCAAGCATTCGGCACTCCACTGCAACTCAAAACAAGGCTTAGTATCATAAGTATTGATACTTCAGGTATTGATCTGCCCACCCATGACTGAAGGAGAAGAGAAGAACTGTTCACGTGATCTATGTATAGCTGTTCTAAAGAGCTCCTGTCTATACAATGTGAGCTCATATTGTGGGTTCTAAATCAAGTAATAAATGACTTATGTGCATGAAGTATCTCAGACAGTAACAGCACCCGTCTTCCTCCTTCCCTTCAATGACAAAAGGATTCGGCAGTTCCATTTGCAGCAATCATTACTTCAGCCATTAGCTTCTGTATTAGCTACCGGAGGCATTTCTAAACCAGCTACATATAGATTTACTTACACACACACACACACACACACACACACACACACATGCGCACACACACACGCGCACGCACACACGCACGCACGCACGCACGCACGCACGCACACACACACACACACACACACACACACACACACACACACACACACACACACACACACACACACACACACACACACACACACACACACACACACACACACAGCTGAGTCCATTAGAGCCCATACAATCAAGCAGGAAATACAAACCCTTGTGCTCCATCACTGAAAATGAATATATGCAAAACAATGAGCTGCTCCGGCTTTTAAAACATCAATCCAACAATAGTCCTGAATTAGGAAATAAGATACAGGAGACAGGACGTGATGTCAACAGGTAAGCTGAGACAGCAAGGGCAGCATTTGAAGAAACTCAAGGTCCGATATCCTCCCATAACAGTTTGCAGCAGCTTTGATTTGAAAGTGTGATTGTGCCGAGAAACGTCTTTGGCGCATGTAAAATTAATAGTTTTTATGCGTTTGGTGGCTTAAATTAGATCAACCTTTTAGTACAAGAGAAAAAGTTATTCAATAGGCTCTACAGCTGAGGTTAAGAATTTCGGCTCCACGGTCACGCTGCCACTAACCCGCGCTTTGGGGTGGCTCCCTTGATGGTCTGGTCTGGTGCTTGCCCCCCCACACTGCCACCCTCCCCATCCCCTCCCAGCCTACACACCCAAACACACACACACGCACTTATAAATTATTTAAAAATGTATTCAGTTATTTTGGTTATTAAATTATGTTATATTTATGTGTACTTTAATTGGCATTCGTATAATTTTTTTTACAACCTTTGTTTTTTCTTGCTTCCCTCTTCCTCCATTTGTAAGGTATCTGTGTGAATATGTACAGTAAATATATATATATTCAATACCCCTCATTCACCCAACATTCTGAACACGCATTATAGAACACACACACACGCACACGCACACACACACACACACACTAGACTAATATTCCATACGTACCCATCTGCATCCATTTTGCTGCACCTCCATTTTTACTCTCATACTCATCTGTCTGAAGCCGCGTTAAACTCCTCGGATTGTTTTTGTCCCCCTTTGTTTTTGCCACCTGTCTTACTTTGTATTATCCCCATAGCTGTTTGTGACTTCATGTACTTCTCCGCACTTGTTTTGCAATCACTTTATCACACAAAAACGTATTATTATAAATAGTACAAGAATGTGGTTCCAAAGCAACAAACAATCCAAGATTACACATTTACTTCGTACTGTATGCACTCTAAATGCACACATACCTATTTTTCATTTCAGCTTGGCTTTGCAAGACGCTACTCTCGGCAGATATTCCTGACACTGTGTTGCAGAGCAATGTTAGGATACTCCCGCAAGGCATCGGTTTCTCCTTTTGTCTGTCTTCTCATCTCTGTCTCTTTCTCCTTTTCAGGGCATAAAAGTGGTACTTTCGCTTTCAGGCAACTCTTAGAAAGCCTGTTAGGTATCTGACTAGAGACAGACGAGCCAAACGGAGAAGGATCCGAATAAATGAACTTCAGAGACTGTCGGCATCTCGGGGAAAGACAGGGAAAGTGAGCGCCGAAGTCAGACACAGAGAGCCTGCAGGAAAGAGGGAGACTAAAATAAGACGGAGGTGGGGGTGTTAGATGGAGAGTGGAAGACAGCCAGACATAGCTGTCTTGTTGTCCAATCATCTTTTAACCTCTTCTTCATTCTCACACCTTCTCTTTTTCAATATTTAGTTTTTTTAGTTTTAGTCATACAGCTACAGCAGAATAGCTGTTATCATTATTTCTGTCTGACTCAGAAATGCTGCAAGGGCCTGGCAGTTCAAAATCTAAAATATCACTGAAGTGCTACAGGAAATAAGTGTTGGCAGACCAGGATGTGCTGTCAATTGATTGATATAAAATGATAAGTTGTCAGACATCTCTTGTGAACAGCATATAAGATTGAACTCAGACATGAATATTTGAAGTAATGTATTCAGTTTGCAGTGTGAATATTCCTTCAGAAGAAAGTACTTCCTGGTAAAAGCCGGTCACAGTGAAGTCTGTGGGTTAACATGTGGAGTAACAGGGACCTCATTTCGTGAAATAACCATTGCTTTTTATTTTTTGAGCAACATATGTCTGTAGGTAGGTCCAACGCCAGACTCACTGAATGACTCACTATTGAATGATTGTCAGGAAGTTTGGACTAGACATTCGTGATCCCACAAGGATGCATCCTACTAACTTTGGTGATCCCAACGTTTAATCTAGTGCCATTATCAGGTCAACGTTTTCACTTATCATGAATATACATTCATGGTGAGATACCATTTCGTCAAACCTTAACTATTTTACAACATTTTGTACAGACATTCATGGTCCCCAGAAGATGAATTTTAATTCCATATTTGCCTTCAGGAGTTTGAAATTAGTGGTTTTGAGTAAAATGTCTCAGCATCTATTGCACTGGCAGTCATGTTTCCCTGAGGATGAATCCTGACCGACTTTGGTGATCTTTTGACACCTTGCGCCGTTATCAGGTCAATGTTTTTATTTATCCAACTAAATATAAAGTCTACTAGATAAATAATAAACTACTAAATGCATTAGCACAACAATTTTGACACACATTCGAATTTCCCAGAATAAGGATTTTAAGGATTTTGGTGATCCCATGACTTTTCTTCTCGGACCACCATGAGGTTGATATTTGTGGTTTTGAGTTAAATGTCTCAATAACTATTGGATGGACTGCCATGAAATTTGGTTCAGACATGTATAGTCCCCTCAGGATGAATTTTAGTAACTTGGCTTATCTCTTAACATTTCATCTAGCATGCATGGATGGGCATGCTTTTGTAAACAATGAATTTAAATTAGTGACATTCCCATCAATAACTGTACTTGTGTTTACTGGAAATTAGCAAATGTAAGCTTGGTAACCTGCAAAACTAAGATGGTGAACACTGTTAACGTTATACCTCCTAACATCAGCATGTTAATATTATCAATGGCGAGCTCTAAGTAGCCTACAGCCTCACAGAGCCGCTGACATGGATGTAGAGTCTGTCTTGTTCAAAAATAATTTTCAATACTTTGAACATCACAAATGGAATTCCATTCAGTTTCGGGATATAACTTTTAAAATATCTGTCTTTGACCATTCTTCAAAACATCGGCAAGGCTACATAATAAAAACATGGTGTGTTTTATAATTTTGAGTTTGTATAGTTTCCAAAGTTTGCTTGATTGATAAGTGTCCAAGCCTTTAACAGTCTGCCAAATACTTATCTCATCTCCTCCTCATCTTGGCTGTGTTGCCAAAAAACAAATTACTCCATATTTGGATATTTGGACCCAAATATTATACAAACATGGCAGGAAGCAGGAAATAGGTCAAAAATGGAAATAAACGCTGTGAGCAAATGCTACCATATTTGAAACTTCTTTGCATTGAATAAATGTTTTGACTCATAAACAGTCAAATTCAATTTCCACCGGTTATTTTGCATTTGATTTGTGGAACTGAATATTTCTCTGCTGATTAGAAAAAGTATCCAATCAAAACAAACAGCTGTGCTGTTACAGTAGTGGGGATGTAAATAGCCCACCTGTGTGGACCATTAAGAACCACTGTATCATAAACTAATCTTGTCTGCGGAGGCAAACTGCTCAGATGAAAAAAAATGAGAAAAAAAAACTACAGACTCTAGCTTCGAGCAAAAAAAAAAAAATGCTGCTGTCAGAAGGGCTGGAACACACAACTGCACCTCTGCTGCAGTTTGCACTTGCTGAAATCATCAATTTAAACAGTTACTTACAGAGTGGGGTTTCTATTAAAGACAAATATTCTAAACCACTTTGAGTGTTAAACCTATTTACTGGAAAGTCCTCTATCTTTTGTGAAATTACAGTCTATTACAGTCAGAAGGGGATGTTGTAGATGTCCTACATTTTACATGCATTTCCTGTCTTCTAAAATAGTCTCATGACAGAATAGCCACAGAGGTTTGGCTAATGCCAACTGATTTATAATCGTTTTAGTCAGCAACCCACCTGAACGTCTTAGATAGAATCTACCTGCCTTTCTAGAGACCTGAGAAGCACAATATAAAGTACAAATTAGCCAAAGACCGCATTGGTAATTAATGAGAAGTGCTGTCTAAGGTGTGTGAAAGTGGCTGAGCTAGTCAGGTTAGCATATGAGTTGTAATTTCCTTTACCTAAAGAGCTTACCGTTACTGTTTTTTTCTCTACAACATTGTTGTGATGATACAGCCATTCTGTGCAGTGAGAATGTTTTCCTTGTTTACATTTTCATGGAATAGTTCAGTCTTCTCACGTCTTGTTCAGCCATCGAGACAAAGTCAACTCATTTCAATGGATTCGCTCGTGGGGTCGAACTAAAGCAGGGCAAATGTATTGCCTCAAGATCAACATTGGTGAACAGTTTGGGACCAAGCTAATGAGCTTGTGGACTGTCAAGCATGCGTGCTTTATTATCATATGCAAAACAAATTGCAACAAATCAGTCGTCTCCAAATCTTGAATGTTCCCTCCCTTCAACAATGCTCATTAAATATGTAGGCCTGTATAAAAAAAAAGAAGAAAAAAGGTTAAATTCCACAAGTAAAAGGCAAAATGAAAATCATTAAATGCTGCAAGTTCACGTACAGGAGTAAAGTATAAACATGAATAAAATATGAAATAAAGTGATATCAATTTCAAGTATGGAGTTTTCCTGGGGGTTTAGGACCGGATGCTGAATATATGACTGCAAAACCAATCAAACGCCATAGCATTCGACCAGTTTACGAGAACTTGCACAACACTGCAGTCACTATGTTGCACCGAGCAGATGATGAAGACAAAGTTTCGGTCAGTGTAGGTTTTAGAGGCCGATGAGTCAAATCCAACAACAAAATAAAACATTACACCACAAAAACCACTAAAAGACGGGACCTCGCTGACCAGGAAATAATTAATTTTAAAGACCAACAGCGTCCTGACACATTAAAGGCTTTGAATTGACGACACCTCTCCTGGAAAAAACTGGTTTCAGCGTTCATTGCTTCAATGTATTCCAGCTAAGTAGTAGTCGTATAAAAAAAAATAAAAAATCTCCTATCCCCCCACCCCACACACACACACACACACACACACACACACACACACACACACACACAAACTGAACACACACACACACACAAACTGAACACACTCTTGTCCCTGGTCGCCGTTATTAATCACAGGAATGTTCAAATTGCTGTTAAATTGTCCGTGATGCAAAGTAAACCTTGAGGCAGGGACACCGCTGGATTTAAGCTCCGTGCTCTTTACCTATTAGGGAGTGATGCGTGTGTGCGTGTGTGAATGTTTTATCGTCTCTGAGACTCGTACACAGCGGTTACTTCCTGGCAGAGCTCTGATTAATTATACAATATCTGACCTCTTAATGTTCACTTTGTTAATCTCTCTCCAGCTCTCGTTCTGTTACTCTTAATCTCTTCTGATCTCCGTCTTCTTCTTAACTGAACTCGAGACGATTTGTTCAGCTCACAATGTTTGGTCCTCCTTTCCCTTTTTAGAGTGTGCATAACATTTCCTTTTTTCTGAGACATTTAGTATGTGTGTGGGATGTGGGATATGGGATATTAATACAGTTTACATGACTCTCAGTTACTGCTGATGATTTGCCAGGTGACCTCCATGTTGAATGGCTTGCCATTTTTTGAGAGTCAGGTTTGTGGGAATGACTGCAGCCCTGTGCGATTTAAATTATGTTTATATGCTGCTCATTTTCATAGCATGAATATGTTCTAGAGGAAACCTCATAGCTACTTTATTATGATCAACAATCTTATTTGGTATTTGGTTGGACATGAAAATGGACTTTGACATTCAAGACTTGAGTTAGTGTTAGCGTCCCAAAAATTGTTTATTTAGGAAAATAAAACACACAGAAAGAGGGAAAGATAAGTTTAACACTGCAGGAAAGCAGCATCCCAACGTTAGGGCATGTATTTGGGAGTGTGTGCCGTCAGAGTGATCCCTTACGCTCGGTTAATGTTACTCTTGTCCTTGAGTTACGAATGCAAATGACAGCTAGCTCCATTTTCCACAACGCACAGCTGGAGAGGCATTTTAGAGCATCACTCTTCACCTCCTCTGTCGATCACACACACACACACACACACACACACACACACACACACACACACACACACACACACACACACACACACACACACACACACACACACACACACACACACACACACACACACACACACACACAGTAAGAGTGTGTCGGGCAGTAATGACGAACAACTCACATGCATTAAAAGTTTCCACCTCTAGCCCTCGCGCTGCAGATGGGCGTCATTTTCACACAGGAAGGCCACAACCTTGACTTGATTTATTTACCTCTTTTCCCTGTCTTCTGCACCTCTAGTGTCTCTTTCCCCATATTTGTCTGTGTGTGTGTGTGTGTGTGTGTGTGTGTGTGTGTGTGTGTGTGTCTCACTCCCTCTCTCTCTTACGGCGTAAGCAAAGCCCGCCTCCCTTTTAGGGCCGTTTAAAAAGTCAGCCTGGCGAGGGGAGAGATGGCCGAGCTCTACTTTGACACCAAACAAAACTACACGAATCCTGATGGATGGTCCTGACCTCGCATTGTCGGGGATGACGGTAAAGTGTGTGTGTGTGTGTGTGTGTGTGTGTGTGTGTGTGTGTGTGTGTGTGTGTGTGTGTGTGTGTGTGTGTGTGGACACACTCACATAAGCAACCTTTAGCAGCAGCATGACAATGCCATTGATCCTGGCCTGTAATTGGACAGCATCAATGCAGACCCATCCAGAGCAGTGTGTCCGTCTGTACATGTGGTTGTGTGTACCACATGTTTGGTTTTTTTCACTGCTCCTTTCATTACTTTAACAGGAAAGTAGTTGCTGATCTTTGCACTACATCAGGGCTCCATCATGATTCATAATCACACAGTTTGACACTTTCACAGTCAAGTATTAAATTGGCAAAGCTGTTGGAAAGTTTCTTTACGATATTTCTCAGGCAGAAGCCTCCTGGATTAATCACCAATGCTATCGTGATGGGCTACAATGTTGAACATTTGAACACATATGTATAATGTTTGTGAGAAAAAGTAAACACATCAGTCGGATGCAACCCAAATCCAACCAAATTCTGACATTAGAAAGGAGTGAGTGGAGAGGGGTTTCACACATTGTGGAGCACAGCGATGTCTTAAATACTACACATGAATGTTCATGTAGACGAAACAAGTCATGGTTGGGAATCAGAGCGGCAGCAAATTCAAAACACTGTGTTGCTCCAACAGATTACTGCATCATAGTTGATGAAACATCCCAGAATCACAAACCAAGAATCAGAAATTGACCTTTTTAATATTGTTTCTTACCGCAAAGCCCTTTCAGGAGTCGTAGTCGTCCTCACTTTCTAAACATTTAACGTCCATTAGTAAACTAAATTAGTTTGCTTATGTTAAAGACGTTTAGTACTCAGCCTGTGTACAGTGAATATCTTCCAGGGATTCCGAGGTGCTCTGTCAAGTCTGACACATACAGTCTGACTGATACAGGGGATGTCAACCTTAAGGCATACTTCTGATTTTTTTTTAAATACATTTCTGAGGACCACCTGCTCAAATAAATGAGAAAAAGAAAGTTTGAAAGATGTAGGTGTTTACCAGTCATGGAGAGTCTAACAAGAAGAGGCTGTCAAGTTGCATTATAAGAAACAGAGAATGGAGCAACTTTGGAGCTTGACCCATGACGGCCCACTTCTTTTTTAATCTGTCTCACTAAAAGTGAGGTCACTAAATCACCAGAGTACTCGATGAGTACTCACCTCACATTGTTTGTAGAGAAAATGTGATGAAATTTTACTTTTGGACAGTTGACATCTAAAATAACTCCTCACACTTCCCTCCATAATGAAACTTGCTCAGTGCAGCCACTCAGTCTTCTACTGGTAGCGGCTCTGCAGCATTCGCCAATCGTTGTGTGAAAACACAGATACAAGGCAGAAACCAGACTTCAGGCTGTTTGTGCTGTACAAGTGTGCGCATGTAAATACGATCCCACTGCTGACACCAACACTTTCCACTTTCCATGTTGTGCCTCCGTACAACCCTGCAGCACACACACACACACACTATTTTTTTTACAAATGTTAAGCTGCTAAACTTCGATATCTGTGAAACCGCAGGGTCAGACTGTGTACTTACAGCTCGTATCAACGGAGGAGGAATGGCAGAGAAATCTTTTAAAATATATCCATAGAATTTTAAAGTAAGCCTGCATCCAATTTGATTCCCATTGGGTGGTTTCATAACATAAAGCCTGGGACACACTGGAGGATATTTGGGATGATGTAAACATTTTTGGACATTCGGGAATCTATCTGAAGTACAGTTGGCACTGATGCTCATCCATCTGTTAGTGAAAAGTTTTCTGATTCAATCACAACCAAAGGGTCAAATAAAAACTCAGCTGAGCTGATCATATCACATACGAGTGATATTTATAACCCAGTGTCTGTGCAGTTGTAGACTCCTGTGTGTGTGTAATAGGTAGTGGTGTAATGGACCACGGTTGATCCGTGACCCGTCTGGTTTGGCGCGCATGTGAACCACGATTAATTACACAGTTTAAGGTTAACATCACAGTGAGGAATAAAGTTTTACTGACGATCGTTATTCGCCAATATTCAGTAAAATATGCGATCAGGACATGCCGATCTCTGATAATGTTACTTTGTAAACAACCGATCCGTGTTTAAACTGACAGGAGGAGAATGAAGGTTACGTTCGGTTATGTTATGATGCGTTCAGGCTCGGTTTAGTGAAAATGAGTTGGTGAATTGGGTGAAGGTAAATTAGAACGTTATCATGATGTGTTCACAAATGGTGAGAAACTTGAACAAATGCAGTTGTTTGAAGGAGATGTTTTCACAGCAACATAAATAGATATTAGAGATGAATTATGAGCTGTTTACACAAGCTCTAAGCAGCTTATAATACATCATTAAATCTACTAATGACAAGATTTGTTTATCATTTGAATTGTGTGTCTTTATGAAGGAAAAAAACATTATAAATTACTTTAACAAAGTAAAAGGATAATATTTAGCAGTTGAAATGATTTTTTAAGAGGTGGATAAAATAATAATTAGTCTGGAGCTTAGCTGCTATAATGAAACAACAATATGGATCAATTAGTATCGGCGCAAAAAAAACATTGATCAGAGATCTCTGAATCTCTTTTTTTTGTTTTGTGCTGATCCGATCTGTGACTCTGATCCGTGAGCTTTATGATCCGTAGCACCACTAGTAATGGGTCACTGAAGTCAACGCTAAGGCATAAAAAAAAGCTTTTGAGTGCACACGCCGTTTGTTTCAAAGTGTTACATATTAGATTTTAGGTCAATTAGTCAATTTTACATCTCACACATTAAAAAAAAGTTTTTCAAGTTTTATCTTTTACGTAAAAACATCACATTTACACCACTTAATATTGACATCTTGAAATTAGGAAAGAAAAGTGACGCACCTCACAAATGGGGACCCTACTCTCTTAAAGTCCCAGTGAAATGAAAGTTAGAGAGTCTTTAGCTTCTGTTACGGCTTTCAAATGTTTGATGACGCATCCTGCACTCAGGGGCGTTGACAAAAAAATAATCCAATCAAATTAGGCGATCACCACTTGTGGCTCTTAGAAGCTAACAGAGCAAAAGGAGAGACAGGAAGAGATGTGTGCTTGGATATCAGTGGGCAAAAGATTTGTTTTCATTTACAAAACAATGTGGCTAAGGCCTTATTCATTCAAGGAATACTTTTTTTCAACCGGCTCTGTGCCATTGCAGTGCAGGCAGTACACGCAAATCGACCGATAGTCCTCACATTGAATTGAAAGCCCCTGAGAACCGTAGAAAGGCTTCTAGTCCTGCTGATCCCACCGAGAATCAACTGTCCAGCCTGCAGCTCTTTGTTTCGGTCCTCAACGCCATCTGGTTTAGCCCCAATGGCGCTCCCCAGCCCCTCCCCCCCATAGAGTTCTGTGGACTCCAGCTCCCAGCACACAAACTGATTGTACACTATCCGCTCAGAGCCAAATGGCAGACGGCCGAGGTAAACAAGTGTCTGTAGAAGAGGAGGTAAACGTGACGGACGTAAAACAACACTGAACGTTTGACTCAATATCTGCGATAGCTCCCTTCATATTTGACATGACGGAAATGTACATACACATACAATACATTTGCAGGTGTTCGATAAAAAAAAAAAAAAAATGAATGGGGTCTTTTGGAGCTAGTGCTGCTAGCCACTTTGGAAAACAGTTGGTAACACTTCGCTGGACAATTTATAAAATCTAGTGGTGTCTTGCTGGTTTCTCCAATTTTACCCACTCCAGGTCTTAAAGGACAATTTTGTGGTATGTGTACTCTACTTGGGTATTTCCATTTCATGGTACTTAATACTTCTACTCTGATGTATTTTTATGGATAAAAAATAAGACTGTAGTGATCCATTGGTGAAAGTCACAAGCAACCAGATAGTAAAATAAAATGAGCTCCACCTTTGCCAGCTGCAACATGTGCATCTTAATGCATCAATAATCATGATCCAATAATATGATATACATAATTCTTATTGCTATATCATTATTTCTTTCACCACTAATGTAGACAGCACCACTGCACCACTAGATGTATGTGGTGTACATTATCGGGCCGTATCATGCTCTTATAATAAAGCCTTGAGTAATACATCCATTTAGTTCTGTGATATAGAGCAAGGCTGCTCTCGTCTCTTTAGTGAATTGGACACAACCACATTCTTTCTTTCACTACGACAATAGCAGCAAGCAAACGGTTCGTAGCTGAATATGCATTAGCAGCTAAATAAATAACAGAAATAATACATATTATAATAACAAGGACAGTGCCATGCATTACAAATAGATATGAAGTATCAATGCTGTATGGGTAGAGAGGAGTCCAATGACTGTGTGACAGTGCAGATGTGATAGCAGGGGAGATGAGCGCCCCTCTGAGCTGTCAGAGTCCATCTGAGAGAGACACACACACACACACACACACACACACACACACACACACACCTCAGTTAAAAAGAGAAGTAGGAGGCAATAAGAATGGAGATTAGACTTTCGATTAAACTGCTCTCTTATTCTCCAGCCCTCCAACAGCTTTGACACGGAGCGCCTGAGAAGCAGCCGTGGCCAATTCGCCTTCAGCGCTTACAAACGGAGACGACTTTGAACGCTAACTTCTGAGAGTGTGTCTGAGTTTCCAATCGGCAGCCATAGCACACAAGGGGGACGTGCCATCGCTTGCTCAGGGGAGGGGAAATTGCATTAGTGTGTGTGTGTGTGTGTGTGTGTGTGTGTGTGTGTGTGTGTGTGTGTGTGTGTGTGTGTGTGTGTGTGTGTGTGTTCATGCATATGCATATGGAACAAATACATGCCGACGTGAAATAAACAAAACAACAAGGAAGCTGTCAATAGATGGCAGTTGGGGTCAAGGGAGAAGGTGGTGATGGTGTGTGCACGAGCACGTGCTCAGACACACACACGCATGCACACACACACACACACACACAAACAAAGCACGACTGAAAGCAGAAGTTAGTAGAAAGACAAACTGCTGTCAGCACATCACAGACGTGCGAGGCTCTGAGAGCAGGGAGAAGACGGAGATTCACACTTTTTGCTTTCAAAACAAATGGCAGACATTTACCACGAAGGCTGCCACGAGTTTTCACTGACGTCTTTCCACCTCGAGATTTGTGAAGAAAGGATTTGTGTGGCTTCCGGTTAACTTTCCGTTGTTGGTAGAAGACAGGAGAAGCCTGTGGCAAACTACATGATGGTTAGTTTACTGCAGATATTGTTTTTATTTGGGTTTTTAAATAAGGAAAGTTATGATTTATCATCTCTTTGAAATGGCTGGTTTACGTATTCAAGATAACAAAAGGTGGTGTGGACATGGCAGTGAAGATCGTCTGGAATATTTGAACATTTACAAATTTGCATTTATAAATTAGGCCCATTGTGAATTAGATAGGTTTGTCCTTTTTAAAACAGTGGGTCGCCAGAAAAAACTTTGGGAAACATTGCTCTGATCAGTGAAACGGCTGCAACAGAAGCTCTGCCGATCCGGCGGGGGAGTCGGGTCAGTCTTCCGGTTTTCCCACCGACTGAATACTAGTCGCTACAGCTAACCACTAACTGAAGGTACGTCTCTCGGAGCTAAAATAAAATTCTGTCCAGATCTTAAACATCGCACCTTTAATATTGTAATAACCTACAAGGTAAACTGTATGCTTGTCTGTAGACTAATTTCACAGGTATGTGCAGATAACACATCTAATTAATTAGAATTAATTAGCTGGAAGTGTTCTGATCAATTGAACACGATCTCCATTTTCCCTGTAATTAGTAATTATCCTTTTTTTAGGAACCTTCCTGTGAATTTATAATCAAATATCACTTCCTTTTCTAAGAAATTGTATAGGTTACTATGGGGCCCAGGAAATGATATGTTGACAATGTGTTGGATGGACAGCTGGTCCTGATCAGAGCAGTTTTGATTATGTGCAGATGTGCACTTGTCAGCTTTCTGTCTGTTGTTATCATTTAAGTATTGAATTATTAGGTTAAAATAATTAAATATGCGGCAAATAGCCTTTTTTTCTTTCTTTATAATTAATAAAGGCTACCAGGTTGAGTATAACATGCAGACTTTTTGCCCTCCATCAACCAATCGATTGGTTCAAGAGTAGATAGAATTTCAGTCGACCAAGATTTTCTTTGGTTGAAATATTAAGAATTATTTCAGAAACACAAACTAAGGATTTTGTAATTGCACTCTCATGTTGCTGCTGCTGTAGCCTTTTATTGGGTATACAACATTTGCCCTTCTGAAGGGTAAAAGCACACTTCATAAAAAACTAAATCTCAATGCATAATCCCATAGAAACAGCAACACAATGTCCACCCAAAGACACGGACCCGTCTACCTTGCATCCATATGGCTATAAAACAAATAAGATATGCAAGCATTGGTTTTTATTCTGAAGCAGACCTCTGCCAAGGCTGTTTCCATAATTAAAAGTTAAAAATGTAATAATGACAATAATATGGACAGCTGACTACCATCCAGTATGATGATCCTGCAATAAATACACCATTACAATACAAGCTTCTACAATTTAAATTTTGTTGAGACTTTCAGAGACTCAATTACACTTATATTCATAACAAAAACTAGCAGATGAAGTGACACTCTGTGCCTCACTGATGCTCATTAGTCTCATTTATATGTTTTATTTGTCAGTCGTGCCTCAGTGAGCTGTGAATGTCTTATACATTCTGTAGTTATTTTTTGCTCTTGTAGAATATCAGAGGTCAAAAGTCGTCCCTCTCTCTCTCTTTAGAAGTTTTGGTTCTGCACAGTATAATGGCGAATAGAGAGGAAAGAGAGGGGAAACAAAACAAGTTGCGCTGCAGAACTTCAGTTTGAGAAGTAGCCACCGACTCAAAATATCCTGCTGCTGTTTGACAAGGTGTCAAACAGCAGCAGCACAGTTTATGTGTGATGTGTGCCACAGTCAGCAGGAACAACATATGGCTCCATTAGAAAATAACACAAGTCAATTACTAGAACAGGTTAGATCTGCCAACACAGCAGCACAATCAGGAATACTTTGCTTTTATGGGTCAGTGTACTGAACAGATCGAGCAAAGCTGAAAACGCATTGTAAAAACGTCCTGATGCAAATGAATTAATGCTGGTCTTTTGTTTATTTTTGTTCAGTGTGGCTTTGTGGCACAAAGGCAGTAAAACTGCCTGTGCCAAAGCACACTGACTGTAATGCTGCTGGCTTATTATTTTTTTATTAAAGTAAAACTGAATTATTTTTTCTCACAGTGTCCACAGTGTTTTTCATTGAACTTGCTGCTCTTGTACCAATCATCAGAAACATAGAAATTGGACGTGATTAGCTTGGTAAAAAGAAAATTATAATAATTAACAGAGGATGTGGTTGCAATTTTTTATTTTTTTTTTCAATATGACTTTTGTCATCCGATCATGCCAGGACGCATAAATAACAGTCTGACATGGGTGCACTGGTGCGACTGAGTCTGAGCTCCGTCACCTTTCAACGCATTCTCCCAGTATTCAATGATGTCAATAATTTCAGTTTATCAATATATAATTTACAATGAGGACTTTATGTATCAAGAAGCTTGTGAAAAATAAGGTGTGCAAAATTTAGTAGACTACTTAATCAACATCACATCAACTTTAGGTCCTATTAATGTCTTTATTTTTACAAAGTTTACAGGTACCAACATTTGTTTCGGAATAAATGTATCTCACTTTACATTTTTTAGGTATCGGATCACATTCAGTATCGACCCATAAATCAAATGACAATGTGAAATCTATGTGACTATGTGAAAGGTGTCGCTTGTAGTGTTGAACCTGAGTCTGCAGCTCTCCTCGGCTTTATGGAGCCGGTGGAGACCAAAAAAAAAAAAAAATGAATAATGGACTTATATTCAAATGAATGAAAATAATGCTCCATAAGTGCTGGATATGTAAATAGGCAACTGATTGCTAACAAGTTTGTGCATGTCTTTACTTTACTTTAAAAGGTCAATGCTGTGTTCACAACTTGTTCCCGCAGCCGAGTGGCAAAAAAAGAAAAATCAGTTGGTTTAACGACTCGGATTGGGGCCCAGTTAATAAATGTATTGACTTTTTTTCATGTCATATGGGTGCAGGGTTGGTGGGTCTATGTTTTTACCATTTGTATGGTTTACATGTATTACTGTATGCAGCCTGCTTCTCTGTATATTTCAAAACACTGAATCAAAAATAAATAAATCTGTCGCAAACTGGGCCACTGGAGAATCAACATTAATAGACTGTTTCAAACAAATATTTGAGACAAAAGGAAGTGTATCTAAACTATAACACAACCGGTTTACTACTATAGAAATACACTGACATCACATAGACAAGAGCAGACAGACTAGAAACGGTCTGTTACAACTCGGTTGTCAGGAGTCGAAGGGCCTCGTACCATTTTCACCTCACCAACCCCGAGGCTATTTCTGCTCTATATATATGACTGTGTGTGTGTGTGTATGTGTGTGTGTGTGTGTGTAGGCAGCTCTCGCCTCGGGCACATCAAACTCTCAGCATGTAAGGATGAACTAACAGGCATCACGCGCGCACACACACACACACACACACACACACACACACACACACACACACACACACACACACACACACACACACACACACACACACACACACACACACACACACACACACACACACACACACACACACACACACCTATTTTGGGTTGATCCCAACCTTGAAATGACCAGCTCTCAACACCACTGTCACGCTACAAGACCGACATCAGACCTCAAACTATGACAGACAGACAGACAGAGAAATAATAATGAGCAAATAAGTAAATGGAGATGACAATTAAAGAAAAGAGGGAAGCAGGAAGAACGAGTAGGAAATGAGAGGAGGGAGGAAAGGTTTGGAACAGCAGAAAAAAATAAGAGGTGAGAGGAGGAAATAAAAGAAGAGGTAGAAAAGGGAGCTGGAGGAGAGAAAATAGGTGAGATAACAACTGGAGGAAAGGGGAAATGATGAAAGGAAAATAAAGAAAAGGGAAGAACAAGAAAAAGATTACAGAAGGGAAAGGAAAGGGTGAAGAAAAGAAAATAGAAAGACGGGAAGGGGAGGAAACAAGGAGAGGACAAGAAGAACACAAAGGATGATACGAAGGAAAGGAAGAAAGATAGGGAAATTAGGAGAAACAGGGAAAGATGTTAGAAAACAAGGTGGAAAGAAGATGAACGAGGAGAGTAGATGAGGAAACAAGGAGAGGAAAAGGATAGGAAAGAGGAAAGAAGAAAAAGGTAGGGAAATGTGAAAAAAACAAAAATCTATTTTAAGGAAATGGGGTGAAGAGAAGAGGAAAGGAGGAGACAGGAGGATGAAGGTGAGGAGAAACAAGGAGATGAATGAAGAGAACGAATAAATAAAGGGTAGGAGGGAAAACAAGGAGA
Organism: Cebidichthys violaceus; assembly: GCF_023349555.1. Lineage (NCBI taxonomy): Eukaryota > Metazoa > Chordata > Actinopteri > Perciformes > Stichaeidae > Cebidichthys > Cebidichthys violaceus. The sequence continues at coordinate 2,487,833 of NW_027176307.1, read as the reverse complement.
GGAAACGAGAAGGAAAGAAGAGGGTAGGGAAATTAGGAAAAACAAGGAAAGGGGTGATGATGAAGAAAGGTGAGAAGAGGAGGAATGAGGAGAAAAGAAGAAAATGAAAAGAAAAGGAAACAAGGTGGGGAGAAGGGGGATGAGGAGAGAGGAGTGTAAAGGAGAAAATGAGAACGATGTAGAGGAAATGAAAAGGACAAGGAGATGAAACAAGGAGTGGAGAAGAGGAATGGAAAAGAAATTTAATGGACAGAAAGGATGTAAGGAAATAAGGAGACAGACAGACATGAAAAGAAAAGTAAACAAGGAGAGGAGAAGAAGAACGAGGAGAGGAGATGAAACGGGGAGAGAAAAATGGAAATGAGAGAAAAGGAAAGGAAACAAAAGAAAAGAGGGAGGACAAGGAAAGAAGAGGAGGAAGGACAGAAGTAGCAGACTGCTGGGTTGTTGAGGGTGTAGGCATGTGATAAGCTGCAGCGATCCAGCTCTATCTGCCCACAGAGAGAAACAGATAAGAGTTCATCTATTCTGATCATATTCACACACACACACACACACACACACACTTTAAGGGACACTTGAAGCCTTATTTCCAGTGTGTGAGTCATTCCTGTGTTGGGTCGGCATGTCTGTGGAACTGACGAGTCGGATAAATAAAGAACCTCTGCAGTCCTGGGTTAGAGTCACGCCTTATTTGCATCTCTCTACTGTCCATAACAAAATGCCTCACAAGAATGAACAATCACTTATCAGACCAATCTTTTTTCAAGCCAAAATGAGACACATTTTCTATGAATGTCAAATTCCAAATAGTGTTGTGTTGTGTGTATGGCCCATAAAGCGAAGAGTTCGAAGCTTCGATTGACATTTAAATCATCATCAATAACTGAGAGAAACTTTGTGTGCAATAGTCGACCTTCTCATCATCATTGGTCCAAGCCACTTTGTTTGTTTCCCATTTACAGAGTATGTGTAATAGCACCCTGCTGGGGAGATATTCAGCAGAGGCAAAACCAGACTTTTGTTTAATATAAGTTTATATTTTAGTTGTCTTGGCAATTATATCGTATGGGTCACACAAAGTTATTTAAGATGCTATTAATTAAATCATTAATTGAATAGGCATGTTTCCAAATGGACATTTTTGTCAAAAAGCCGGCATAATGTAATATAATGTAAACTTGATACAGACACCGCCATGCACTCGGCAGACACACAAGGCATCCGTCATGCTGTGTTCACAATACGAGCGACAAAAACAACAAACTGCAAAGCGTGGCCCCGGTCCTCACGACCACACTGTGGTACCATGAGACAAAATGTTTGCCGGCCTTTTCCTCAATAAGAATGAGGACAAACTGAGTGTCTCCACCTCTCTGGGCCTGCCGGCCGGGTTCCCCCTCCGCCTCTAAACCATGACACTGCAGAAGTCCATATAGGCCAAGAATAACCGGAGGGGTTTCAAGTGCAATATCACATTTTCATAATGAGAGCCAATGAGCTGTAAATCCCTGCTGACAGAGTTATGGAGCGAGAAGAGCTTATGGCGGCGATACTGAAACTATTAAACGGCCGCCTCCCTCCGGCACACGGTGCTGCTGCGTGTGAGTGTGTGTGTGTTTGTAAACATACTGTATATTTATATACGTGTGCGTTTGTCAGCATTAACAAGAAACAGCTGCATGTGGCGGTTCACTGCTGAACTCCCATCGTGATGCTTACATTGTCCTGGTTTACAAGCTACCTTTTTTAATTAAGCTGAGCCCACATTGCCAGTGGGGTGGGGTGGGGTGGGGTGTGTGTGTGTGTGTGTGTGTGTGTGTGTGTGTGTGTGTGTGTGTGTGTGTGTGTGTGTGTACACTTCTCATCCAAGTCAAAAATATGGACAAAGCAGCTGGTTTGTTTATAGGACAATAAATCTTTTATTGTTATTTTTATTGTTTTACTGTTAATCCAGTTTTTTTTTTATGGATGAATACTTTATTGCCAGCATCGACTGATTGCAGGAAAACTGCTGTGAAAAACAGATCTAGGATACAGGATACTATTGCAAAAATATATAAATCTTGTTTTATACCCAAGTATTTTATAGTCATCTTGAAAAATGCAAAAAAATAAATAAAAAAAGAATAATTCAGCAGCTCAAACATAATTATTAGAATAAAAGAGATAAGACAAAAACATCCAATTCAAAAAGGCCAAAAGTTCAGGCAAATATGTTTTATCATAATGAAACAATTCCCTCGATCCTCTTCACTAAAATATAATTTTCTTAACGTTTTATATTTTTCCCATCATTCATTTTCAGACTTGAATGCATCGGCATGATTTCTATACACATAATTCAGATTATTTATCTGTAACATTTCCATCATACACATGAAATGTACAAATGTAGTATATAATTTGTGAAAACTAGTATACCTGAAACAACAACAACAACAACAATAATTTAGTAAAGAATTTTACTCAACTCTCACTGGTTATAAATGCAGGAGTGTGTGTGTGTGTGTGTGTGTGTGTGTGTGTGTGTGTGTGTGTGTGTGTGTGTGTTCCTTTGGCTAATCACAACTGACAGCACACACTGTGGCAAGCAGCAGTGCAGGAGGTGTCAGGCATTGTGTAAACTCACATACTTGTACATGTTCATACAGTTGTTTATAGAGTTATTTGATGCATAGATTTCTTTTTCACACACAAAAAACACTTTGAGGACATTGCATTGACTTACATTGATTCTTTACAGGCTTGCCCTAACCTTAACGATGACCAACTCGTGCTTAACACCAGAACTTAAGCGGACCCTGACCTCACCGCAATGACAACACGCTGTAGTTTAGTGAATGCAACTGCAGTGAAAAACACAACACAGCAACATCAGCGCATTCCTGAGCTGTGATCAAAGACAGCAAGGCTGGTTATTGTTTTTCTGCACCAGTTTGGTGTGAAGATCCAGAGACAAACACGATCCATGCCACTAAAACTGATATTTAATCCATAAATACTTTCTTCACCATGAAATAGGGTAAATTCCAGACGCAACCTCCGGTTATGCCGATTGAAGCCAATACGTCTTAAAACTTGCATTCTCTGTATTGGCCAGCAGGGGGCGACTCCACCAGCTGCAAAAAGAAGTCCATGAGAAAATCAATCGCTAGTTTTAAGTATTATTCAATACAGCAGGATGTTAATTTAGTAAATTATGGTCCAATCTAGAGTTAAATAGACCACAAACCAATTGGTGACGTCACGATGGTAAATACATAAAACATATAGGCAAAGCAGGAAAACCATCTTTCAAAAAGTTTTGCCATAGTATTTACAGTAATAAGGATGTGAATTATTAATAATTAATACAAATATAATAATTATATCTCTAATTATATTGGATTTAAAAGAGGAAAATAAGCATCAGAATGTCTGGAGAATTTTCTCAAACCACTCTTTGTCAAGACAAGACAAAACGATTGGAATCCACTGTAATCTTTAATAATGTGTTGTGTTTATAAACGTATAATTTGTAATTCAGGTAAAATCTTAATTTAAAAAGTAACCAGTAACAGTAAAATAAATGTAGCTTAGTAGAAAATACATTATTTCCCTCTGAAAGTAGAAGTATAAAGTAACAAATTGGAAACACTCAAATTAAGTACTTACAGTACTTGAGTGAATAGTAGCAGGTTTCCAAGGAGCTGCAATACAAAAACTGCAACTAACCCAAGAACAACTAAAATTGTACTGTTTGGGTCCCTGGAGTACAGAAGAGAAAATGGATACACCTGCTGTAAGGTATGTGGGTTGGAGATTTATAGTTGGACATGTTTGAAAAAAAATGTCTGCTTTCTGGACCATTTGTCTCAGCTCCACAGAGATAAATATGCAGGGTGACATGCAGCAAATGAAAAGTCCTACAAGAACACCACTTCCTTGTTTCTCCCCGATAAAAACCTCTCTCTCTTTTTCTTTCTAAAGAGCGACGTGTGTGAGAATGTGATAGATTCACACTGCAATCCATCCTGCCACGCACGGTTTCCACTATTTTACTGCCTCTCTAATTCCGTCTTCTCCGTCTCTCTCTCGGCGATGGAGGGATGGCAAACATCCTGGAGCGACCCGCACACCTTTGCTTCAACTCAACTGATCGTCAGCTCTCGCCCAACAAATGGATAGAGAGAAAGAGGAGGGGAAACAAACAAAGACGGAACGACAACAGAGAAATCAGAGCGCGTATAGGCAGAGAGGCGGAAATGAGACAGCGATGGAGGAGGAGGAAAAAGCAGTGATTGAGTTGAATTGCGTACCTGGCTCGTTTTCTGGGTACACAAGGAGAGCAAGTGATGTAGGGCTGAGTGAGAAGGCTGGTGACACTTCATACGGCTGCAGAAAATGACATGCTTTCTGCAGACAGACAGCCCCGCATCGCATGTTGTTGTTGTTGTTGTTTTCCCAGACAGAGAGATTGTTCCTCGGTTGTGTTTTGTTACGTCAAACGGGAAAAGTGAAGCATGGGCCCTTATCATTTTCTAAGAGAGAAGTGATTCCAAATTTGAGCTTTTATTCTGAAATGGATAGATCAAGCAAAGTTGCAGAAAAAGGCAATTTAAGGGGAGCATCCAGGAGGCTTGTTGTTTTTAAAAGGCGAGGTCCTAAACGTGCTCAGAAAAATAGAAAGTTTTAACATCTACAGTTATGTGAAAACTGAGCAACTAGTTCTGCAAATGCAACCTTGTGTCCTAGAACAATGTATATTGTACAAATCTGTGTTCCCAAATTTGATAGAAAACATAATGGCTGCATGGTGGAAGTTTTTTAAGTTGACATGGCGAGCTTGTTAGCAAGCAGTTGCTTATTTACTCATCCAGCAGTTATGGAGCAACATTATAATTCATTTAGATTCATATTTCTGGACACCTTACTAATTTAAATCCAAATATTTAGCTTTTAGCTCTGTTTTTGTTCACCACCAACTGCTGAGAAAAATATCTGGCTCTTTAGTTGCAAAATGCTCCACTATGTTCACCAGAAACTGTGTCTGTCTGCTGCCTGGTGCTGAGCGGCTAGTGTGCAGCAAAAACAGCTGCGACGGAAAACAACTCTATGAGAGTAGTGAGATTGGCAAGTCTGCATTCAAGGGGTGGGGCTTAGTAAAGGGTTAATTCAATTCACTCACAGATTTTGCTGCTACAGACTTACTTGGTCTAACAGTGGTGGCTGACGAAGACCATATTATAGGAATCAGAACAAGCAAGTAAGTCTACCTCGAGTCGAGGTTGGTTGTTTCTGGAATTTCCCAGTTGTGACCCAAAAAATGGCAAAAAAGAAGCTGAAAGGAGATTCTCTTATCTCAGAGTTCTCCTTTATAAAAAAAGAAAAAAGTTAATTGAATCAATCTAACAAATGTTTATGATTGTGATCTTCACAGTGACTGCTCACCCTTTGATACATTAACTTCTTTTCCACGTTAAGACAGACAGTGGGTCAGCTGAAATAAAGCCAAGGTCTTCTCGCACTAAATGCCAATCTATGCTTGGCTTTCACAGCACCATTAACCATTAACCTCTATTCAGCTCCTGATTGGCTGCCGTGGTCAAGTCAAACCTGATCAATAGAGCTTCCTTTTACCCTCCAGCCAGCCTTGGCAGAAGACTTTCGATGTATTGATGGGTTCAGCTGCTGGCTGAGAAACCTGCAGGCGCTAAAAGGCCCCAAAGAAACTCTTAAAGATCCTGTAAAAAAAAAATCAGCTCCACAACACAACTATTTCCATCTGTATATATGTAGTATGCTATGACTGTTATCTATAAATCCTGATGACTTTCACTTGAATTACCTATTATTACAGGTCAGAACATTTGTGACTTATCTATTTCAGCTTACTACAGCTGAGTGCTGTCAGATATCCAATGAGGTGTTTCAGAAAAGTAATTTCGCCAGAAATTGCTTTAAAAATGCATTTCTTCCAGCAGTCCCTCAGAGTTCTTACTCTGCTTGTAATCTTGCTCAAAATAGAGGAAAATGTTATTTGCTAACATCACATCACAGACTGGTCCCATCCAGCATTCGTAGGTATACCAACGAAAAACGATGCGCCGTAATGTGTATTTCAGTGAGTTATTTTAACCCAAACGACGTTTTCCTAAACCTAACTAAGTATTTCACAATATCTTCTTAAAACTAACCAAATAGTTCTGTTGCCTAAACCAAACAGAGTTGTTTCCTGGGAATACAAAAAAAATTTTTTAAAAAGACTGTATGCCGTATAAGGAAACATCAAACAATTCTCCTACAGAAAAGGTCTTTAATCAAGTCAACAACATTTAAGTTGCATGAAAAAAAAACAATCTCACCACTCTATAGCTGTTCTGGAGCTTTCGATTACATCTCATGATCTTCATCAGCAGATTGTGTTTTGACCCAACAAAGTCTTCGAAGATGAAGATCATGTGATAAGACTGAAAGCTGCAGAACCTCTGTGATGTGGCTTTCTTAACTGCTGTTTAAAATGGTCAAAGGAATGAACTTTAATACAAAGCTTTTAAGGCAACATTTACAGATATTCAAACATCTGCAATTCTACGACAACTGGACAAACTATCTGCTGATGGAGATCATGTCATGATCAAAAGTTTCACAAAAAGGGCCTTGTGGTGAGACTGTTTTATTGGCGACTGTATTTTATGGTTAAATTAATAAATTACACCTCGTTTTGATGCAAATATATATATATATATATATATATATATATATATATATATATATATATATATATATATATATATATATATATATATATATATATATATATTTGCATATCATGGATAGTCAAGTCAGTCTATCCACACAGCCCATCATCAATTGTCCAACATACAACACCCTTGATTCAAATAAAACTACACACAAAAAAAGATTTAACTGGAAAACAGGGGCGAAATCAATAAATATACCATGTATATAGGGGATAATGTAGTATTTTGTGTATTCACTTTCCCTGACGAAACAACCGAAAATACACCTTAAACCATGTGTCAAGTTGTGGTTCGTCCTGTTTTTTTTTTTAATTTCTTTAATTCGGTTGTAAAATTGGTCACACATCAAAGTTTCTTAAGAGGATATCTCTCTCTCTCACTTTCTCACTCACTCACTCACTCAAACTGGCAGGCTCTCTTATTATTCCTCACGGTGCTCTTCATCATGACTTGCATCAAAGATGCACTGAGACAGCAGGAAAACCTTTTCCACGGTTTAGTTTGGCTCGGCGAACATGGGCAGGAAGAGGGAGAAGCAGAGTGAGGCCAGATAAGGGAATGAAGGAGGATGAGGGATGAGGAGAAGAATAGGAGAGATGAAGGTGAAGAGAGGAGGATGTGGAGTGAGGGAGATAAGTGCCAACAAGGAAAAAGGACATTGACTTTTGATATGCTTTAATAGAACATCTCACAACAAGGCCAGGAAGGAATGACACACACACACACACACGCACGCACGCATGCACACACACACACATTCGACTACACATCAACAGTGCGGGACACCCACATGACCACAGCTGACATTTTAATTAATACTGTCAGACCCTTTTCTCCTGTCATACATATTGAATTCTGCAGCTGCCAAACATTCACAGATGTGACAGCAGCTGTGTTTCCATCTGAGGGTCTTTATGCATTCTGGGATGCATTAAACAAGAAGGAGCACATTATAACTAATTCATTCACCATCTTTACTTTGCTCGTTATGAAACAATTAGTGATGGAGACACTTTTGTGAAATGACGACAGAGTGAAAAATATAAATAAACATGTGCTAGCTGCTCACATCAGTGGTGGAAGAAGCATTTGGGTCTTTTGCTTAAAGTTATACTACTACGAGGACCTTTCATTTTGTGTTGGTTTTTGGCGGTACCCGTGGACAAAAATGGTAGAGCTTGCGAGCACTAGAGTCTCCTTTGAAAGCATTAATTTTACTGCAGCACAGGTCTGAGAGTCTGCCCGTCCTGGTTCTCCCGTGCCTCCCTTCCCTCCAGCTGAGGGAGTTTCTGGTGAAGCTGCATGATTTTGCCAGAATCTGACCCGGTGTCACCGATGACGGGTATGAAATCTTCTCTCTGATGGTCTTGTTTACTGATGTAGGTCATAAAGAGGTAGCAGTACTAAATTGAGATTGTTTCATTGCCAGTTAAAAGTTCCTCACAGCAATTTTAAGTAAAAAAATTGCAATATTGCAGTGTAGAAATACTCAATTAGAAGTTAAATCACTGCATTCAAAACCATACTTCAAAACCTTTGTACATACAATTATCAAAAGTTGCTGTCCTGTGAGAATAAAGTACCTCTAAAGCGTCAACTTTTCATGAGCTCAGGAAAAGAGCCCAGTTTTCAGCTTTGTGAATATGCTATTTCCATCTCATCCAAGAGAATTTATTCATTTTAAGAAATGGGGGGAATTTTCTCAACACATAAAGAACACATCATCTGTTTTCCTCTGACAAGAAAGGTTTGAAAAACTGCAATCTGAAAAGTAACTAAAAGTTGTCAGACAAATGAAGGTCTTGCGTAAGTTCAGACAGGAAGACTATACTCTTGCATGCCTAAGCCCGTAGTTTAATTCCCATACATCTGCCATCACTCCTCAAGCATGCACACTCATTATTTCCTTGCTGTTATTGTTTGATATCAGCTGTCTAGATCAGCTGGTCTCTCTATCCAATAGCACGACGACACAATGACATCGTTAGCCTATCATCTTGCTGCTGTCTCTCTTAAATGTGATTGTCTCTCTACCTTCAGTACGTTCATGCAGCCGTTACGCAACCCTCCACCTCCCCATCTCCGCAGATTCATCAGCTTCATCAACTCATCATTCTATCAACCTCATCAGCCACCATCACCACCAGTGTCTGGACTCCCTGGGGGGATTTATATTGTTGGCAATCACAACTCTATCACGAATCTCCTCATCGAGTTCAAGCGCCAAAGAATTTCTGTGTAACTCATTAACGCATCATCCGTCATAAATAAATGTTAACTACAAATCATTCACTTGTCTCTCCTGATTGAAATGTAGTGCAGAAAAAGTACAATATTTGTCTCTGTAGTAGAAGTAGAAGTATAAAGTAGCAGGAAGTGGAAATACTCAAGTAAAGTTAAGTTTCTATACCTGAAATGTGTACTTATGAATAGCACTTTAGTATATAGTTACATTCCATCACTGGCTAACATACTTGCCATAACATTATGTCAAATGGGTTGTTATTTTTTTTAGCTTTTGTGGCGTTCATCAGCCTAAAGTGGCTAAAAAGTCAGTCATTAATAACAACAACATGAAGACTGCTTGCCTTAACAATTTTCTTTAGCATTCTCAAGTCAGTACTGTGATCAAGGTGTTAGCTGAATGAACAATAACAGTTTACACACAGCCATCCCTCTTATGCTCCGTTCTTATGACATGAAAAGATCTGGAAACCAACTTTACTTGCTTCAGTCGATAAAATTGTACCCAATTCACATTCTACCTTTATGAAATTTTGAAAATGCATTCACAACTTTATTGCAAACATACATAGTATTGAATAGGTTTTTTTTGCAAAAAAAAGTGCATCCTGTGGCATTAAAATGCCATTCGTTACTGCCATGGGGCCTGCAAATTAAACCTGAAGTATAGAAGAGAAAAGAAGAAGCTAAAATATCTGCAAGGTCCTGTTGAGATAAAAAGAAAAGAGGAGGTCGATGAGCAGAGAGGAGAAGAAGAAGGAGATGTTTATGGATTTACTCTATACAGTCAGCGGGACACCTCTCATCACATCTCATCACATGCCCACCTTCCTCCCTCCCTCTCTTTTGACCATGAAAGCCATCATGAAAGACGTGACAGCGATCTGAATCAAGTGTTCTATCAGCCCCTCATCCTCCTGGTATCCAACACTCTTTGGAGAGACACTTCTGTACAGCGAGGCTCTAATTGGTGGAGCCGGGCCAGGCTGTTATCTATGTACAGTAAAACAGCCCGAGTTCAATCCGGTGCCGCTCAGTGGGAGGTGAGATCTCTATCTATCCCCTTCATTCACAGCTTAATTCAATTGGAGGGCAATTATCGACCGCCCGAGGCTTGAAGATTCTCGTCGGTTTCTGTTCCCATCAGGGAGGCTGGCTGTGTTGGACCCCCCCTCCCCCCGAAGCCCCGGCTGAACCGGGTGATGTCTGTATCGATGTGCTGTGTGTGTAAAACACCAGAGCAGGCGGCAGCAAACAGACAAGAGGGCTTTCTCAGTCACAACCTCAAGATTAAAGTATTGTGAAGCTGCGTTGTTCACAGACGGATGAGGTTAGACGGATTTATTAGCACGTGACTTTCGGGGACCGTCAAAATGACGCATTCCTTCAGTTTGATAGCGGATTGTTTTCCAGACAACGACCAGTGATTTATTTTAAAAGACGGTGAGTGCGTGGTATGGAGTACAGAGGAAAAACAACAATACGCTCGTTAGAGAACAATCGCACCCGGCAAGAATGAAGTGCAGCAAAAATAACTGAAGTAGCGCATTCTTCAAAAAGGCACTTTAAATCCCAGATAGTTGTCATTAGCAAGGTTAGTCCCCTTGTGAATTCTGCTGTTGTTGACGACCATTCAGTTACAAGTAGCCTGCTTTTCATTTCGGTTTTCCATGCAATAGGTGAATTCAACATCACACAAATTGTTTACATGAATTCCTTAACTACTTAACAGCAAGGGTAATTAGTCACATTACTCGTTACTTTACTTCCGTTAGGCTTTACAACTCCAGATCCTCCTCGCTCTCAGACACGTGTTATGTATTTTTTAAAGCTACAGCTTGCAACTTCAATTTTTGTCATATTTGCTCATTTGTGGCTATATCCTGACAGCATTGCTAAGATTCCACCGGGCCAGAAGAAAAACAACCAACCAGGGCCATGGGGTCTCTAACGCAGCTGTCAATCAATGCTCGTGAGTTCCGATCAAACTGTCAAACAGCAGCAGTTTAGGCAGCGCTGAACAAATATGAATCAAGAGAGTCTGTGACCCAGCAGCTATGATGAAAACAGCCGAGCCAAAACCAAGCACTGTCCACCGACCGGACTTTCTCATTTCACAGGTAAACGGTACGTTAAAATACGTTTCTGGAAACATTTAAGGCAATAAAATAGTCAGTAAGAGAATCTTGACCATTTCAATTACTATATCTTAGACACTGTAATCTTCACACACAAAGTTCAATCTTGGAGTTCAGACTAGGACTTTGTTGCGTGACCTAACCACCAACGCTTCACCAATCAATCACTCCCATGAATCTGTGTTCTAATGGGATTTGGAGGGTTTCGTTACCGCGCAACTTTATTTGTAATCACATGAATATATTAATTGTTGTATTCACTGTATTTGTTTTTAAATCTATGCTTCTCAATAACTAACAAGACCAAAAGTCTGCATATCTCGGTGTAGAAAGTTTTAGATAACCTTAAACTAAACCTAACAATCAAAACTGTGGCTTTCCGGCATTAGGAGACAAGTCAGCATCAACCATCGTTGCTGGGAACCATTTCCTAAAATCAAACAACATAACACTTTTGAGGCAGAGCTGGAAGTTCCTTCTGGTTTGTCTCTCTGTTGCTTCCGATGGCTTAGTTAGTTCACAAACTGAACAAATTACAACCTTAATCAATTAATGCTTTTTCTCATAGTTCATCAGCTCCAGAAGTCATTTTTATAAAAGTGATTAAGATTGCAACCTTCAAAGTTCCTTGATTTCAGTGGAAAAAAAGAGAAAAGATAGAAATGAAAGAGCTAAAGTAAATGCCACTGCTACTTTTTTGTTTTTGCTGTTGGATATCAGACGAACGCCAGGCTGAGACAGAGAATGGACTAATGTAGCATTAATTTAGTGAAGGAGCCTCTTGAGCACTTTCTGTTCATTACCGTCCTCCATTGATCATCAGCCTTTGTGTTTAATGTGGCAGAGAGTGTTCAGTGTTGGATCTTCTTTTTTCAAGCACCTTTTACATGAATAACGTCGCCCATGCTGAAACCAAAGCCATTTGCCTTTTCTGTAAAAAGCTGCTACCGTGCGCTCATAAACCCACCAGTGTTACCAGCCACATTCATTGATACAAACACAGAGTACTGTTTTATGCACTCCCAACAGCCTGGTAATATACACGGTTTGCTGTTGAAGAAAAAGCCGTCCTCCAGTGTTGTTGTTGCTGCTGCTTTAATGTCGCGCTCACATTAATAGCAACAACCTTCTCACCACACGACACACCAAAATAAAGAACAGAATGTCCCAACATGCACTGATTGAGGAGAAAGTTTAAAGCAAGACGTTGTTCAAAGAGCACACAGGATCACATACTGAATTCCCCATTTGTTGTTGTGATATTTCTTTCTCAAAGGGTTACATATTGCAGAATTTGGTCTGCTTTGCGGAGATGTGTGCTCTCAGCATGTGAGCTGCCACTGATAAAGTCTCGGCTCCAGCCCATGGAGCGAGTAGGAATAAAAAGATGCGCCAGTGATTACAGTCCGTGCACAAACACACGGCAGTCCGCTAGTTTCACCGTCGACTTTTCGCTTTAATTTGAAGGCATTTTTACATTCACATCGCATGAACAGCAGTGGCAATGTAGCCCTACCTATAGCCTCATATTTTAAAGGAGGACCAACACGTTTTTTTACGCAATTAACATAAAACTTTAATAAAGTCTTGATACTTCAAACTTAGTCGTTTATCATTTGTAGCCATTGACTGCAGGGTTTTATATCAGAGCCGAGCGCCACTAACGTCAGAAGGAAACCTAATTAAATATGAAATGATAGTGAATATAATATCAACCTAAAGGGAAAAAGAGTAGAGGTGTTAAGTTGACGGCAAGACGAGACGAGTGTGTGGATCGGTCGGATTCTAGTCAGCAGGTGCCAATGAACAATCAAACACAGTGAATGCCGACTTCGCTGCGATCAATCAGAGCAGCATGTCACAATGATGGTTAAAAAATGTAAAGATTCTGTCAAAAACGAAGACTTTGTTTGATCGAAATGTTTGGGATTGTTATGGTCGTTAGCGTTTTTGATCCTACTTGCGTGTCAAGACTTCCTTGTGTGCCTTTCCAACTAGTTACCTGCTGAGTTTTCTTTATTAGTTCAAACATAGATCTTTCACCCAGGCGACTGGTGTTGGTGCCCCGGATGAAGCTCACAGTAGCATTCTCATTTTAACCCACAAAGTGATCTTTTACTAAATCTAACCACGTAGTTTTGTTGCCTAAACATAATTGAAAACACAGTTTTGTAACGTTAATGCTCCACATATCTAGAAATGTTGACATAACGTAATTTCCGTTCAGAAACATCGGTATTCAACATATTACACTACCAGAAGCGTCCAACACCAACGTTTTGTTGTGGCTTCAGAGGTGCAAGTCAACATTCAACATTTTTGCCGATTCTCCCTGCGACATTCCAGTCGCTGTTTGGCAGTATTTGGCAGGATCCCGGCTCCACAGTGGTTCTCCTTTGGTTCTCTGCAATAGCTAAGGCTAAAATATGCAACAGATGACTCCTGGGCTAAAGTATCCAGGAATAAGTAGCAAAATTTGAGAATGCTGTTCCCATTTCACTCTGCATGCAATGGTTTCCCTTCTTTCGGCTGTCAACTCTCACTAAAATTTTCAAAAGGTGAACTCCTCTTCTCAGCTCAGATCACTTTTCACTCGACCAACTGCTGAGCTGACAAAAATTCTCTTTCTCTTAACCGTCACCGCCTCTCCTGCTACACACTCTCTCTCTCTCTCTCTCTTTCACACACACACACACACACACACACACACACACACACACACACACACACACACACACACACACACACACACACACACACACACACACTTTCTGTCTCGGGAGCACAGCTACGATGAAGCTCAACTCCCAAGACAATGGTGAAATATGTGCCTGAAAGCATCCAACCGGTTTCATTCAAACAGAGGAGAGACGTTTCGTGCACCGCGGCTCGTCCCCGACACTTTCGAGCAGGCGAGCTCCCAGCCAATAAACCACATTTGTAATGATCGACAACATTAGCGTGCCGACATCCCTGCACACAAGCAGAACCAGCTCTTGTGAGGAGCTGTAATGGTGTGTAACAATCCCACTGCTTTTTTTCCAATGACCAACAGCAAATAAAGAGCCAATAATCAGACAACTGCCACAGTGCTAATGTCTGCTAAAAAGCCGTCTGTCTGCTCTCCTTGCAGGACGACAAACCAGCAACAACCAACTCTGCAGGGCTGTATTGAGACACTAATAACGGATAGATCCTCAAAGCACTGACGCTCTTTTCAAATGGAAATAAAAGCACTCCCAGAAGCAACAGAGCAAGGTAAAGAGATTTTTTTTAAAGTATGACTTACTTGGAGTATTCTTCATTATCTCTGTCGCACCGAGAGTCCTTGTGTTTCTCCCAGTCCTTGCCATGTTTACATGTGGTCAGCAGAATAATATCTTCCCCGTTGTGGATGTGATACAGAGCATTCCTCGTCTCCGAACCGATGCCAGTTAGGTATCGCTTCCCTTTGAAAACCAGCAGGTACTTCCTGGAGGGCGGTGCATCGTTGAGCGTCAGATAACCTATGCCCCCTCCTTTCAGCGGGTGATCCTTGGAGAAGAGGGGGATGGAGATATCAAAGTTGGGTCGGAAGTTGACCACATCCGCGCTGGCCTTGGCCAGCATGGCCTGGCCCACCTCAAAGCCCAGATCCTCGGTGTAGTCCGGCCAGGTGCCCGAGTAGAGGTTGAATATGAGGTGGTTCCTTCCATCGTTCCACGTCGGCAGGCTCTGGATGCGGAGCCTGACGTTCTGGACGTACTGAGCCGAGAGCTGGTCCCTGTCCAACGTGTCCACGGCCAGAACGAACAGACAGGCCCGCATCGGGTCCTTGGTGTGGAAGCGAGACTCCTCGATGGACGTCAGGATCTTCTGGTAGGTCTCAGAGATCTCGTCCCCTCTCTGCGGTGGGTAGATGTAAATCCTGAAGCCGGACTGGCAGCGAGCGAAGTCGAAGCAGGTCTCCATGCGGCAACGCTTGTTCTTGTAGATGTTGTCGCGGATCGCACGTCGCTCACGGGGCGAGGTGTGCTGGTGATGGAGCTGAGGGCTGTCCTCCTGTACACAAGGACACACACAGTTCGGACAACCCAAAACAAAACACAATTATATCAATACTTTAGATCTGTAAAGTTTTTTAGGACATTACTTTGTGCTGTCAGTAGAGGAAAGCAATCTAACTTTGGGTTTCACTGCTTTGTTCCATGACTGAGCTACAGCGACTTTGATATCCAGTCCACACAAGAAGATGAAGGGTGACTGTCTTTGATTCCCCTAAAGCAGTTGTTCTCAAACATCCTGGCTTGTGACCCTTTAAGGCACACGCAAAGGCCATATATGTCTCAGTCTGTGTTCAGACAGGCAAAAGCACTGCGTGAGAAAATATAGATACACAGGATTTATTTCCAGGGGTGACCGTGGCTAAGTGGAGAGCAGGGCTGCCTTTCAATCGGCGGTTCAATCCCCGGCTCTTGCTCATGTCATTGTGTCCTTGAGCAAGACACTTAACCCCAAAATTGCTCCCGTAGCTGCGTCTACAGTGTGTAGATAGATACTGAATTGTAAGTCGCTTTGGATAAAAGCGTCTGCTAAATGACCGTAATGTAATGTAATGTAATTTCCTCCGACCCGCCTTCCTGGATCGTACAGTGTCGTTTGTCGGTTTTCTGTTGAGAACTGAGCAGTTCAGCCAAATAGTGATCTTCTCTTCTCAGATTGTATCATTTGAACAATTTTTTTAGGCCTGAGGAGGTTACTCATTTAAGTATTTCACAATTAAAGAAGCAAAGACTTTTTCTTCTTTCTAGATTCGTTTGATCACACGATTAATCATCTGTAATCCCGGTGGCCCTAAAGCTTTAAAATCAAACCCATCATTCATCTTCAAACCAATTTTAAAACCATGCATTTTTAAGAATGTATTCACTATGAGTTACTGAAATGTGTCCACTGAGAAAGCGGCCTACTGCTGCATAGTGAGTACTTTTACCTCTGATACATAAAATGATACCTTAGTGAATTTGAACGAAGAGCTTTTGCGTGTAATTGAGTGTTCTTATATTGTGGTCTGAATACTTTTTCCTTTAAAAAGTGGTTCAGTCTACCTCTTGCTCTCCCCCCTCCAGGTACGGCTCTAGCAGCTGGGTCGACTCTGGCCAGTGCCTGGGTGATCTGGACGGGCTTCTCTGGGGCTGGGGCTGGCTCTGGTGGTAGTACTGGTATTCCTGCTGGTGGTATTGGGGGTACTGGGGAAACTGCTGATATTGGTACGGCTGCTGCTGGAACTCCCCGATTTGCAGACCCCACAGGTAAACGAGGAAGAGAAGACCGGCCCCCACAGACACAAGCAGGTACCGCTTCTTGGCCTGCATGTGTGCTGTGGGGGGGGGGGGGGGAGGAAGAGGAGGAGGTTGTAGGATAGAGATAGGTAGAGAAAAGGAGAAAGACTAAGGGGAGGATGAAGGGTTGAAGAAGAGAAGGACGAGGAACTAGGAAATGATGAGGAGATAAGGTGAAGGGAGGTAGACACAGGTCAGCTCGACCCACAGGGCAGCCTCTATCCACAGCTCGGCATTTTGAGATTTGGAGTCACTGAAAGAAAAAATAAATGTACACATCAATGAAATTAACAAGAAAGTCTCGTATAAATGTTTTTAAAACAGAGTAAAACTTTATTATTGCTACATTTATAAAATGAAAGCTACTATTAGAAAACAGTGCAAAGGCTCCGTATGACTAGAATAATAAAGTTCCTCCAATACCATTATGTCTGTCAGATTTGATCAGCTGTGGTCAATACATGGACTTTATTAATATGTTTTGTTAGATAAAAGCATTAAACTACCCCACATGCATTCTTTTATGATAAACTTCAGGTTTCACATTCAATAGAAGAAGAAGAAAAAAAGAATAGAAAACACTAAACAAAACATGGTTTATGCATCAAATATAAAGTTAAAGCCTTTGCTGACCCTATAATGTGTTATTTAAATCAAATTCAAATATCGTGTGAATGGTCACTGGTAGTGAGGCATTTGTACTGATTTAGTGGGTAAACAAGAAACGAAACTTTTCTATAAAACAACGTTTTGGTATTGTAACGTTTGTTTCTCTTTAAGCAAATATATTCATCTAATTCAATAAGACCAAACTACGCACACTTTTTTTGTGAACTGTTTTCAAACACTTCACAGTGCACGGTATTTCCGGATCAACTTACGCGAATAAGATTGTGAATGTATTCCAACGTTTTCATCAGTATCATAATAACTAGAATATGAGGCAACTTGTGCGGAATGAAAATTGGAGATTTATTAAAAAAAAGATTAGATTATGTTCGATAAGCAAATACAGCGATAAAGTGACGGATTTGGAACGTCGTTCGGGATACATACAAAACAACACGTGGGCTTGTTTGTGTCGTTAAGTAAATCATTGCCTTTGCAAACGCTGTTAGGATTTTCCAAATTGTAACGATCTTTCTTTCTTTTTTCCTCGGGAGCATGAATGCATAATTGGAAGGCAATCACCAAACTCCACTCACTGTGACTTACCTGTTTACAGGGAACACCTGTGGTCCCGGGAAGGGATTGGTACGTTCGCTGCTCTCCCCTCCAGCCTGAGCAGGACTCCACAGTTCGGATCCACATTCTCCAGCTACACCCTCGAAACACCCGATCACAAATCCATCCACAAATCATAAATCTTAGAGCCTATGAAAAGTACGTGTAAAAAGGGGGGGGCGTCACTGAGCTCTGTGTCCGTGGGGAAGCCCGAAAAGGTGCGCTGGTTTCATCCTCCGCCGCGTCTCAGTCCCAAACTTTCCTCGAGACAAGACCACAGAGTGATTTTTTTCACGTGCGCAAGACCCCGACCGGGTGAGCACGCTTCTATCTGTCAGCACGGCGGCAGGTATCCACGTTGTGAGCGTAGACGCGCGATCGTCTGCAGGAACAGCAGTGATAACGTCTACAGCATCCATCCAGAGTGTGTCAAACCAGGCGCGTGCATCCCCGTTCAACGACTGCCATCCCCTTTAAAAAAAATAAGATAAAAATCCCGGAGAAAGAAGATCCAAACTTTGAAATTTAAATCCACACTCCCACTCGTGCGCTCGGTGACAAATATGCAGAAATCATCATCCCAGATAAGTTAAAGACGGGATCCGAAGAAGAGACGCGCTTCAATATTTGAAACGAGTCTGAATGGCATGCAGCGGGTTTTTTCAATAAGGCTAAAGTAATGGATCAAATAAACACCACAAGTGCACGCTGGGCTTCTTCTGGGTTATTCCATCCTGACTACTCGCCTCCAGCAGACCCCCTTCCTCAGGTTTCCATACTCACATCCTCAATCGGATCTGGGCTGCGCCACCGAGCAGCAGCCAGGCAACATCAGCAGCAGCGCTGATAAGCTAGACAGCAGCAAGCTGGCAGACTGGGGGGGGGGGGGGGGGGGGGGTATCGGAGCATGCATGGGGCGTCAGTTGGCTCCGATGATGAGGCACGGGAGCTCGCCATGATTCAGCATCTCTATGTTAAAAGCTCTGTTTGTTTCAGTTTGATGATTGATGAGTTAAGCCCTAAGGTTTTTTTTGGACGCTGAGAAGTCCCAAAGGAGCAGCCAGGATCTCTGAACTGACTAAGGCATCCCTGTATGCAATGTATTAACCAAATATGCGTTAACTGCAAACAATGGCTTAACAATATTAGGGATTTTAGGATGCATTACTTGTGCAGCTTGCATTTTCCCAAATAAGAGGTAAACTTTTAAAATGTGCTTCTATTTTCTTCCCACCAGTTAGCAAAGTTGAGATTTTATTTTCATGAAGTGCTGCTTGTTGCTGAATGGATGCAAATTCACTGTCAAGGCATGAACAGTTATTCTATCAGCCAAATTATGTTGCTTAGAATTAAGATTTTTTTCTTCATAGTTTACAAGGCGAACTTAGGCCACACTTTGTTGGAAAGTTGAACATGTAATGTGTCTCATTTGCAGCACTTGATAACACTTTGTCGGCTCCCCTTAGGTTATGATGGTTTGATTATAAATCCAGCTTGTCAGGGTTTAGTGAACTGGCTCTTTTGCGAACCTAAACCACTTTTAATTAAGTCCCAGCTCATTAAATCTCTTAATGATTCAAATATTTTGCCCAATGAATCAACTTTGACCACTTATCTTTCCATCTCTGCTGCCTTTCAGTTGAGCTGCTGTTATTTTTTCAGAAGCCACTAAAAGGATGAAATTAATTTGCTCATGATTTAAATAGCTGACATTGTCTTACAAACTCGAGCCGGTGTTTACAGATGTCGTGGAGACACACATAAGGGACATCATGTAGCAAACAGCGCCATCTTGTGGTTCATGTTGCAATCCACACATCAACAAGTTCCAGTTTACACACACTGGCTGACACACTATTGATCTCTATATTCTCAGCCAATGCAGAGGCTCTTTATGCCTTTTTGATTCTGTACCATGCTCCTAATATACTGGCAGTGAAAATTAGCATGCTGCACAGTAATCCTCTGAGCCTGTGATGCTTTATAGCTTAATGATGACAGATATTTATGTACAAGTAGTGGTGGAAAGCATGAGCGGAGGTTGGAAACATTCGGGAATCAGTGCAAACCTATAGGGGTTTGGGAGGCATTTATTTTCCCATTTAAGGCAGTTATATGCACTATTATTTTTAAAACCTTTTGATAATAGAATGCCTAAAAATCTGTAAACATTTGGGAAAAATATGCCATGATGTTGAGGATGACCTTTTTTTGAACGTGTTACCTAAAAGGAGGCAAAAAATGCCTGATGTGTAAGGTTAAATTACATACATAATAGTGTTTGGGATTTGACGTGAACAGCATTACACATCTTGAAACCTGTTGATATGCTATGCTGGAGCGGAGTTCACATCTGCTGTATTTGAATCCATGCCATCACAATATGGGCTGCTCTAATTGCAGATCAAGGATCCCCAGAAATTCAGAGTAAATGTGGTCTTCAATGCTCTGAATTGAATATTAGGCCAACAGAAGAACATTTACTCAAAAATATTATATTTATTTAAAGAATATGTAGTAGCAGTGGGAGCCCCTACTTAAGTAAAACGTTGAGGTACATGTACTATGCTTGAGTATTTCCATTTTCTGTAAATTATCCTTCTTCTGCACATCTCAGAGGCAAATATTTACATTTTTACTCGACTACATTTATTTGATAAGAGTCCTAATACAAAATATGATCAAGAATACTATAAGCCACCCAGCAGCATATAGAGCAGCTAGAACCTAGCTGGAGGCTAGCTCCACCTTTACCAGCTGCAAGATAAAAGTGATGTAAACATACTACTACTTTTACTTTAGTAAGATATCTGAGTGCTCAAGTCATGGCAGAACAGCTTTGGTCTCTACTATATATGTGCCCCAGAAATAAGACGTTTGTATAAGATTGCCTTGAATCTTATAAAACTGTATGGATTAAGACTACATTTAAATAATTACTGTACATTTTCAAGAATAAAGCTATCATCCTCTCAGATTCAGTGTTACAGGTTTTGCGATGTATGAGCTCAATTGTGGCCAAAGTTCAGTATTGTGTATGCGGTAATTTTTTGCTCTGGTTTGATCCCAGTGGAATGAATTTTTGGGCTGTATAAATAATGTTTACTTGACTTGACATATTTCCAGTCTCAGCCCATTGTGTTCTCATTTATGCCTTTCATCTGGAGGCCTACTCTGGATACTGATGAGACTGTGGCTCATCTGGCTTTAAAAGTGTTTATGTCATTACTTTCAGATCGTGACTTATTGATTTTGCTGGATTGTTATTCCTTTTTATTTAACATCTTGTACACCTATAAAACGTTTTGCCCGTGCAGTTTTATGTGTTACTGTTGTTCTGGTGCCAAAACTTGACCGCTCTCAGGAGGTGGGAGCCGTATATATCCAGGATTTGAAATGGCAGAGGAATAGGAAACCAATGAATGTCTCAAAAAACAACCCTTTAGGGAGGATCGCTCATCTTTAATCTCTGGCTGTATAACAGCAGAATAAATCCATGGGCGTGACTTAGAATAGTAGCAATACACAGCTCTACATTTGTCGAAACACTATCGGTCTCTCTCTCTGCACACCAGTTTGGTTTTCATTTACCTGTACTGTGATAACTCTGAAGGATCGGCTGCTGTTGATGGCTTCATGGTCGATTAGGGGAAGATAAATCTGAAAAGGTCGCGGAGCAGCAGAGACAGGGAAAGAGAGGTAAACTTTGATCTGTTTCTGGTCTCAGTCCATCGCTTTAGCTGCTCCACCTCGATCATCAATCACCGATCTGGAAGCTTATAGATCATTCAAGTGACTGTAACTAAAGTCTCTCTTCTCTCCTTAACTGGCTTATGGGACGAGACTGTGATCCAGCTTTAACATAATTTTGTATTCAAATTATGTTCTAGATTTGATTTTACTGGATTGTGCTCTCTTCTCCTAAGATGCACATCAGTGTTTCTTCTTTGGTAAATTTACTGTACATCTTGTATAAGATTATTCATTAACTGTGCCTTCCTGCCTTTTTCCTTATCTATTTTTGTGAAAGCGTAACTGGGCCAGTGGTGGAATGTAACTAAGTACATTTACTCAAATACTGTCGTTGTGGGTTATTGTTACTTTTACTTAAGTACAGGATCTTTGTACATCTTCCATCACTGATTTTGGCAGCTGATACGGATGTTTAATGAGGATGTATTCAGGGGCATAGGTTTGGTTGCAGAGGGTTTTGCTAATGTCCCAATCATACATACTGAGAAATTACATTTTGTGTTGATTTTGGCTGTCTTTACCGCAGCAGGGTCTGACAATCAGTCCTGATTCTGGTTCTCCCGTGCCTCCCTTCCCTCCAGCGGGTCCAGCAAATCGTACTGGGCCTCCAGCAGCGTGGTGTCGGCTCCTAACAGGGGCAGGGACGTTCTGATCATGGCCGGAGGAGGAGACGCTGCTGCGAGATGAGCTCTGCTCCTCCCCACCGGAGCCGGATCTGGGTCTGTCTGAAGGCCCGGCTGGAGTCTGAGCTGAAGGAGATTCTGTCTTGAGTTTTTGACGAAATCCGACACGTTGGCACAGTTGAAGCATTAAGAATAACTAGAATGATTAAATAGAAATAACCAATCGTCTAGCTGATGGTTTCATTTACTTATGTGGTCATAAAGAGGCATCAGTATTAATTAAAATTTCGTCATTGTAGTTTTTACTTCATCTTTGCCACAAAGGGCTCCTTACTTCAGTATTTTATCTTTGATAATTGACGTTCAATTGTAGCATCTTTGTAAAACATTATTAACAGTAAAAAAGCCAGCAATATGTTAGTTGCTCTCAATACTTTCAGACAAGGAACCTTAGCTCCAGCTAAAGAAGACTTTAATCTGTAGAACAGGTCACAAATATATACTTCAGTCATTTCCTGAATCAGCAATTGTTACTATAACAGGAATAAACGGTGCATTTGTATTTGAGTATTTTAGCCTCGGTTTTGGTTCAGTATAAGTATTTCCTCCAGCAGGACCATGAATGCGGCATTCAAAATTAAGTACAGTGTGTGTGTGTGTGCTCATGGTAATGATGGTGTGTCATCAGTGGAGCTCTATGGCACACAGGAATAAGTGGCTCTGAAAAGACAATACTTGCTGGTAGGATCACTTGTTGGTTTTGGTTATTTTGAGGGATTTGTTAATAATAAGAAAATTATAGAATATCACTGTACTAATCCTTTAATTTGAAGTTTGTCAATCCACGGGAAAATGTATAGAACATGTCAAATCAAGTCAAAATTAAAGGTTCCAACTTGTTCTCAATCCTGATAATATTATAAACTGAATGAGGTTGGATAGACGCAGAATATGTATTTACTGTAATTGACTTTAAGGACATACTTCTTTTTTTTTAAGTCATACGGACACAACTGGAATTTAATGTTAGATAAACAATTAAATACAGGATTTACATGGGACATATTATGAAAAATCTGGGTATCTGGAGTGCCTACCAACCCACAAACTGTGAAATAAGACAACCAGTCAGTTTTATTTTTGGCTGCCTGGATCAGAAAACATGTCATTCAACAAGCCATTCAGATTTGGCTCCCCTTCCTGTGTCACATGCAGACTCATTAGAATATACCCCCCCCCCCATCTGACAAACTACCTTTGCAAAAGTGCGCCATATTTTTCTCGCAAACAAATCAGAGCAGACTGGGCTTTTTCAGGAGGGGAGCTTAAAGAGACAGGCGCTAAAATGGAGCGTTTCAGACAGAGACATTAATGCATATAAACATGTTCTAGCAGACACAACCGAAAAATGAGCATGATATGTCCCCTTAAAGGTGAATTTTTATGCAATCCATTTTTCATGCAACCAGCCACTGATTTCCCGTGAACTGTGATGACTACACAAAAACTTTTAGTTTTTGAAAATGATCAGCGACCCGAGAAGCGATTTCTGTGTGGAAGAAAAAATTATTTGACTCCGTCTAAATCTTTGTTCAGTATGCCGTGTGGAGGAGTCATCTAAATGCTAACAATGTTGACTGAGTCACATCATCGGCCGGGAGCACATGTAGACCTCCCTTAACAACACACACACACACACAAACACACAGAAAAAAAAAAAATCAATGGCTTTGCTCTGGCTTGTTTGTTTCATCTAATGACTCAAGCTAACTCAAAATATAATGCACACACACACACACACACACACACACACACACACACACACACACACACACACATACACACACACACACACACACACACAGGAAGCCAGCTGGGCCACTAGCTGCCATAATCTAGTCCTGTACTGTTCAGATGCTCCAGTTCAGGATTTGAGGCTGCGGTGCAATTTTCAAACAATCCACATTTTGCGACCATCTGGTGCCGAACAAAACACACAAAAGTGAGGCTGTAATTATTTGACATATGAGAGCCATAACAAACCAACAGGACAGCTAAAAGCCTCCTCCATCTACAAAAGTACATGAAGTGACACGTGGCGGGTCAGCAGCAAGCAACGTTTTCATGGTGGAGCCAAATAAATTAATTTCAAATGAATAAAAACAACTGGTTAACATCGCAAAGCAGCATGCATCATTTGATTGCACATTATTTTACGGTACATTAATAATAAGTACTGTGTATCAAATAGTGCATAATGTTCTTGATTAGACAGTATCAAACAAAGTTATTCGCTAAATGATCACCACATCAAAATTATACTGTAACAGAAACCAGAGATAGTATTGCACCCAAGACATACCCCAGCAGACTTAGACTCTATACCAAATTAAAGTGTAATTAGAAACCAAAGTAATACACCATTAGACACCCTTTTACAAGATCACATAAGCTAATATTAATTAAGGCCTTTTGGGAAACTTTCTGCAAGTCATTTCAATGGATTTCTATGTTTTTTTGAACATTTTGCTGAGGACAACTGACCCAAAGTTAGTGGACCTTGCTAGATCTTTAGGACACTTTTCATATGGAGGAGGTCTAGACAGAAACCAAACATTCCCCATGAGCAAGCACTGGGGCGACAGTGGAAAGAAAAAAACTCCCCTTTAACGGGTAAAAACCACGAGCTCTGGGTGGGCGGCTATCAGCCTCAAAAGTCGCACCGGACGTCCCATTTCAGAACCTGCACCTGAAGCGCCGCCTCTGTAGACCCTCTGGGGAGCTATCTTCTCTCAGGAGCATCATATGGAGCTGGAACCAAGTCGAACTTAAAGAGCATATTTCAATTTCATGGCGATACATCATTAAAAAAGTATTTTTAAAGCGCTTAGCCAATGTGGCGACCCTCTCCGCCCTGTCTGCCTGTTGCTCGGTTGGTGTGGCTGCTTTCCTTGCAAGTATTAGAGGTGGGCGTGGCAGAGGGTCATTCGTAAAGTGGCAACACCTGGGCTCATCAGCAACACTGGCAACACTCATGGGACACTCATGGGCCCTGTGGGCCAGTGCACTCTCTTAAAATTCTTAAAAATTCTCCTGACCAGATCACATTGTCTTCATCAGCAGATTAGGTTTGTTAAAGTATTTGAAGCTATTAGGTTTTGGGCATGTATTTCCTCAATACTTCAGGGAGATGAAACTAGTGCCACAGAGACAGTGAGCAGTCATGTGCCATCCGCTCTGCTGAGCCCAGTTACATTTGCTGCTGTGTATGTGCACGGTATGTGCACACTGTTCACACTTTATTGCGTTAATGGCCATTACTTTTCCAAACTCAAGTAGACATGGATACAGACGGAGAAACAGCATAATTATATCTTGTCAAATAGTGTCAATAGCGAAACCACAAACCACACAACAAAGGACGACAGAATAGACAGTCATATGAAGTAAGTTCTGCTTGCAAATATGAAAAACAAACTATGAAGCATTTCATTCTTTTCAAGACCTTTTTTTTGGGGGACATTACTGGTTTAGAAGGAATTGGCTCCAGTTGAAAACATTGACCTACAATGAGGTCTGTAGAGTATCAGCAATAATCAGGACGCTATTTTATTCAAAACATGTTGCTTATGAATCTAATAAAATGTCGAGCCAGATCTTTCTCTAGCACTGGCACAGCACTGTGGAGAAAGGCCTGGTTTTGCGAGACTAACGTGAATGTAAACTCACCATCTTAATTTGACTCATTTCAGTTTTCGGTGACAAAGAAAAAAAGCTGAATTCAATCAAACTGAAAATATTGATTTTTTAGTGATATCTAACCAGCTGTTCATCAACTAATTGCTCTGCAATAGTCCAGAACTATTAACTGTTTATTCTAAAGGTAATTCAGACAAACTTGCAAAAAAGTGAGCCAACATGAAAAGGAAACTGTCAGGTATAGTTACTGATCATTATCGGTGTAATTTGGACATAGTGACGTTTGTACAGTCATTTACGATACATACACTCATGCACATGCATATACACAATCTGTCCTGCTGTTTTATCCTGGTTCTGTTTATCAACTACTGCTAGACGCCCTATATGCAGGGACTCTTTTTTTTTTTTTGGGACGGTAGTAAGAGTGAAGTGAAAGTAGTGCAAAAACAGCAACCTTGTGTTTTCTAATAATACAACCTTCAGCTTTGGGCTGTTCTAAAAGGTCTTGACTGATGATATCTTTATGGTCTAGCATTGCATCAGTCAGTTTCAGAGTCACAGAAAGCTGTGAGGTGAATGCGTCACTCTGCAGCGCCTCAATGCATCTGCAGGGCAAACAGGTTTTTTCGTGTCACCACCACTGGCAGTGTGTGTAATCGATAAAAGGGAGAGCCTCAAGGACTCAGAATACAGAGAGGCAGGAATCCTGTCCTTCCTCTCTTCCTTTCTTCTTATCGGCTTTGACCTCTTCTTCTTCTTCTTCTTCTTTTTCTTCTTCTTTTTCTTCTTCTTCTTCTTCTTCTTCTTCTTCTTCTTCTTCTTCTTCTCCTTCTTCTTCTTTTTCTTAGCCCAGGACTATTGACCTTTTGCCCAAACTGTGAAATGTCAGAGGATGCTTGTAATATCACAACAGCTTATCGGGGAGAGGTTGGGCCATTGGTATGGAGGCCGCATCACTTCCTGTTCCCTCGTCTCGGAGTCAATGGGGTTTTTTTTAATTGTTTTTTGGTTAGATGCCTGAAACATAGTCTGTGGTTAACACAAGCTTCAGAGATTGTATTGTTTTGTTCTATGATAAAATGCATCAATAAATACTCCTTTTGTGAATTTTGATGCTTTTGAGTGTCTTTAAAAAGGCAGTTTCTTACAAATGGCTAAATGAGACTACAAACCGTCATCACGCCGAACTTTAGCTTCGTGGTGATGACCTGAAGTCATGTGACTGCGGTGTAGTTGGTTTGTAGTCCAACGTTAGCTTTTTACTTCTGGCGATGGCACATAAACTTAAAAAATCAAATTGTTTGCCACTGCGTTGATTTTCTGCAATAGTCCAAAATCCAATGGAAAATCCCATTGGCTTTTTGTAGGGGGAACCAGAGGGATGCTCACTTCTGGGTTGCCCTACAAAAAACCCCGTCATGGAGCACTCTATTTAGAGCCGAAAAGGTTGCATGTGTAAAAAATGGTCATATAAAAGGGTTTGGGAACTGCTGTGCTCCTTCACTTAATTTAAAGTAGAAAAAAATACTTAATGTAAAAGTCTTGCATCCAAAATGTTACTTGGGGAGTTGCGTGTGGAGCCACAGTCCTCTGCTTTTTAAAGGTCCAGTCAAATGCAAATGATGCATGCACTGTATCAAGCATTGATTACTGGAGTCAGATTAGGAGATTTACAAAACACTGATCTGCAGTATGTGCTTAACATAGCCTAATTTCTACCTTGAGTATTTTCTTATATATTTATCATTATCATACAACATAGAGTATATTGTTAAATTCTCCACCTCGTAAGACTAATTCTTATCCCTAACAGAAAATATTTGGCTCAGCAGAATTAATAACTGCAGGTGAAATAAATCCAAACTGTCCCTCAGCAGATTTTCTGTTGATGCGTGTCTGAGTAATAGCAGTGAGACCCTGTTTATGTCAACGTCAAGTTGACTGTTTATCCGGCGAATATTCGCCCAGATAAATGAATTCCCTCGCGGCCTCCTCATAAAATATTTTCAGCATTAATGGCTTGTGATGGAAGCTGTAAATTCACGTTAAAATGAAGCGGCCATCTTGAGGTTTTGGCATTTCAATTATCCACAACACCCTGCGCAGTACACTCTGTCATTCTGTCAACTTTAATGTTTTAATATTCTGTTTTAAAAGCCTACTCACAAACACAGACGCAATACATACCGAATATAGGCATTTAGTGCAAACGCACACACACACACACACACACACACACATACACACACACACAAGTTTTGATTTATGGACGGAGCTATGCCTCAGTGACTAACGAGAGTAAAATATTTATGTGAAGCCAAATGAGTGACGTTCTCATACATTTTCAAGTCAGTGTGTGAAGAGGCATAATTTACTGTTGTGGGTAATCATTTGATGAGGAGCTAGCAGGCATTCAGGGGAGCATGCATCATAATGTTGATGTCGACTGTAATATGTGATTATCTTGATCGACATGACACCACCTACATTACACACACACACACACACACACACACGCACACACACACAAACACAAACATACAGTATTTTACAGGGGTGGAGTTTTACTTAAAATTAACCAATGTAAAAGTGTTGCACTACAGCACAAGTAAAGGCCCCACATTCAAAATCCTACTTAAGTAAAAGTACAGCAGTATCATCAGATAAATGCCCCTGTGGACAACAACGTTAGAGTTTAGCGAGCACCAGAGTCCCTTTAGAAAACCTAATTTTACTGCACCCATTTCTAATTTCATACAACTTGGCTCATGTGTTTTGTAGTTCTGGTCATTATCTCTACATCACTACAACAAAGTAGTCACAAGAAAAGTCACAAGAAAATCGAGTGGCGAGACAAATGCAGACCTTATTGCCACAATGAAGGGATATATAGGGTTACAGGCAGGTGCAGTTCCAGATTAAGGCAACAGAATCTCGAAAGCAAAAACACAGCAAAAAAAGCAACATTGCAACTTTGATGAGCTGGAAATGGGCCGGTTGTATACTGCAGGGCTGACAAGGGAAAGTGGAAACAGGTGAGCAGTGTGGAGAAGGGAGTCAGGTGACTGGAGCAGGTGGAAAGATTATTTAAACCACTTTATTTGGAGTTGAAACCCAAACAGAGCACACTGTTAAATGCTAATGTTCATTTTCTTTTCCAAACAAATTTGGCTAACCGAGATTTGTTTTAATTTTTTTTGCCTGATTGCTTGTTTATAACCACTTTCCAAAATCTCTGCAATTGTGAGAACGGAGTCATCTTTACAAACAGACATAATGTACAAACGTACATGTAATTTCACTTTTAAATTACATAGAGAACATTCATACCAGAGTTCCCGTTACACGCACTGGTTCCAGTGACAGACATTGCAGCTTGGATGCTGGTCCCTGTGCTGACAACGATACGACCACAAGCCAGTGGCGAAAGTGAGAAAAGAACTGTATGAATTCATTTACCTGAATGCATACATCACATATTGTTACCGTCGCCATAATTCATGCTACAAATGCAATTAAAAGAAGAAAAATCATTGAGCAGAACAAAGTGATGACCAGCTGCACAGCCAGCGGAGGTGTGCAGATGAAATGAACACAATACATCTCCACCCTCTGCCCCTCCAACTATACATTAGTCTTAAAAACAAATGAACATCAGTTCTTGCCCTGAAACTCCCATTTTACAAAAATTCCCCCTATTGGCATCCTCCTCGTGTTCTCTCTCAGTCATTTCCACTCTCCTCTTCGTCCCTACCGCCTAACTTTGCGGTACGTTTGTTACAAGTATAAACGTCATGCATGTGGCTACCGTATGGCTTGTTTTGTTTGTGGCAAAATGGTGGGAAAATGACTAAATGAAAAACTCAATCTGCATTTGTTTGTCTTTCAGCAGAGCATAACTGCCCAGACGGTTTGGTCAACAGCACAAATTTGTGACTTTACCAGAGTTGAACTACGACCTGAAAGAATTGCATGTGATTGAATCCATTGATGCAAATCGATTGAACTGACAAAATATGCCCGTTGCTATTCATTATTGATATGTTATTGTTTCATTAATAAAAACTGTAGGTGGCACTTATTCTCCAGTCAAGTGTCATTAAACCATTGCAGACAAAGAGAGCACAACAGGATTACACAGTAGGCCAACCCTGAAAGTTAGCATCGCTAAAGTTTACATTTTGTTCAGCAAGATAATCTTCACGAATGGGCACCACTTTTTGAATGTTTGATGTGTGAATGCAATAAGGTTAGGCTACAAACAAACCACACAACGGTCGCATGATCGTAAGTATACACGAGGTTGTAGAGGTGGACTAGTCGGCGTTATGACGTTTTGTAGTTTCATTAGTTAACGCCTTTTGTAAGTCGTATAAAGTCACATGCTTAATGTACATCATTATTAATTTGCCAAGTCTGTTTCCAACCTGCATTGTCTCACATGTTTTTTTTAATCGATCAGGCAAGCTTAAAAATGTGGGTTTTTTTGCAATATTTGGAAGCTTGGGTTTAAAATTTTACAAAAACATAAAAACAGGAGGAGGATAAATCATAAAGTCACATAAGATGAGAATAGAGCAGCATAAGTCCTGCAGGCAGGTTCAAATCTGAACTGAACTGTGCTGCGTCTGTGTTTGTGGCGCTCTTCACCACACAGTTGAATTCACAGAAAATACCAATTGAAAACTGGGGAGAAAAAGACCTTTGTGTGCAATAGGAAATACAGTTTATTGGATGGAAAGCCTCACCATCTGCCATCAAGAGAACAGAGCTTGTGTTTGCTGCTTGAGTCGTTTGGAGTGGTTAAAGATGCTCTGATTACAAATATTTCTGATCAGTGCTTCAGCCATAACTGATTTGCTTTTTTCCCACAAGACTTAAAGGCAGCAGGAGTCCATCCTTTCCACTTCCGTCGCTCTCTCCCTCTCTCTTTTTCACTCCATTGCTTCCAATACAGAGAAGATAAATCAAGTGCCATGAGCCCATTGATGTGAGGGGAAATAGATGGGCCATTTGTTGACAAAACTCATTTTCCCACTTCCAGGTTATAAAGTACACTGTGTTGTGTTTTTTTCAGGGTTTTTTTTGGTTGCGGCTTTTGCCTTCCTTCCTGTGTCACTCGTTTGTCTTGACAAATGAATGTGTTTGGTAGCAGACGGTCACAGTGATTGGACTAGTGCACACGCGCACACACATCCACACATTTCTGTTCAGTCTGGCCTCGTCTGCCAGGGGCACCTGCTGTAGGCTGTGAACAGGTGCGCTCTGCTAATAAACTCAGCAGGAGCACTGAATCTGCTTTTATTTAGCTGTCTCTGTTATCCCTCTCCTCATCTCGCTTGCTTTCTCTTTCCCCTCTTTTTACTCCTAACCAGGTGCATCGTTTCACCGAACCCTGAGCCAAAAATATGCATCAAATAACAACTGACAACTGGCTGAATATCAACAATACAGAGAATGTCCAGACAGAGATTAAGCTGTAAGTGAGCTGTAATTAACACCCACGTGTATCCCTCAGTGTCAACACATTACTGTGTGTATAAGGCGTACACACAACCAGCTCCTCCTGCCTTAAAGTATTTTTTATCCATACATATCGGTTCTCACCTACGGGGATGGTTTGACTGAATGTGTGGACGTTTGCCGGTTACGCCACATTGATCACTGCTGAATTGAAGAGTCTCAGGAGGGAAAAGCTTCAGGCTGCTGGATGTCTCTCTTTCCGCTGTAATTCAATTGCTAAGAAGCCCCATGACAGAAATACAGTTTTTGAATGAAGCTGGAAACATTGACTCTCAGAAAGGATTTGGACCATGGAGGAATAAAAATGAAAGACTTCAGAATTAAGTAGTAGTAGCAGAATTGAAAGCTAAAACATATAAAAGCAATAAAGGAGAACTAGTGGAAAATTGAGAGCAGCTTCACAGCAGGGACGTTAAAGTGATCTTTTTAGTGGATGATACTCTAATGAATGCTGCTGTCAAACTATTTCTTGGAAATATTCTTGTGTCTATCCTCATCATAGTCATCAGAAAAGTGACTTTCACATTCATTCTAGAGTCACAGAAAGAAATACTTAAATAACCTCACCATAAGAAATAACACGCAAAACTCATACCTGCTCAATAATTTTAGTCAGCTGCTGCCTCTCGACCTCCACAATTAGGTTCACTCACCTCGAGCCTCACTCTTAGATTTAGTTAGAATTTTTTGCTGAAGAACTTTACAGCAGGGTGGACTGCTGCAGGCTCTGAAACTTCATTCTCTAAACTCACTCTACCACCTACTCGTTCTGCATCTGGACTGAACAAATGCAGCACATACAGGCAGATATTTGTTGGACACATACTGCAGCTCTACAGTTGGTTACCAGGGTAGGATCGATTTTTAAACAAGCGCAGACTCCAAGAAAATTGAAATGTAACGTTTGGTTGCTCTCAAGTCACAGTTTCACTTTTTACACACACACACACACACACACACACACACACACACACACACACACACACAAGGCAAGAGGTGCGGAGTATGCACAAATGTGAGCACACTTACTGTATTCAAACACACACATATGCACACTGTGTGTGTGAATTGTAAGGCTGGGTGTTACAAATGCTTCTCTGCCAGGTCAACGCTGAGCAGCAGGAAATGAATGTGCTTTTAGGAAAGCTTTCTCGCAGGCGCTACAATAGCGTTATTACTATTTGAGAGTGAGTGAGTGAGTGAGTGAGTGAGTGAGTGAGTGAGTGAGTGAGTGCACCTCTGTATTGTCCATGGCTAAATCTCACATTCTGCTGCAGCAAACTACACAATATATTGACCTCTAGTGGTTGAGGAGCCTCACACTTTCACCAAACACCTTTTATTGCCTGTTTTTATACAGCCATTGACTGCCTGCTGACTCCTCACTCATTACTCTTAACTGCCCCCCGGAGTGGTAGAGAGTATGTCTATGGGGATAACAGTTTGCCCACTTTTATGGTTTTGGACGGTGTGTTCAGCTATCAGCTATCAGTTAACGTGACTACACCGGTTGCACATCGGTGACTTTCTGGGCATCAACCTTGCATTTACACATCCTAAATGTTCAAGGTGACATCTGCACTGTATAAGCGCACCTTTTTAGTTTAAATATGATTTTATAAAAGCACAAGGGGTGCTTCAAATGACGAAAAGTCACGAAAAAATAAAACATAAAAAAACAAAGTAAAACAAATTCCTTGTTTAAACCTCCATGGGTAAGGATTTTTAAATAATCAATCAAAAAAGTCAATGTAATGTCAGCTTTGAGACAAAGGACAACAAAAGATACAATAAACTAGAACAAAATGGCTGCTATTGCTGGTAGGTGCATCTAAAGTAAAATTCAATGTTATAGAATGATGTTAAAATTTGTTTGTAAAATGTCACTTGTTAATTTCAATTGTTCAATGATATTAAATAACATAGCTTGTTTTATCTGCTGTGACTGGGCTAGCAGGCTAGCAGTAGCAGTAGCCATGCATTTAGAATTAATGCATGAAAACTCCCAAACGAGATAAACAGTAGTTTTTTTTCTGTCTTTTACAGCCACCATGGCGTGAATAATATAATGTTAGCCATGCTAGTGTTAAGTTAGCTTTGTGCCCTGTCACGTTAGCTGGATCTGCCAGCAGCTCCAGTCCACTACTGTTAGCTTCTTGTCCTGTTCACTGACGTTTACAAACTAGCAAGCCAAGAATACAAATGTCACTCTCTAATCATTGTCACCTCCAGCAGCTTCCACAAAGGAAGAAACAACTGATTTTTCAAGGTACTTTCAACAGTGTAACAGAAACAAAATGCAACAAATTACCGCTCACAGGCAGCCATAAGTATAGAGCTGATACTGTTACTTTTCAAATGACTAGCCTACAGCTAGGAGTCAAATGTGTAAGTAATGCCATAAAGTCAAGTGAGCAGCGGGTTCTTAGCACAGCCTCCTAAACTTTCACATCCCCTCTGAACTTACACTGAACTTCTCTCTTTTTCCCCCTGACGCTAACTCATTTTTCTTTCAGAAACTATGGATCTTTCTTTCCCCGGTCTATGAATAAATCACAAGACAGTGACAGAGAGGCTGCTGTGGCTGGAAGACGCTGATGGACTGAGGGAGGAGGAAGAGGCTCTCAGCTGACTTTCAACTGGCCTGTTTGAAATGCGGGACGCCGGGTCGCAATCACAGCTGCACTGTTGGCCTGGTTGTACGGAACAATGAAAAAATGATTTTTGTGGATTTTTCCCTCAGTCCTTTATCTCTCTAAAAGAGAAAACGGGGATAGGTCAATGTAACACCCCACCAGTGGTGTGTGACACAGCATCAAAAGTGGGTATGTTTTAGCTGACTGTCCCATTAAATGTGTGAATATATTTGTTTCTTGGTCTGTTTCACAGGAATACAAAATATATCACATCATTTGCAAGATTTGCACGGCTATGATTTACAGTCATTTACATTACTTTGTTAAACAGACCAGACCTAGGCTGCATCCCATGACAGCCAGAAGATGCTCACTCCCCCTAAATTTCTCAAATGAGGCTTTCTGGTCATGCCTCTTTGGTAAGGTAAAACACACTACTGCTGCTGGGGGTGAACGGGAGCAAATCCCTGCAGCCACAAAGCATTTCCAAAATAGGGGATTAATGTCAATTTGTTTTTATACAATTGCGTAATGTTTAGGTGTCCACATATTTATACATATGGTGTATTTAACTCATTTACATAATATATAGGCATTATTTGCTTTCATTTTTGTTTTTTTTTGTGTCATACAACCACTCTGGTGATGTTTTCTAACAGAGGGCATATCGTGAAATAAGCTGAATTTGCATTTGTGTATTTAGTGTCTGAGATTTCCTCTTGGCTCTGTCGTCAGGGTCAGTGGTGTATTTCATCACCCCCCCCATCACTCTTTCAGTGAGGTGGATTTACGTTTGTGCTGAGTGAGCGCTTCCCTGGCCACGCCCCGCAAAATCAAATGTCACACCATCTCCTGGGGTATTAATCAAACTCAGACACACACACACACATTCAGGCACAGCGACCATCAGAAAAGGAGAGGAAAGGTCACTTGATGGGTTTGTTTTTCTGGAAACATATATAATTGTGAACATGCACTCAGGCTCTTACTCACACAGCCGGTTTAAGTTTTCATAGACATGTTGTGACTTGCCCTTTACAGCATTCCTGTGTGTGTGTGTGTGTGTGTGTGTGTGTGTGTGTGTGTGTGTGTGTGTGTGTGTGTGTGTCTTGGTTGCATGTTTGCAATTAGATACAAATCATATGATTGTCTTTTTTCTTTGTTTCTCACTGATTCACCACCAGGTCAGTTCTTCTAAACTCATCCTGTGCAGCTAAACATTGGTCAGAACTTTATTTCAAAATGAAGTGGAGATCCCAACATTGAATTTGGGGTAAATGTGTGTAAAATGATTTTCCGAATGATTCAGAACATTTCCAGTTGATCGGCTGGTGCAGCACTAAATAACATAGTCTGGGGTTTTCGTATTTTGTTCAGTGTAAACATCATACAGCTTCAATCACAAGCTGAACAAGCTGTTAATACGCAGTATATGATGAAGACAGTATGGAACAACCTATAAGCTACTTCAGGTTAACGTTTTGCCTTCATTATCCAGTAAATAATGAGTGATAGGAAGATCTCAGAGCTGTGTGTAAACCTGGTCACCTGAATGCCTCACAATATCTTGAAATACCAATCTCTTTCACTTTGTTTTCTTAAAACTGATGTAGCTAAAGTGTCACTGTGTAATAAGGGGTGCAACTTTCTATGAATGATGCCACAAACGTGATGTAGTTTGATTACATTTTTATTATTGCGCTTTTCATTACCATTACAATTGCTGTCTTTGGAGTCAATATGAGTAATATATTTTCTTTTTTATTATTATGACCTTTTAATTTGAATAGTCCTAGATCTTTCACAGTGGTCTCTAAGGCTTTTTTTTTTTTTTTTTTACTTCTTCAGTAAAAAAAAAAAAAAAACGTTGCAGGGGAACACTGGATGTATATGAGAGGCATGATGCTGGAACTGTAAAAGCAGAAAGATGACACAAGTGAGAGGATTGTGTTGCCAATACAGCACTTTTAATTCAACCAACCATGCTGTAGCATTGCCATGAAAACATGTTTCAGAAATAGACACAACCTTTTATTGTATGTGATGCAAATGTGGAGGGGAGTTGATCCCTAGAATACACATTGAAAGGAGGCCAACATCACAAATAAATGAAATATGGCATTATATAAAATGAAAGTTGCTGGACCACTTGTATTTTAGACATTCACAAGTTATGGTTGTTAGCTGCAGCCAGTTAAAACATAATTAATCACATTAACCAGTATATGTATCAAAAACAAAACCGCAACAAAATCCAGAGAAATTATTATTAGATTTTCTGTAACTCTGTTCAATAGTCACTTTAGATAAACAATGCATTGTTTGTGAAGGGGAACACAAGATATTTCAAAAGAGAGACTAAACCAACAGCTGGATTTTACAATGACTTTCAGTCAGCGTATGTGTGTGACCGAGAAAAGCAAACAGCAGTTTGTATTCAACACATAGAAATGCTTAAATGGAAACGCAGTTATTCAGTTTTCCTATTACCAAGTGTAATCACTCAATAGAGGGCCCTGTAGTAAACACATGATCTGCTATATTTACAACCTTGTTTATTATTGATTATTAAATATTTTCGGTTGTTTTGATTTTATTAGACAAATTATCACATGTCCACAATTAATAAAGTTTTTTATGAGGTTTGTCTTAGTTTAATTGGCAGGTGCCATCCATATACATAACTCACACGTCATTAATCAGCCTGATATTTAAAAATGTTTTATCCAAGTATTGTTTGCTGTCAACAATTGTGATAAAAGGCTTTTTTCTTAAATGCTACAAGGGAACTTATGGGTTCCAGCAATGGATATTTTATTGCTATTTTTCCTTACTAAATAAATCATGTTGTTGAGAGTCTACAGCCATGCTAGCAGTTCCTGGAGACTATATTTAGGCACAGGGGCACTTTGAGCTGAAGGCTACCGCTATCATGAAAACAGGCTCACAATGAAAAAGTTAACAAGCCGACGTTTAGCAATTATAATGTTTACCATGTTCAGTACCTTGTCTGGTGTGTTAGCGTGCTAACATGTGCTAATAGGCCCTTTTCACTGTAGCTGTTTTGTCATGTCACAGCAGGGTAAACACAGGTGTAATTAATAAAGCTAATTATGGTCCCGTTCTATTTAGCCAGCCTGCAAAATAACAGGGTCCTCACCTAAATGGAACAGTGCCATAATTAATCTTATTAATACACATATATTAATCCTGCAATTACATGTCAAAACGACTGAAAAGGATCTATTAGCACTAAACAGCACCGACGTGCAGCTGAGGCTTTGCTTAGTTTTGCAGGTATTTAGTCATAGAAAGTATCGGACAAATTATATTTTTGACTTGATGGCGCTAGACGAAAAATCAACGTCTGTATCAAATTTCATGGCCATCAATAGTGGTTGAGACATTTCACTCAAACCCACTAATGTCAACCTCATGGTGGCGCTAGAGAAAAAGTAAGTGGATCACCAAAGTCAGTAGGATTCATCCTCTGGGGATCATGATTGTCTGTTCAAAGTTCTGTTACAATTCATCCTGTAGCTGTTGGGATACTTCAGTCTTAGCCAAAGTAGATTAACCAACGTAGCTAAAAATATTTCATGATACACTGACAGGGTGTAAACGCACAATAGAGAAAGATAGAAGGACACTAATAGACAGCAGGGCTCAGAAAAAGACGCTCAGACAAAAACGAATCTCATCCATCTGCACAGGTCAGATTTCACACAGGAAATGGGTTTCTTTCTCTCTTCATTGATTCTTCTTTCTCGTTCACCTTCTCTTGTTATTTCCATCACTCCCACTTTTCTCCCTCCTTCACATGGACAAATCAATGGATGGGAAATGAAAAAGGAAGCTGCATTTCATTTCCAGCTATTGAGAAAAACACTCTGCAGAGTAGCAAAGAGTAGAAATAAAAAAGTAGTTAGCAGCTGTTTTTTTTCGTTGGACTGAAAATGCTGGTGACATCAGATACGTTTTATATAAAATGCCTGTTTGATTTAAAATAAAACGTATA
The DNA here is from genome assembly GCF_023349555.1 of Cebidichthys violaceus. Taxonomy (NCBI): domain Eukaryota; kingdom Metazoa; phylum Chordata; class Actinopteri; order Perciformes; family Stichaeidae; genus Cebidichthys; species Cebidichthys violaceus. The sequence goes on along the minus strand of NW_027176307.1, from coordinate 2,449,905 downwards.
GTTTCGACTGTGAGCAGAAGAACCCTAAAATATCCTTCTTGATTTCCTGTGCCTATTACCTGTTGGTCCACATCACCACCACCAAAGGAAAACCAACAATAACAATCTACTATTTCACTAGTTTGGCGCACAGCTACACCGTGAAGATGAAGTCATTTGGCATTCTCACCAGAGCAGATGTCACTGAGTTCATTGATTTCTTCTTGAACTCTGAGGAGGAGGAGGTCCTGCCAGACTTCCTGCTGCTGCTCCTCAGCCTCCAACCCGAGCAGCTCCAGGTGATGATCCTTTAATCTCAGCAATGCGCGGCCTCGGGAGAGAGAGGCGTACGTGAGTGTGAATATTTCACAAATTCTAAATCTAAAAAGGTTGATTTAAGTTGAATTTGATGCGCGAGTTGTACCTGATATGGCGTGCTTAATTATGGCTTTCTGGAGCGTGCCCATGTGGGTTGGGTGCTGGTCCTGCACCCACTCCAACACGTCTTCCACCGACCACATTGACACTCGCTTTGACAGGCCCATCACTCTGCAACCACATCAGCCGCTACACACTGAGAAGACAAAAGCAGGAAAGTTACACAGAAACATTGTTCTGGAGTGAACACAAAGTCATGTTAAACTTTGACCTACTGTAAGTACTGTAGTATTACTGACATTTTACATGTGCTCTCTTTTAGTTTTGCATCCAAATGAACTGGTTTAAAGTGGTAATTTTAAACTCTAAATTTCTAAAGTCTAAATAAGGGGTTTATATCAGGGCAAGAAGCAAGTTGTATACAAGCCACAATTTAGAGCCATATTTATTTTAGTGATGTCTCTATGTTTCCAGATCTCAGTAATTTCTCAGGTAAATACAGTTTTATGATAATCAGCAGAATTTATTCCCAAGGTTACACAGATTCTGGAATATTCCGTTAATATTTGCAGCAGTACTTTCCAGCAGGTTACTGCAAATACGTGTTTCTACTGCTCATACCTTTAATTCAAAATAAAACTCAATGACAAATCACTTCTTGTGTGTTTAGGGTGCAATTAAGTGTTCATTTTATTAGCAATTAATCAGTCAATTATTTTTTTCAGCTGAAAAAAACCCCCCATCTAACCCAAGGTGTTGTCTGCTTGTTTTCACCCGGCAACAGTTCAGAATCCAAATATATTTAATTTACATAATATAACATATAGCAAAGCAGGAAATCTTCAAATACTCAGCTCGGCTTAAACAATTATTTGTTTATCAAAGTTATTTTGTGATTTTCTGTCAAGATTTGCCAGAAGAAGAGAAAAAAAACTGACAAAATGTTCTTAACAGAAAGATGAAGAAAAAGCTTGTTACAAGTTATTTCACTGAAGATTATGAACGGGTAAAGTCTTGCCGTGACTATTAAAGTTCACCCGACCAGGATCTGAGCAGAGTATTTCAGCTGTCATCACTGTGACATGCGCGCCTCTCTCCCTCAGGACAACGTTGTCTGTGGAAGACCCCCAAATGTGAGGAAATGTCATTTTCTCTTGATATTTGGCGCTTTGGATTAAATTTCCCTCTCATATGCCCTGTCACCTACTTGCTCAGAATAAGCCTGTTTTCCAGTGATTCATTCACCAACCCCCGGAACATGATGACAAATTGAACATGATGACAAATAGTTAATAGGTTAACAGCAAGGTGAAAACTCCAACACCTTTGAGGTCAAAAAAAGTTCTGCTGTTCTCAAAAGAAAAAGTTTCTCCTTCGCCTCGGGTTCTTTTGGCTCCCCTCCCAGCCATATATCCTCCTGGGCTGCACTGCCATAGGGCGAAAACTGCTAAACTGTTGTTATGACCTTTTCAGCAGGCCGGTCTAGTTATTGGGGTATAAATATAGGAATGTAATTTCCTGTGTTAATTAAGGAGGGCGCGCGATTGGCCGGGGCAGTAACGAGGTCCCAGCGGAGTAATTGACATACAGAGAGTTAAGACCTTTGCACTGGAAGACACAAAGGAGACTTCTCTTCAGAGTCGGGGTTAGCTGAGGATGAAGAAAAAAAATCGCACTGCTGTCTATAACGTTGTTTTTATGACTATAAGACTCCAAAACTGAGCTCCGATGGGTCTATATCTGCAGGAGAATAAAGTGACTGTATATCCAGCTTGTCTTACTTGCTCTGAACCATTGCATTCACGTCCACACTGCCCACTTACAACTGAACCAGGACTTGTGAACAAAAGCAATTTACAGCAACAAGCAGGGTGGGAAATTGGCTTTTCTGTACCAACTGAAACCGACAAACTATATATATTATTACATATATAGAAATGTGTAAGCACATTCAAGAGCTGAACCGAAGTGCTTCAGCTGGTATTAATCCCATTCTCACTTCTCGTACTATCTGTTCCTGCCTCTATAGTTTGACAGTTTTATTAAGCTTCAGGGTAGCCAAAGTTAATGTGAATGTGTGGGCAGTTATGTTGCTTTTACTTGGCAACTTGATTTAATATACAACAACAGGAACTGTGTTGTAAGCGCAATGCAGAGGAGTGGTCACAGAAAGAAAAAGAAAACGAGACGTGTGTCTGAACAGAAAGCAGTGCATCAATATCACTGTGGGAGCTACAAAAAGGCTTTTTTTCCCCCTCTGTGCGTGAATGTTTTATATCCCATCAGGGGACAGAGGGGGAATCATAGCCTTCAGCGTGGCATTCCCCTTAATTTATCTTCAGAAATGGGTATAATTTTATTGTTGTTTTTTTATTTGGGTGTCAATACAATGCCTACGGATAAGTACTGATAGCAAAATAGTACCTTCTCTGATACCTTGGGTGAGGAATTCAAACATTTGTCTCCACAAAAACCCCTTTCCATCAAAAAGAAAGATGTCAAACTTCTCCAATGTCCCATGTTGTCGAATCACAAGCTGCCAGCTGACATAAAACAAAGTCTAAAAATTGGGGAAATTAAGATGTAAACCAGGAAACTTTTGAACAGAGACAAAGTGAAGGACCACCAGAGTTCATGTGAGATCATTCTCACACGGTACAATGAACAAAATTGGATCAAATCTTCTAAAAGGACACATATTCAAGTTGCAGGTTAAGGTCATCCTTCTTACACATCAAGGTGTAATCCTACCATCTTGTGGTGCCTTGCAGAATTACTTCATCCCTTGAACTAGCCTGAGAATTATCCAGTAGGAGCTGTTATGGTCCAACTATCTCAAGACCTGGTTTCAGCTCACTATTCTACAGCCTTGCTCCACTTGGAATGATGCAATCTGGCCTCGATGCATTCTTTCTGCAGTGGTAGGAGGCTTAGATACATTTTCTGTTCGTCATTCTCATGCCTCCTTTTAGCAAATGGCAAAACGAGAAACTAATCATTTACGAATGTTAAGAGTTTTGCAGACTACAATATTTTATACATCCAGCATAGATCTCTCCATTGCCTTACAGTCACACTCTGCAATGCCGAGTTCAACTGTGATGTACAAAGCAGAAACTAAGTGGTTGTAAATGTTGAGGTTTAGACTAAATAAGTCATGTTTTTGTAAGCAGAAGTGCCGAATTGAAGCCGTGCCTCCCAAACGTCTTTTCTGCAGGTGTGTACCAGTTCCGGTATATTAACCATATTAACAATATCAAAAATATGAATAGAATTTGGCGTAGTGTACAACAGCTGCCTGTAAATAACAACAAACATCCATACCAGACTTTAGGTCAGACAAAGCACTGACATATTTACCAATGTATGACAGTTGTTGGTGAGCGATAAGTTATATTTACCTATACGGTCCTGTACCTGTTGGGAAATGTTACACATTCCATTTCCTGACCCCGCCCACGGGCGCGCGCTCGACACCTCCTTCTTCTGCACTCACGTGCACAGTTACTCGTGATCCCTTCAGGTGCTGTCAGAAATATCGCACTTATGTACTTATTACCTTAACAGACTGAATCAAGTCACACGAGATAATTATTGGTAATTCTTATCATGTAATCATAGGACAAAAAACGACATATAGTTTTGCTATATATTTCGTTGACATTGAAAATCTTGAATCTCAGGCTTCCGCTAACAATGCTCAAACAAATTTATAAAAAGAAAAAAAGCAAGTAAAAATGTGAACCTCAGACATTAGATAGTGCAGAAGTTAAAATCAAGCGATAATATATAATATTATATATTATATATATATATATATATATATATATATATATATATATATATATATATATATATATATAATGAAAAATAAAAAATAAAAAAAATAATATATATGTGGTAGACAGGTGTACAGTTACAAAGTGAAGGATTTGTATGTATATAAATGTGTGTGTGTGTGTGTGTGTGTGTGTGTGTGTGTGTGTGTGTGTGTGTGTGTGTGTGTGTGTGTGTTTGAATGTCTACTTTTATTTTAGCCTGGTATGAGAAATATGTACTTGTTTATAACTACTTGACTTAGTGGATGAGTTAATGAGGGTTTCATGAAGACATCATCTAATTGAGTGTACAGTATAAGTGTGTATACTTTTTTCTTTGTTTATTTCAATTGTATTTAAATCAAAATCAATCCTATCACTTATTTTCTCTTTTTCTGAGTCTGTGGCTTTAAAACAATATCAGATCTTTTAAAACTATCCAGTCCTGTAATGTACCATCCACAGCCAACAGAGGGCGTGCGCGTACAGCAGGGCGCGCTACCTTTCTTCACCTCTCTACTCTCCACCAGCTGCTCGGCACGCAGAGCAAACTTCAGCTGGAGTTTTGTGATGGTCACATGACGATGTTGTGTGTATATTACTCCAAATGTCTTGTTCGCTTCTATAGAGCTCTGCGGCACTGACAGAGACTGAGTGTGTGGTGCGTTTCATTCCGTTTATTTAATGCCATCCTAAGGACTCTCTGACAGCTGAGAAAAAGCCTGGAGTTACAGCGTCAGGAAGCAACTTCTTCAAGGGAATTATGAGAAACCTGGAGCTGTGATTTTTTATTTCCAATTGACAGTTGAAAAGGTGAGATAAAAGCCCGTTTGCTACTTACTTTATCTCCGTTTGGTGTTTAATGTCTTGCAGGTTTAACATAATCTGACAAACTTTTGTAGCCTGCATGAACCCTGCAGTGACTGCACCTGTTTGACACTCCAGCTGACTGTGTGTCACCTGTCATTCCTTTAGTTTTTAAAGATATTATGTAAAATGTGCTAAATAACATGTTACACCGGAACTTGCCCTTTTATGTTGAGTTGACAGGTTTGTTCAGCACAAAGGCTATAACCTAAAATCACCACATGATCTCTTGTGCTTTGACCTTTTTAAGTTGGCAAACTGATTGACATCTGTTAAATATTCATTGCAACAGTTAAAAGGCTGATTTACATGTTATCTATTCGAGTGGTATGCCGCAAGGACAACAGGACAGGAAATGCACGTTTAATGGAACTCATCCGCAGAAAATTGTTTCTTTGTGTTTCAGCGGTCATGGGTGAAGTATCTCTGCCTTTAATTAACCGAGAGAAATGGGTTAATGTTGCACATGGATGACTGAGCAATGATATGGGAGGGTTGCATATGTACAAGTGGGAGTTTGTGCTCCAACTCAGCTCCCTACTTCTAATAGATTTAGTCATAAAAATCAACTTGCTAGTGGGAAATAATTACATAATTAAACATGGTATGATCATTTGTAAACACAACCGCATCAGAAATGCACTGACTTTTAAAATTGTTTTTAAATTCAGTAAACTATATTCTAGCTACTTGCTCTGTTAAATCATTATAATGTCCAGATATGTTTTCAATAGCTGTTCTGCCTGAGACCACACGTGCTGGCCTCCGATATATAGTTATTTATATATATGTGTGTGTGTTTATGTGTATATGTGTGTGAATCAGAACTTTGTTTTTTCTCCCTTCCTCTCAGATTACTACTCTCAGGACCTCTCAGATTTATCTGGTGTCCCTTCGCGGGGGCCTGACCCCTTGGTTGGGAACCGCTGGACTGAACTATCTACCTGTATATAAAGATGTTAAACCTAGCTCCTCTTCACCTTGACTTGATACAACAATAAAATGCAAATTAAACAGGATGCATCATTATAAACTACCCAATATTGTAATTTGACTGCGGAACAATCCTTAACAAAGTGAAAACATGCTGATCTCTTCCAGGACACACAAGTGGACAAATTAATACTAACACCTGACAATATCTGAGCGTCATATTTTTAATAAGATGCGAGGGCACGCCACCATTTCGTGCAGCATTGCTCCTTCTCCTTCTTGGCTAGTTGTCGTGCTGCATCTTGAACTGCTTGTTGGGTTTGGATGGAGCTTCAAGAAGGAAAGCCTCCAGTCATGAATGAAGTGAATATCCACTTCAGCCACATCACCAGATTTCCCTCAGCTCTTCAACACGGTGATAAACAGCTGATATTGAGCATTAAAGGCTCTTTGGTGTCTAATCAGATGCAAACCTGGAAGGAGGAAAAAGACTGAAACAGTCGTCACTGTCAAAGGTTTGCCCTTCTTACACCAAGTTGTGCATGTGAATGTTTCGGGCTTGGATTTACTTTAAGCAGTGGTGTTTTATAAGTTATGGCCAGTGTTGCTGCTCCAGGAGGATGCTCTGGAAATGCACAGGTAGAGTTCACATGTTTTGGGTAGTGTGGCCCTTCCAGTCTGACACATACAGTAGTTTGCATATTCACCTGTGTAACAAACTTTCTTGAATTGAATGGGTCGTTTCTGTTATTTTGTCCACAGTTGCACAGATAGAGATAACTTTGCATTCCCACCATCGTTTGTTGGCACTGACTAACAGAGACCAACTGAGTGTCTGATAAACTGTGATATCCCACTAAACTCAGTGTAATTAGAAGATAACTCACCCACACACACACACACACACACACACACACACACACGTATGCAAGGGTACGGATAGTTTAGTGGGATCTCCTAGCAGCCCTAATGGTTCCTGCCCAGCTTCAATCTAAATGTCAACCTGACCCCTCCATCCCCTCTGTAATGAGAAAGTCCAGACTGAGTGCTTTTTAACGACTTTGTCAAACACTCACAGATCTGCCGTCGGCGCTTGTGGGAGTTTAACACCCAGCGAGTCCAGTCTGCAGCAGATTTAATTTTACTCCTCAGAGATGTCTATGTCTGACGCAACCTTTTATCTATTTGCTCTGTGTTCCCTTTCACTTTATTCATATGCTCGCCGTATTTGGTTTGCATCATGTATAGCGTGGGAAACTCTACCCAAACCAGAAGAGCAAATGTGCTCAGCTCAGAGCAAATAGTCCGGTGTATGGCTGCGACTGATTGCGATTCATTATCAGTTAAAGTCTTTGACAAATAAAATGTGACATTCAATGTGCTTTAAATTAAAAATAGAGTTATACTACCATAGATTGTGTGCCAGAAACTGTAGCTCATCAATGGCTGCACCTGCTGGATGTAACTGTCAACTGTGTGTTAAAGATGGAATTACTTCTTATGGTGATAAGTGTCTTCTGAGACACTTTCCTCTCCTGATGTTTTCATTAGATTTAGGTTTCATCTTTTGAAAGGAGCATGTGTTGAAATTCTGCCACAGCCATAACTGTCAAAGCAGCAGCACGTTAAAGCCATATAGGAATTACTGTAATCGCCAGTTTCCAACTTGTAAAAAGTGTTCACGTTAACATTAGCTTCTGATAGCAATTTAAAGCTAATCAAACATGCTTCACCCCCTCAGAAATGTCCAGACTTCAAGGTAACTTAACCCAATCCAATGGATATAGTGTTATATTGTCAATGCACAGTATTTTTAACGCTGACCAACTCAATTACACAACTGTCTTGAGTTGTTTGACAATGTCACAATCGCAAGTTGTGGAGGTTGCGGAAGGAGGCCTTTCCATGTTTACTACATTTTGCAGCTCTAAAATCCTTCCCATATTCTTCACCGATAGTGCAGGAAGCCCATGCTCACTTTGATGGATGGGATGAGGAGCTTGGAAATCCAGAAGCAGCACCTCTGTTAATTTGTGTTGATTGGACCCAGTTAGCTGACCTGGGAACACCCCAGGATCACCCAGTAAGGGCTGGATGTCGTAGCTATAGAGAAGGACATGTGGGCTTACTTTCCTTACTCTGCTGCAACCTGGATGTGTGAATGGATGGGTGCACCATGTTAGCCAGCTATCTTTCAGCTCTATAGTTCTTGAGTAACCAATTCCATTTGTGCTGACATTCAAACACACAACAAAGAAATGGCAGAGCAGTTGCGATATGTCTAAATCAGAAATTGTCCCTTTAACATTGTTTGACTGGGCTAGTAACAAAGGGTTGATGTTAATCATTTCTTTCTTGCCCCCATGACCAACCATTCCACAATGTTTTTTGCGCATTTATTCACAGCTTCGTCTTTTTAAATATCCTGCTAAAAGGCAAGTTTACAGACATAAAAAACAACTACTGTCCACGGAAAGACCAACCAAGGAGGAAACAAAACATACAACGCTGGTCTAGAGTCAGCCACAATCCTCACACCACAATCATTTTCCTCTGTTTGTTTAGCGCTGTGTGTGTGTGTGTCTGTGTTTGTTTGTCTATGTTTTAGCTTGAAAAGCTAAAAAAACGGTCAAAGCTCTCACAACTGGTTCATCTGATTCGCAGCACTAGAGGACGCCAATAGGAAACAAACAAACACATTTGAACTTCTACACCTGTAAGGTTCCTCACTTATAACCTAAAACCTCAATACATTGCCGATCAAAATCCATAACTTGGCCCGGATGAGACTATTCCCATCATGTTTTATTGCAGGATTAAGGTGATAACTAATGAGGATGTATTGATTTGCCATCCCAGTTGCCAGAAAAAATGTTGGCATTGCATATTTCTGACAAACCACGGGTTAGGATGAATGTCGACGTTTCTGAAACAAAAATATGTTTTGTGAATTCATTTCATATCAGCCTTGCATCACGCTTGCAGAAACGCATAATGTCACTTGGTTAAGACTGTGAAGCGATTGATTAGGTTTACGCAACAAAACTACTTGCTTGAGGTTAGAAAAAAGATCATGGTTTGGTGTAACAGCGTAACGTAACGTAACAGCGCAACGTAACAGCGCAACGTAACAGCGTAACGTAACAAAGTAACGTAGCAAAGTATCGTAGCAAAGTATCGTAACAAAGTATCGTAACAAAGTAACGTAACAAAGTAACGCAACAAAGTAACGCAACAGCGTAACGTAACACCGTAACGTAACACTGTAACGTAACACCGTAACGTAACACCGTAACGTAACACCGTAACGTAACACCGTAACGTAACAGCGTAACGTAACAGCGTAACATAACAAAGCAACGTAACAAAGTAATGTAACAGCGTAACAACGTAGCGTTACAACGTAACAGCGTTACAACGTAACAAGCCTAAATGAATAACAATCACTCTTTGTAGACGTTAAGTAACAAGTGTAACAACATTATCTAAAAAGCGCAAAGTCAATGTTTACTTTTAGTTTTACACTGGACACAAACAACGCTCTTCTGTGTGAAAGTCCTGTGTCACTTGTTAAACTCATTATTATACCACGTCATTTTCAATAACGGTGTATAGATACTGAATTGTAAGTCGCTTTGGATAAAAGCGTCTGCTAAATGACTGTAATGTGATGGCAGTTTTTTGTAACGTAGAGCGATTTCATACTGTGTGTATCTTCTCTCTTCAGTCAGGAGGAGATGGAGAACAAGGCCATGTATCTGAGCACATATGAAGAGAGAGAGAGCGGCTCCATGTATGAAGAGGCCTACGATGGACACAACTTGTCCAAACTCAACCTGTGTGATGAAGGTAAGGAAGCCAGTTGAGACCAAAAACACTGAGATGAACTTGAGACTTGAGAGGCTTGAGATTTTTACCCAAAATACAGATTTTTTAAATGTATATTTTTTAGATAGGAGCAGATGAGTTGAAACAGATTTTCACATCTGCATGCACTCAAAATACTGTACGTCCTTCTGCAGTGAAACTCAGTGAGACCACAGTAGTTCATGGTTTAATAGAAGCAGAGAAAAACTACAAAAAGGAACCGCAGATTTGTTGCAATCAAATAAAAAAATTCTCAAACTGTTTTAATTGATTTGTTTTCATTTTACCTTTACCAATTCTTAATCCCCAATATATTCAATATATATTTAAAATTGTAAAACTGTGTGTGTGTGTGTGTGTGTGTGTGTGTGTGTGTGTGTGTGTGTGTGTTGGCACAGAAGATTTTCAGAAAGGGACTTTCTACTCAGAACTACACACACACACACACACACACACACACACACATACTAATAACAAATACAGACACAAAAAGACTTGATGCTGTCACCGCTTGGCATCCACTCTACTCTCACTATGGTCATCTGTGAAAAATGTTTCTGTGTGTGTGTGTGTGTGTGTGTGTGTGTGTGTGTGTGTGTGTGTGTGTGTGTGTGTGTACAGGTGCAGCTGTAACAAATCCACAGTTGACGTTGTGTTCTCAGGTTTCGACCCAAAGCTCTGCGAGTTTGGTGGGAAAGTCTTAGTGAACGTTAACTGGAGAATTTGTTGACATTTTGATGGAAAGCGGACAATAGGCCTCATCCAACTTCTCAAATCATAGAACATTTTCACACTTCGTTCAGAAGATGTTCCCAACCATGGGGCAGTTGGTTTCATTGGGGTGATGTGGAAAAGAGCAAAACAAGAGTGCCATTCACACACATTATGAGGTAAATGTACTGTGAATTATGGGTAAAAATCAAGGTTTATCCACAGAGAAATATCAGGGCTTAATAGGGGCAAATGTGGTCTAAATGTTGTGAACTCTGGTATGAGGAGTTATCGAGCGAATCCACCATGGTGCACATTACAATTAATTTGACGATAATATGTTAATGTTTAACGCCTGGATTGGCGTATTTAAAGAATTTTCTGCTTTTGTTTAGGAAACATCTGTGCTCCCACACGTCATGTCACCATCACTGGCCAATTACAGAGACAGGGCCTGACTATTATGGAATCTGTGGCATTTGCAAAGCACCAAATGTATTTGATTTGGAAAGTTAAAGTAAAAGGAACAAAGCCCTGTCCTTGTAAATTCATGTACTTCACCCAAAACGGTCAAATACACAGACGGTGCCAGAAACTGACTCACAATGGCCTTGCTGGAATTAAAAGGTTTATAAACAGAAGTGTCAAAAATTGGTTAAAATGTATTGTCGTACCTCCAAGTTTACTTGTAAAATTAGTCTCCAAATTTGCTAATCCCTGCCTAATCTGTTTATTAAATTCCTTTCTATTTGTCTAAACAGTAAAGTATGTTGACCACACCATCATCAGACAGAGGGAACATTCAGCAGTGCTGTTATGTCATTTCTGAACTTGTTTACAATTGGTGAAGGAAAGAATATTGAGTCTTCTGTCAATTGGAAAAGCTGCACTGAGCCTTTTTATAAGGTATATTTTCCGTAATGCTAAAAAACAAAGTTGTTAAAAGAATTGTCAAATTTTAGGAATTTTCAATACGCTTATTCACTTTCTTTCCAAGAGTTATATGAGAACAATGATACCACTTTCATGTCTGTACATTTACTATGAAGCTGGAGCAAGGAGGTGATTAGCCTAGCTTAGCTTAGCTAGCATTAAGACTGGAAGCAGGGGAAACAGCTGGCATGGCATAAGTGTCCTGTCATCCAATCCACGCTGACTTCTTCTTCCGTAAACGTCTCTGCCCGTCTGTCAGCAGCAGCTCGTGGGAAGCTGAGTGGACATCGGCATGCTAACCAGCCTTCACCAGGCTGACTAACAGCAGACATTTACTGAACCAAAATTGTTTTCATTTTGGTTCCATGGGAAGAAATTAACAGTGTTTTTATGCATTGATTCATTGGTTTTATTTCCCCACCTACTGTAGCAAGTTAGTGGAATCTGCCTTTAGTGAAACTGGCAAGCTCACGACAGACTGGAAGCCTTCATCAGTCAATGTAGATTGATATTACACCTCTCTAAACGTGACACAAATAGCGTAAAGAAACTCCATATCATAAATCCTTCAAAAAATGCTTCCGGTGGAGATTGGCCATTACAAGTCACAATGTCCACTTTAAGTGATAAACATGCTAAGCTAATCACTTGGCCCTAGCTCCATATTTAAAGGACCAGACATTAGAGTGGCATCAAAACAATCTTCTCATCTAACTCTTGAAACAACATCAAACAAGAGCATTTAAAGTCATAAAGCTTTGTGTCTTCGTGGCTGGCGTAAGAAACATCAGAAGACAGTAACCATGCGATAATTTCCACCTTAAACTTTTCCAGACTGGTTTAATTTTGCCTGTTTTTCTTATGAAGGTGTTTGTATGATGTGTAGTTGTTTTTTCTCAGTTCAGCATGAGTTTAACGCCAGAGGCAGACTAGCTTTGAGTGCAATTTCTGTTCCTATACATTCCAGCCATGTGACACATCTGAGCCAGCTGTGTTTGTCTTATGCTTGAGGAGCTTGTGGTCTTCATCATAGAGGGGAAGTGTCTGTGTGTTTGGGTGTGTGTGTGTGTGTGTGTGTGTGTGTGTGTGTGTGTGTGGGTGTGTGTGTGTGTGCGTCAGCAACAATCCACCAGTGTCCACTGACAGATTGTCACGGTCCAAATGAAAGCATGCTGTTGGGAGGCCATGCTACATCATAGCTGTTCATATAGAATCTCATAATATCCCAGCGGGTAAAATATTTTTCTTAATGTTCATGTCACATGGCCACAGTGATTTCCCAGAGACAACTGTTCACGTTGTTTCCTGGCCTAGTTCTTAATTCAAGATGTTTAATTTTAGTCCAGATTTCTTCTCCATCCAGGTCATCTCAACGCAAACAGTCTTGAGTAGTAGCTAAAATCCTTAAATGTGTACATTATTCAGGCAGATTTTTATCGACATTTCTTTCTTTTTTTTCTTTTTTCCTTTATCTTTTCTTCTTTTGTTTTTCAATCAGTCATAAGATTTTGGGATTAAGTCAGGTTTTTTGTATGCTACATCAAACAGTTGACCATTGACGTTAACTAAACCCCTCCCACAATTCACTTTTACTGTACATTATATTACATTACATTACAGTCATTTAGCAGACGCTTTTATCCAAAGCGACTTACAATAAGTGCATCAACATTGGTAATCAAAAGAACTATTAGTCACCAGAAGTCATAAGTACATTTCCTTTTCCAAACAAGCATCCAAGAGCATGAAGCAGAGCATAACTCAGAGCCAAAGTACAGGGCAGAAACAAGAAAAACAGTTAGTGCTATAAGTAATACGAATACAATAAATGCAACAAGCTAGTATGAAAACAATAAGTGCTAAGTGGAAGGCTCAGGGTAGCACTTCCTGAAGAGGTGGGTTTTCAGCCTGCGCCAAAAGATGGGCAGCGACTCCGCTGTCCTGACGTCAGTGGGAAGTTCATTCCACCACTGTGGGGCCAGGACAGAAAACAGCCGTGACCGGGTCGATCGGCCGCCAGGACCTCTGAGCGACGGGGCAACCAATCGCCCAGAGGCAGCAGAGCAAAGTGTAGTTTGCCAACTGTAACTAGGTTGTAGGCATCTGTCAAGCTTTGGATTCTTCTCAATTTACAGAAGAGGTTAGCATTAGCAAATGTTCGCTTACCAAAGAGTTTTGGAGTTAATGTCTTTTTTTGCCTATTCTGAACCAAAAACACAAGCCTAACGTGTGTTTGTCCGTGTAGTGTAACGTTAACGTTAAGATAAGCACACTTCAGGACTGACACATCCAGTGCACGGCAGCTAATCCCAAATGCTAACCGTATGTAGCATGGTAGGCGCTTTGTCCTGTTCTTTATTGGATTTGGGGACATTTACCTTTAATACATTTGCTAAACTCCTTGGTTAGTACTCATCCTCAAACGTATAGGCTTTGTTAAAGTGGACATATTATTTGAAAATGCTAAGAATATTACGTTAGCATGAATCTCACTTTTATGTGCACATTTTCCTTGTAATAGTGTTAACTTGACAAAGCTTGCTATACGATAATAATGTTGCTTTATATCTCTGTATTGTACATGCATCATGGTTAGCATATAACGTTACTATATGTAGCCATTATAAACATGTAAGTCCCTTTTGCAGGGCTCTGTTCAGGCCAACCAGCTGTAAACATTAAAAAGTTTACAGAGTGTCAAACAAATTCTTGAAATTAATCGTGATTTGCTAGCTAGCAGCAGCTGATAAAATCTGCTAAAACACAGCCTTCAAAACTGTCAAAAAGTGAGACTTCTTGTTCCACAAACTGTGACGAAATACACGTTAATTTCTTTAGCAATGTTGAGGGTAATTACTCACAAACACAATTTGCTCATGCGCCGAAAACATTTAAAAAGTAATACCGCATTCCTCTTCCAATGACGATGGATGATGGATGTGACCCCAGAAAAACAACCTTCAAAAATCTCTTCATCCTCTTGACCTCAAGGGAATGTTGCCTCAACATCAACAGCCTGATCCCTGCTTCCTGCCAAGCTAACGAACACACACACACCGCATGGAAAAAACACTTCCATCACAGTGCTGTCAGTTTTATCAAGAGTGATTCTCCAACATCTGTTTGACCCTGAGAGGAGTGTTAAGTGGTGACATGAATTACTGTAATAGCTCCTTGTTGAGTTTGTGTATTTTTGTGTATTCTGTTATCCAAATGTATTTGTGTATCTATGATGTGTGTGTGTGTGTGTGTGTGTGTGTGTGTGTGTGTGTGTGTGTGTGTGTGTCTATCGCCATTATGTACAAACCATTTAGTTTGGCCAAATACAGACATAATTACTCATAATTTATATTTGTCATCATGCGATTAAGATTATTTAAAACCAATAAACCGAGAATGTGTTTGATATTGCTGCTTGCTTATTTGTCATTAAGTGTACGTTCTCTTCAGTATGCTATGATGTAAACAAACAACAACAACTTGATTTTGTACACCGCAGTCATGAAGTGCTTAGTGTGTGATCTCACTTTATGAGCACACAGCATGTCATCGTACCAGTAAATGTCAGGCTTTTATTTAAAAAAAAAAAAAAAGCATTGGAATGATTAGCTTTAGCTTCGACCACCAGTCCTTTAATGGATTTCTAATATTTTTGCATCAAGACTTAGGCAGCAACCGGAAAACATTAGCTTTGTTGTTGTAAACACCCTCTTTTCTTACACTGTGCCAGCCACCAATTAACAAGCTTTCAGAGAAATGGCTTTGTTTAAAGCAAACAAATCTTCAAACAACAATTCTAAAAATGTTTATTCTAAAAGCCAATTTACTTTTGCTGATTTATTCATTAGAGAATCTGGCATATTGCGACTGCAAAATATTTATTATCACATTATTATTCTATTTCAACTTTTGTATTGTTTCGCATCCTAATTTTTTGTTGTCCTGGTCAGGTTCTGGTAAGCGTCGCAGGAAGCAAGACCAGTGCTGTGCTCACATGAGCTCCCTCTCAGCCATAAAGTACGCCATCGTCTCCCTCTACATCCTGGTTTTTCTCACCATCTTTGGACTCTGCCTGGCAGGTAGGGTGTGACTTTATCTTCCATTAGCTGTATGTCTCTGACATGTGTGAAACACTGTTTTGATTTTGGTAGTTCTGGAGCTAATTCATTTACTACTTTTGGATGCTTTTATGGGCCAAAAAAACATTTTAACAATGGACAGCTGTTTCTATGTTAGCCCACAAAGAGTGAAAATTAGGCTCAGAACTTAAGATACAAGTTAAGATATATTTATTTTGTTTATAGCTGCTACATTTTGAAATTTCAAATCAGTTTCCATTTATTTTAAAACACCAAAAGCCAGTATTAGATCATTTGGAAATTTTGCAGTCATATTGGTTGATGATGATCTTGACCCTCCACATATTGCTCTCTGTCCAATGCTTGCTGATGAAAGAAGATTATGAAAAGTATAAATTACAGTTTACTATGTACTTGTGTACAAAATAACAACATAATATTATACTGAGACAAAGAAAAACATGAAAATATACTTCATAAAATGGTATGAAGAGATATCTGAAAGACAATAAATAGGAGTGACAGAATATATATATATATATATATATATATATATATATATATATATATATATATATATATAGCAAGCCTAATATATATATATATATATATATATATATATATAAAGCAGTGTTTCCCACACACAGACTTTATATGGGCAGGCCGCCCAGGTATATTAACTGTCTCCAAAGTATATTTGGCAACCCATTTTAGTATTTATTCTTTTAAATCCGTCCAAGAGAATGACACTATCAGCGATCAACTAACGACTGGAAGACCTCCCCTTGAGAAGAAGACCTGAAATCTCATAAATTAGTCTTTCTATTTTCTTGAGACCCAACTCTTCAAAAAAGTTATTTGCAACCATGTAAGGAGCCTAGTTAGTAAGTTTAGCTATACATGTATATTTGAATACAGCTGGGTTGTATGCATGGCCGGACCCCATAGACTGTGACTCCCTGGCGCTGTATTCAAGCTCTTTCAGCTCTTCCACATGACTTTCCTTCATCACTAGTTTGTCCAGCCTCATTCAGAGAGAAAAAGAAAGAAGGAGTAAAATAAAGAAATACAGAAAGGTGGAGAGAGAGGAGAGACAAGTACCGTACACATTTAGAAGGAGAGCACATTGTCCATGTTTTGTTCTCAGAGCTCAATTACGCAGATGACATCAGCCATTCCTCAAGGTTGAATTGTGATTAAGGACACACACATGTACAAAATCCCACTTATTTAGTCTAAGGTAACACTGTGGGGACGTGGTCTGAAACCTTACCCCCCTCTTAAACTGTCTGTTCTAGTTTAGCATTGAGAACACACACACACACACACACACACACACACACACACACACACACAATATATATATATATATATATATATATATATATATAAACAATCATTTGAAGCATAACCTAAACTTTGGTCATGTAAAAGTCCTGCTGGTGATTTTATTGACTTTATTCACTTGAGAATTTAACTGGCATAACTGTTGAAAAGTGTGTAATATGTTTCAATGCCAGAACTAGCACAATCTAATGCAGCTTCACTTTGTCCTTGGAGGTTTTTCTAATGAGTTTTCCAAGTGTGTTGTGCAACTGACCGTAGTGTTTTCTGCCGCACACATAGCTCTGTGCATGTGTGACCGATTTGAACTTGAATCCCACATGTGATGTCACGTATGTCACAACATTTTTGAAGCAAGGCAAGGTTGACTTTTTAGACCGCAACAGAGAAGAGATAAAGCATGATGGTGTCTGATTCCTTTGTCCTGCATGGTTTCCATTCTCCCCTTGTGCATGGCTGTGGGAGTACCAGGTTTCGATCTGCGTGGGGGGTCCCCTATAGAGACTGCTTTCCAGGAGGGCTTCCCGGGGTGACGGCAAAAACAGCATCACCTTTAGCCTAATTTATGGGTTGGCATCGCAATTGTGAGCTGGTCGCAGGGCTCTGTGCCGCCATCTACTGTAATTTTGGTGTTCCGGTGTAGCAAGTGGACATCAGGATAACAGATAACAGATATCCCAGCAATTGTTATTGTTATTGTCAACAGTCCGATTAGCAACTTGAGAAGCGAGAATGGAGTTCCAGTACAGACGTGACGTGCACGACCGGATTGTTTAACAAGTAGTCAGTTTACAGGCTTATTTTAAAACAGTAAAAAATTAAATCATCAAAGATAGGCGGTGGCTTCCCAGATTGCATTTTGGCCAATGCATCCCGCCTCTTTTGCTCTCCACTCAGACTTATCTGCATTCAACCAAAGCCTGCTCAAACACGATTACTTAATATTACTCGGACAACAAAGAGAAACCAGAACACACTCAAGGCCAAATTTTATCAAATTGCCTACAGATTCTACATTCATATGAATCTGTTTATAGCAATTAAAGGTCCAGGGCATTGCTCAGAGACCCTCACTTCTCTAGCTATGAAAAAAAAAGAAGCTATATTTGGAGGCAAAAATAATGTATTTCAAAGCCAAATGTCTTTGTGATTGGCAAAAAAATGAGTGAAACTGTAATGTGGAAATTTGGACTTGGTGGTTGACACAGTGCTGTAATGAATTTCAGCATCTTCAGAGCCTACACCGATGCAGTTCCTTCTCCTGCTCCTGGCCAATCCATTCATGTGTGTGTGTGTGTGTGTGTGTGTGTGTGTGTGTGTGTGTGTGTGTGTGTGTGTGCGTGCGTGCGTGCGTGCGAACAAGAAGGCTTTGAAAGTGTGTCCAGGTTTACGTCTGTTACCTTCTACAGACCCGGCTGTGGCCTCCTTGTAAAATGCCAGCTCTTTTATTAGAGTAGAGGAAGACAAAGAGCGGCTGATAAAGACAGAGAGAGAAGGAAAGAAGTTGAAAGAGTAGAACAATTAAGGAGGATGGAGTTAGAAAGATAAGTGACAGACCCAGAAACAGGTTTAAGAGCTGCCTGGCTTCAGACCAGCAGGATCCTGGAGGAATTGACTGCTCTAATCCTAATTTCATTTCAAGACTCTCCTCCCCCCGAGCCTCCCACTCATGGCGTAACCACATGGCTGATGCCAGTGTTCCCAGGCACAGAGATGTAGTCAAGAATTTGGAGCGACTTCAATGTCGTCACAGAGGTATTTGGTTATTTAAGGCCTTCAGATGAGGTTGTTTTAGAAAAGCAATCAAACCGGGCTTTTCAACCGGCCTCTCTTAAATTAAATGCCGGCCATCCAAAAGCTAAGTGGCTCCAGCACGGGAGGCACATTCACCACACACACACACACACACTCGCAGCGGCTGCCAGTTTTCCGACGTGCACACGGATTCAACTCTGTGTTATCCACATTTGCTTTTTGTTTGAATTCTCACTTGACTTTTACTTTTTTTTTCTTTTCCAGCCCTTACGTTGCCTCCTTTGGCTTTTCTCCAAACTTCATGGCTCGCCCAGCGTCTCCTGTGAATTCATACACATCCATATTTCATAGCTAGCAGGATCATGTCTCATCTCGGGTTGAAAACATCTGCATTCATGGCCATTACGCACAATATAGTATTTTCTCTGTCAGCGCATCTGATTCTAAATCTTAGTTTTGGACAAGCAAAGGGAGGAGAGTGATGAATATAAACAGAGACTGAAACCAAAATGACAGAGGATGAAAAAGCCAGGGGAGTTCTGCTCCATTCATCATGAGATTAAGAGCTGCCTTATCAGCCCATTATTCCTACAAGCTTATCTCCATGTAGATAGGACAGAGCTTTAACAGCTCTGATCAGGAGGCTCCATGGCAGCAGAGAGATTGGTCCACAGTTGAAAGGTCACGTGTTCAATTCCCATGATAGCCAGGAGCCAGAACCCAGACTTTTATCATCTCAGAGGTGCCTGGAGAGGCTTTTGTCTTTGTAGTCACTTGTTTTGGCTGACAAAGCTCAAGAGGAGGACCATTACTTAATAGACATGTTTGGTCTCTTCAGTATGAAAGCTGCACTAGACAACTGTGCATGCTGGCTGGTCCAAAAGGTTGGCATGATGTAACTCTTTAAGACTTAATGTCCCAGAAACCCAGTGGTCTGAGAACCTGAGGGAACAGTTTTACTCCTTTCTCCTTGTTTACACGTACAGACTCAGAGCAGCAGACTTTCCCTTGACCTGTCACAAGGCTGAAGCTTGCGTCGAGCACACAGTTTACACGCTGAGGCCTAATTGAGCAGTTACTACTGCTGTCGATGCATATAGTGTTTTCATGCATCGTTTTCCTTTTTCAAGTCCTGTTAGCTTGTTAGAGTTCCATCAAATTGAATGGTGAAGCTGTTGACTGCGACAATTGACTCAATTTTGTTTTATGGTTTTCTTTAACTTTTTTTCTGTTTTAAGTTGAGCATTTCATCTTGGGACACTGGGCGACTGAAGCGTCTTGAATCCCTGTAAGTGCTAGAATGCTATTTAGAGGTTCAAAGCACAGTGCATGGCAGCATTTCAGTCCACATGTGTGCACAAGTTGTGACTCTCTTTATGTGTGTGAGAGTGATGGCACAGAGGTTTAACTATTCTACCTGCAAGCAGAGAACATTTCCTGTCAGTGATCATTTCAGCTACTTATTAATACATTAGAAATGTCGTGGACAGTGTTCTACATAACATTAAAAGTCAGGTTAGGTTCAAATTTAAATAAAAAAAGAATAGCACCCAGAATATATGAGTAAGGAAAAATTATATTTCACAAGTTTTGGCCTGTATAAACTACAAATCTTCACACTCCTTGCTTGCAAAGGCGAACCACATCCGTTTTCACATCTTTTCAATGTTAATGCTCTATCACTGTTAACAGTCTCTGAAGCCAAAAAGCTGAGACAGAAACTTGTGTTGTAATTGTTCTAATTCTAGTTGCTTAGGTTCTAGGATTAAAAATGGGAAGCTGATGTCATTGTCTCTGTGTTCAATTTTTAATGCTCAAATGATCTTTATACTACGGTATCTGGCTGCATTGCTGGAAACCACACCTCTTCTTGGTTGCAATTGATCCAAATCACTCGTAATTTTTAAGAGATGAACTTTTCTCAACTTTTAAAAAAGAAACCAGATGCAAAGCTTTGTCTAAAACTGCCGCTTTTCTTTTGTCTCTCCATTAACACAAATGCCAAAAGAATCAGTGGCAGAATACAGTCCAAACTCCTTTTTAGAAAGTTCCTAAGCTCTTTCAGATGTTTTTTTTTTCTGTGAGTACATCCAAAGTATTACAATAGATAAGTTAAGATAAGACACTGCAACCCATTACTGCATATAAAGAGGAGTAGGTGCAAAAAATGTTGGACTGAACTATGTTATACTATATATATATGTATATATATATATATGTGTGTGTAATAAGTGTGTGGCTATGTGTTAAAATTAAGTAACAATCCAGAGCATGTTTTGTTATGTTGATTAAATTGTAAATCAATAATATATGTTAGTCCTGCACCCAAATATGCAAAGGTAGATCCACTTCAAATAATCCAGCAGGTTTAAGATTAAAATAATAAAAAGTAGAGTACCATGCTTGCTGCAGTGACAATTCACTACCATAATTGTATACACAACTACACAATTTGGTTCATGCAAAAGGTGCAAAACAGTTGGTTGGTTTGGTTTGTTGGTTCTTTTCTCTTATAGCAGAGCAAAAGCCTTTTTTAGAACACTTCTCTAGCATTGTGCTTATATGGTGCATATAAAGATAACTCTAGAGTCTATTAAAAAACTGGATTATTTCCTCATATTCCATGGCATTTTGGACAACTTCTAGCCACAGAAGAACTCTCTTCTCTTTGCGAAGGGCTGAGATTTCTTTCCGTTGTTTTTTGGCGAGAGATTGCTACAAATACCTTGTGCTACATCTGGAGCCAGTTCTTAGAATAACAGGTTGTGTAAAACACCCAACAAACACATCTAATAGCCAGTGATTGGCCCATATATGGCCTTGCAGACAGAAGCTGATAACAGCCTGCGTGTTCAGGAAGGAGGGTTAACCAGGATGTACACATTTGATATATGTGTTGATGAGCTCGATGGAGATCTAGGGGTCTATTACTACCTTTAATCATGACAAAAATGGTATGAAATTCATACACGCGCCACTGTTGCCATAATCCACAAAATAAAGTCTCGAATTTTACAGGTGTGGTTGAGGAAATTGGCCAGTTATATGTTTACATGGTTATTTTCCTCTTACATGCTGCAGGTCTTGAAGCGCTGCCTACATGCCTCCCTTCAACTTATACTGTACTGTAGGTGCAACTGAGTCATGTTTTCCAGCAAACATGCAGCTCACAGGTTTGGCACGGTTGTGTTTTTTTCCTCAGCCAGTTAACTGCTGGAAAACACGATGGGTGGGTTTGTTATAATTCTTTAAAGCCATGAAATCTATGAGCTTGAGTTTGTGTTTTTTAGTGATAGGCAACAGAAATGTTATTGCCAAGCAGAAATAGGCAGTTGGCAGTGGCCCTGAAACAACTTGGGGTTATTTTGGTCTCAGGCCTTTGTAGTAACTGGGTAACTGCATGTGTTAGCATAATTATGTTGGTGTTTTACATCAACTTTTCCTACTACAATGCTCTGTCCCTAGCCGTTGGTTTAAGTTAAATATTCCGTTTCTATAGCAAGTGTTTCATGGAGAGCTGTAGTCATGAGGTCACATCCCAGCTAGCCTCTGTTCCATTAGCCCTTGTGACAATCGAAGGGAAAATCTGGTCTGGGACCCTGGTCGTTACCGTTGTTCGGTAATGACCAGGTATACCACATTACCAGGTATATCTGGTAATGTGCTTTTACAAATCCAGTCTGTTCGCAGACTCATTGGGGCCGCCCTGATTAATTTAAAATATTCCACATTTAGGAGTTAAAATTTGGATGATTACTTCAGAATCTTCCGCGTGGGATCACAATAGAGTGGTGCAGGGATGTTGTGTTTTTTTAGGCCAACCCAGAAAGTTAGCATTGCACTGGTTCCCTTGACAAAAAGCCAATGGGATTTTTCCATTGGATTTTGGATCATTGCAGATACCTGTTTATGATACTACATATCTTATTCTGCAAGATAATCTTCATACATGAACACGCCTTGATTTTTGAAGCGTCAATGCAATCGTCACAAAGTAAAAAGCCGCGGTCGACGATAAACCAACTACACCACGGTTACATGAGCAAGCCGACGAGGCTGTACAGGCGGACTAGTCTGCGTGATGACATTTTGTAGTCTCATTTAGCCACTTGTTTGCAAACTACATTTTAAGACATATACAAGCTTCACAATTCACTAGAAAGGTGTTTACTAATGTATTTTATATTGTAGAACAAAACGTTGAAATCGCTTAAGCTTGTGTTAACGACAGACCTTAATTTAGGCACCTTACAAAAAAAACATTCAGAAAACCAATCGACTTGAAGACAAGCGAACCAGATGAGCAAAAACGCTTTCCGGGTTTTAGAACTCATTCCTGAACCACTCTATAGCAATGAGAGAGATAAGCCAGGGCAGCTGACGGTGTTGCCAAGCAATGGTAAACATCCTGCCCTTGAGGCTAACGTTAGCTAGCATGCTACTGTTGACAGATAAAAAACTGACCCAGCTCTCACTTCCAGTTTTCGCTAAGAATAGCAACCCGTGTTGACCGCCTCTCTGCAACCATTTCTCACCCAGACTCGTTTAACCTTTAGCGTTTGTTTTTTTCTCATTGCGAATCATTACTACAACAAGTTGATGCAACACGTACATTTTTGTTTTATTTACATCTTCTTCCCCATGAAATCACGTGAGGTGGTGCATTTCTCCCCCTGGCACGATAATCTTAATATCCTGTTGTGTGTGATGTGCTAATTATTTTCAAACCTTTGTGATTTTGACAAACAAAGATCACTTTGTAAGCACAGAAAAACTACAACTCCCATTAAAATGTATGTTGTACAGCATCGGTTCTCATCTTATTTTAACTTGGTTTTGTCCATAACCAATTCTCCAAAGTTCTCTTCTAAGTATTCTTTTCCAATTTATTTTCTGTTGTCTCTGCTATCTAGAAACTTGTGTAGTGTCGGCTACTTTCTGCCCTTCTCTTAATAGAGACCCATGAATTAACCACAACCCATCCACTTGCTCATGGACTCATCTATTCTGTTGAGCCATGAGGTTTAAGGTCAAGGGCTTATATAAAATGGTGTTTGTTGGTGCTGAAGACTGCAGACTTTCACACTTGAGCAATAATAATTCAACCCTAACCTGAACCTCAGTTTTGGGCTTGGGATCAAAGTTGTCTTTTTTAATTTTTTTATTTCAGGGATGTACTGTCTTTAACTTTTTTCATTGAATTCAGTTTTTCTGGTACATTTTTGGTACAGCCCTGGAAGATATTTTTTGCTGAAGGGGATACTTACTCTGCCATTAAAAACTTCTACCTATTGGGGTCTGTGGGACACTGGCGGGGCAGAGGACATTGACATACCTGACCATCAGAAAAACAATGCAGGTTAATTTTACCAAAACCACAACCTTTAGATTACTTTGAGGTTACTCAAGAAAGCACGCACACTCTTTCACAACACGTCTTTAATGTAGACCAGATGTGTCTGGCTAAGTTTGTCGTTAGAAGAACGTTCAGAGGGTAAATCTGACACCACGAAGTGCCACTCCTTTCGGCTTTAAAGAGGAACTTTAAAGGTCTTAAACCACACCTCTGTAAAAATGATCAACATTTTTGACGCTGAAGACGAGGTGTTTCTAATCTCGGTCTGTTTGTGTTCGTCACGGGTGAGAAATTCCTTCCTTAGACATACTTTGTCTGCAGGAGAGTAAATCCTCCATCACAGACTAAGAGCATGCGCCAGAAGAGACACTTACTTTTTCATGTCTATATACACGCAGAGACACATAAACCCCCATACATGTGTTGAGAAATGCAAGCATGAACGCAAATAAAAACACACATGCACACAAAAAGTATAATTCTAGACTCATAAAAACACAAACACACAAGTATTTGTGCATAAAACACAAAGCATGTGTGCATAAAACACAAAACCTTTGATTATACACACAATCGTTGAAAACCTGGAAACAAACAGCCTATCTGCATACTGACATGAACGTAACATAAAAAAACATAAAAAGACACAAATTCCTGCCTACACAAGAGCACATGCACTTTTATTTATGCACACAGACGCACAACCACAAAACAAATTCATCAGTGGCACAACACACACACACACACACACACACACACACACACACACACACACACACACACACACACACACACACACACACACACATGCACTGTACCGTCCCAGGGCCCCTAAATTGACTCTAAGAACATAAAGCCTTTTCTAATGAGTTTCTGTACTGTGGTCGTCATCCTTTCTGTAGAAAAGAGTCTGGAGAGGATCCAGCGTTCCCAGTAGGTGTCCCATCATAAGAGGAATGCGCACACACACACACACACACACACACACACACACACACATGCACACAGAAACATACAGAGAAAAGTCAGTCCTTCATTCTTCAACAAGAGGGGTTCTAAAAAGTCAGGGGACAGCCTCATTTAAGCAGTCAAAGTCAAGCACAAGCCATTAACATGTCAAGACTAATTGGACCTCTCTCTCTCTCTCTCTCTCTCTCTCTCTCTCTCTCTCTCTCTCTCTCTCTGGTGCCTGTCTCTCTGTGTCTTCTCAGTGCAGGGAACCAAAGTGCTAGCATGGCATTAGACTCCTACTCGTGTTATATACACTGTAGATATAATATATTATAAATGTATAAGATGGATGTTTAAGTCTATGTATTTTTGCTTTAATATATGTTTTGTTTGATTGCCTGTATGTTTGGGTGCTTTAGTGCAACATTTTAAAGAGGTTGTTATTGTAAACCCTGAGATTTGGCATCCAGCCTCATTTACTATAAGAAGCTCTAGTCCTGCTTATGTGAACTCAATTTCTAGAAATACAAAGGAACAAAAAGTTTTTTAACTGACATATGCTGATATGCGTCACAGGTAATGTTGGTACTTAGTTCTACTTGATTTTCATATGTATCCCCATAACTTGATTTCCTGCAGTTTGCACTTGACCATTGTTCTCCTTTGTAATAAAGATCTATTCTAATGCTACACCTTATCATACCCAGCTGACACCTTTGCTTTGAAAAGTTGTAAACATGCAGAGCTACACACATTCAGCTCAGCTTCAAGCCAAATAAGTTCATGAGGTGCAATAAAGTGGAACACTGCAGTGTGTAAATAACTCAAATAAAAGCAGCAAGCCTCAGTGATGCAGCTCTCCATTAAATGTTAGTGATTTTTTTTTTTTTTTTTATCTGATGGAGAGAGGGGTTTTAATTAAGCTTCAGGGATTTCAAGAGCATGATAGTGGGCTTCTAAATTAGTTTTTTTTGTTTTATTAGCAGAGTAATTAAGTAACAACAGATTCCAAAGACTGAGCTTAAGTCTGTTAAACACACATGTCTAGTGCTGTCCAACTGTGTTTGGTGGGGCGACAACTTGAAACAGAGGAATTGAACAGTTGATAGAAAGGTGAGGAAAACAATGACGAATCAATGGTTGTAAAGTCATAACCTGCTACGTTTCATGCTGTTCAGTGCAGCCGCAGGATACAGTATGACAAAATAGTGATCACGGTACCTTTAAATGTAACAAAAATCTTGTTTTTAGTTACTGATGATTTTTAATTACCTACATTTGTATTTTTGCATGTTAAGACGAGAGTATTTGAACCATTATGTTTGTTTCTTGTGTCACCATGTCAAATTAACCCTCAACTGCTTTGTTTGCATACATGTTACAGTTGTATGTACTTTGTAGTGGCTGTAAAGCAGTTTAGTTAGGTGATAAGACTCTGCAGCAGACGATCCAGTGCGTCTCTGAGTAGGAAAATAAACAAGTCAGGAAGGGAAACCATAAGTTTAAAGAATTCTGTAAGTCAGAAGACCTACAGTTGTGGTCAAAAGTTTACATACACTTGTAAAGAACATAATGTCATGGCTCTCTTGAGTTTCCCCGTTATTTCTACAACTCAGATTTTTCTCTGATAGAGTGATTGGAACAGATACTTCTTTGTCACAAAAAACATTCATGAAGTTTGGTTCTTTCATGACTTTATTATGGGTTAACAGAAAAAGTGATCAAATCTGCTGGGTCAAAAATATACATACAGCAGTGGTAATATTTGGTTACATGTCCCTTGGCCATTTTCACTTCAATTAGGCGCTTTTGGTAGCCATCCACAAGCTTCTGGCAAGCTTCTCCTTGAATCTTTGACCACTCCTCTTGACAGAATTGGTGCAGTTCAGTTAAATTTGATGGCTTTCTGACATGGACTTGTTTCTTCAGCATTGTCCACATGTTCTCAATGGGATTTAAGTCAGGACTTTGGGAAGGCCATTCTAAAACCCTAATTCTAGCCTGATTTAGCCATTCCATTACCACTTTTGATGTGTGTTTGGGGTCATTGTCCTGTTGGAACACCCAACTGCGCCCAAGACCCAACCTTCGGGCTGATGATTTTAGGTTATCTTGAAGAATTTGAAGGTAATCCTCCTTCTTCATTATCCCATTTACTCTCTGTAAAGCACCAGTTCCATTGGCAGCAAAACAGCCCCACAGCATAATACTACCACCACCGTGCTTGACGGTAGGCATGGTGTTCTTGGGGTTAAAGGCCTTACCTTTTCTCCTCCAAACATATTGCTGGGCATTGTGGCCAAACAGCTCGATTTTTGTTTCGTCTGACCACAGAACTTTCCTCCAGAAGGTCTTATCTTTGTCCATGTGATCAGCAGCAAACTTCAGTCGAGCCTTAAGGTGCCGCTTTTGGAGCAAGGGCTTCCTTCTTGCACGGCAGCCTCTCAGTCCATGGAGATGCAAAACACGCTTGACTGTGGACACTGACACCTGTGTTCCAGCAGCTTCTAATTCTTGGCAGATCTGCTTTTTGGTGGTTCTCGGTTGACTCTTCACCCTCCTGACCAATTTTCTCTCAGCAGCAGGTGATAGCTTGCGTTTTCTTCCTGATCGTGGCAGTGACAAAACAGTGCCATGCACTTTATACTTACAAACAATTGTTTGCACTGTTGCTCTTGGGACCTGCAGCTGCTTTGAAATGGCTCCAAGTGACTTTCCTGACTTGTTCAAGTCAATGATTCGCTTTTTCAGATCCATGCTGAGCTCCTTTGACTTTCCCATTGTAGCGTTTGTGGGCGTTTGTATCCAATGAGCCCTATTTAAATGGCCTCAGAGAAGTCACCAGCTGTAGTCACTCATAATCACTCACAAGAAGTTAAGAGGCCATGCTATGAAGCTCATTTCATTGACACAACTTTCTAAGTCACCAAAATTGCTAATTCATGTTGCTGTATGTATATTTTTGACCCAGCAGATTTTGTCACTTTTTCTGTTAACCCATAATAAAGTCATGAAAGAACCAAACTTCATGAATGTTTTTTGTGACAAAGAAGTATCTGTTCCAATCACTCTATCAGAGAAAAATCAGAGTTGTAGAAATAACTGGAAACTCAAGAGAGCCATGACATTATGTTCTTTACAAGTGTATGTAAACTTTTGACCACAACTGTAAACTTTAATTGGTATTTTCCCATACAGTTTATCATTTGGGGATATTTACTGATAGGTAAGCATTTTGTGTTTACTAAGATTACTGATGTAAACAAATCTCTCACAGCATAGATAACCTTAATATTTATCATTTGCAGTGTCTGTACAGGTTTTAAAAGACCATTGAGTCAATCAATTAAGAAAGCGAAGCAGGTTCGAATCCTGTGTTTTAATTTTTGAAAGTCAGTTGATCCACTCATTTAAATCCTTGCAACGTCACACCAGGAAACACACAGACACCCCAACAAGAGGCTGAAAACAGGTTCTATTCTATCACACACACACACACACACACACACAGACACTTCATTCAGCCTCTCACAGCAAGAGCCTCACTTTGATGTCTGCCACATCAGACAGGGTCCACGCTTAGAAATCAAACAAAAGCCCCACCGCCGCCACCGCTGTCACTTCATTTGGACATTCCTGCAGCTGAGTTACACACACAACCTCTCCCAGAGATACACTTCAACGTGACTGCAGTAGTGTAGAGACATTATTGTTTAACCCTCCATAAAATGACTAAATAAACAAAAAGATTACACTTCTTCCTCCTCTACATCTGCCTCGTTGAATTTGCAGTTTATACATTTCAGCCAGTTGTTATAAACTCAAATTCAACAGCTCTGTTTAGAAATTATATTTATATTACATCTATTGTATTCCTGTGGTTCAACGGTGATGTTTACTGTATGTAGCCACGGCTGCAGAACCGGTTGATGACTAAGCATTAACCCATGACAGCAGTTATGTGTGAGAGGGTTGCATGCAGCGGTGTGAGCCTGGCTTCATGAACCCGTGCCAAACATGTGGTCTGTGTGATAATGGCACCAGTCCCAAAGAATCACAACAAAATAGCTTTAATCAGTTTTCTTCAGATGGAGCCATATTGCAGAGAATAACTTCAAACATTAATGCATCACTGTCAAATGAACTGTAATATGTGTTTATGTTAGCTGAAAACCAAAGAGATCATATTCGCAATGACAGATTGTATGCGACACCAGTGGTTTACCATGGCCACATTTCCCATAAAACCTGTCTTCGCCCCCCTCCTCATCGGTGCCTTTGTCTTGACTGAAGAGGTTGGCAGGTTACTTTTTCATTGGCCTTCTGCTCATTCCACCATCTACAGAACCAATAGCTCAAACTCAAAAGGTCAGCAGAGTGGGTTAGACAAAATACTTTGCTTTTCAAGTCGTCCCCTGATTAATAAATGTAAAATAGCAGCAAATATCTGGTGCATATAGTGGAGCTTTTATCAGCCAAAAAGCCAGATGTTTTTCTGTAGAAGTTGGTTGGTACCAGAGCAAACAGAGCTAAAAGAGGGAGAACATTAGATTTACATTCATCAGAAAAGAAACACAACTCCAAATGAATGCTAATATTGCTCCATGTCTGCCGGATGTGAAAATTGGAATCTGTTTAATAACATGATCACCGTATCAACTTAAATATGTCAATGTTGACTTTACAACCCCCTAAGTGGCCAAAAAAAGTGTTTGTATCACTTACATAGTTTTGTCTGCAAATTATTGTGCAATAACGTTGTGCATGCAAATCAGCCCATGACGTTAACTATCCACTTAATAGCAACTATTCTAGCAGACTAATGATTCCTAGCAAAATGTAATTAAAAACTAACTAAATTAGTCATTTAGGTTTTTGTGATTGATTTGAGCCATACACCCCATTCTTTCTTTTTCTTATTTCTGTTTACTGTATTACTGCAGTGTTAATCCAATTTTATACTCATCTCACACACATTTTGTCTTTAGACCAGTAGATGGTAATTGAGCTGAACTCCGGATATGAATCTAGCCTTTTGCAGCCATCCATTTAAAATGACATAATAGCTGCCTTTTGATGTGATCTCGAGGAAAGCAGGTTGTTGCCTGTCTGATTTCAAAGCTCCTGTAATTTCATTCTCATTCACTGCTGGAGGACTTTCAGGTCTGCAGTTCACAAAAAGACTCTTTCTTCTTTATTTCCTTCCCTTCTTCCTGCCGCTGGCATCCCCTCAAAGTGAAGTGGGATGTTGGTCAGGATTTTGTCTGGTTGAAGGTGACTGGTATCGCTGTGTGTCACTCACTCACATGCAAACACATGAAAACACTGACAGATGTGGTGTCCATATCTGACTTTATTATTATTTATCATTATTAGAGGGATAGTAAAAATGGTTGCCCAAAAAAAGAGATGTTGTATGTCCATTACAAATAGAACTTGCATAGATAGAGCATTGGTAGCAGACACATATGGTAAATTGGCTATTTTTAACTAAGTACCAGCTGTTATAATATTTCTCCAGGTTGCTATTTTTCTCATCCTCCTTCCAGATCAGATCACATTCAGCTCTGGCTGGTTAGTTATGAAACTAAATTGGATTTGTATTTTAGAGTTACATTACATAGTCTGCGAATGTTGAAGTCAGTTCAGCTATTTTACAGCGACAAGTAAAGTTCTTCAAGCCCAGGTATAACATTCATGGACGAATATGCAATCCACAATACCTGTTCTGTGCCAACGATCAGTGCCAATACAGGAAGTTGTTTATGTAGCAAAGCTAAGAGTAGGGGTGTAACCTTGCTGCGCCCAACTCATGTCCACGCTAGCAATAACATGTGACATGTCCAAATTGCATTTCAGATACAACCAAGCACAATTTCCAAGCTCCTAACTTCCTGCTTTATTCAGAAGGGTCATTCCAGGTACTCCACAAACCAGCCCAACTCGCAAGAATGTTTGCTCTGGCTTTTTTAATGTTTCTATGTTTGGATTGGATAACTGGAAGATCGCAGCATCGCAGAAGCTTTATTCCAACAAGATGTTCTGGTTAAAGTCAAGTCCAAAACTCTATTTAACTTGCTTATCCTTTGAGATAAATGTCTGTCTGGCGGTCAATATCAAAGGAAGAGGAGGCCGGTAGAGGCTCTGAAGGTGTGTCACTAATCTATTAGCCAATTCTGACTCCTTCATGGAGGTCCACTGATGAAAGACCTGTGTGCAAGTAATGGGTTTTGCTAATTTATGCTTATCCATTGTGGTGTTTTCAGGGGTTTAACCACAAATTGTACAGCGTAGGGGTTAATTTATAGTTGAGCATTCTAGATGATGGATAAACGGACACATATAATCAAAGTAATCATGTTTACGTTCTTTCATTCATTTTGTGAGCCACAGCTGTGGTGAGGTCAAGGTTTGCACTGAAAACATTTCTAGATCACAAAATACAAAAAAAAAAAAAATTTCAAACATTTCATCTTCTCTTCTATGTTGTCAAACTCTACCGCACACGAAGAAGCTCTAACGGAATCGTCAAAGTTAGTGGTCTCTAAAAAGCACTGACATTTTTCAGGAGGTCCTCGAAAAGTCTGATTCGTGTCCGATTCTACAATGCAACAATCCAGCCCGACGTGTTTTGTCATTCAAGAGATTTCTTCTTTGCCAACGGTACAATAAACTCTGCCACAAAGAAACAACATTGACATTTACATACTTGGCCATGCTGCAGAGTATGCATTAACAGTCTGTTTGAGGAGGGTGCAAACATGAGTAGAGACAATTCTTTCTGTTTTTAATGGTCGTTTTTAGCTGAATGTTTTAAGCCAGAGAGAAACTGGGCTCTGTATACTGAAACTTAATTAAAGTTATGCAAATAAAAGTAATTGTTGAATTTACAAAGCTAACTTTTTTTGGTATGTTTAAAAAAAAATTACAGGGGAGGGGATAAAATAGAATAAAGTCATAATATTCCATGGACATGTTCCACACGTGCAGTCCTGGACCCTCACAGACATGAGTAGATTTAAGTCATCCAAATCCAGCCCTTGCAGCTATTTCAACTGTACACCTCAGTTTTCTGTGGAGGGTTTCTTCCTGTAGTTTTGGATATATTTGCAATCATTGCTGATGTAGGCTTCTCTAACCAACTGTCATATTACAGTCTATGATGTCTACACAAAAAACCTGACTTTACGCTTCTGTTTGTAATGGCCGGCTCCCTTTAAAGCCAAATGATGCTGCTTTCTGTACTTGGCAACACACACGCAGGTAAACACATGCTTCTTTTAGGTAGCTTTATTAAAAAGCCTGTGAGAGCTGAAAAAGGAGATTAGTAACCATGGGTGCAGGGCCTGGCGGCAGAGAACTGCAGGACATTTGACTTGTACAACATTTTTTAAACGACACAGGGATCACAAAAGACTTTAAGATGAAGAAGATTTAAAGGGACAGACCGGTTTAAGAGAGTAGTTATTTACACAGTGAGAATGTGTGTAAATTGAAACATGTACAGATCCCAACCACATTCATACCGATGATGAATGACCTATCATATAGATTAGAAGAAACCTAGTTTATGAGGCATAACACAATAGGAAATTAACACAAGAGAATGCCAATTTAAAGAACAAGTCAACACAGAAATATAAGCTTGTAAAGTAAGTAACAAAGGCATTGCTTAATGTTAGGGCACCAGACTTGCAGGAAAATTGTCCTTGCAGCTGCCACTAAAAGAAGAACTCAAGACAGTATATATATGAATCTATAAATATGTAACAATTATGAAGAAACCAAAAACATTGAAACAAAACCCTCCAATCATTAAACCAAAGACCTAGAAACAGAAAACAAAACTTCTAGAAATACTGTGTATTGCGAAGAACAAATACATTTTTGTATCTGTTGGTTTTTCTTTTAGAGAACTTTAAAGTGAACAAAGATGTATTGTATGATATGTGTGTGTATTGTGTTTGACATCAAAGAAATGTGGATTCCGGGGGAGAGGAAATATTTCATGGATACTCTTTTAACTGCTGCCTGATAAATGAAGGCACCATGTTGTTTTTGGCTATGCCCACAGAGGAATGCAGCTCTGATAGACTTCCCTCTGTCTACTCTGTCTGCCCTTACCACGACACTGTCCAGCCTTTTCTGTTTGAGTGTGTGTGTGTGTGTGTGTGTGTGTGTGTGGGCGTGTTTTACCCATGTTGTAGGGACATTAATCTGTTTACACAGTCACATTGCGTGGGCTCGCCTTCCTTATGGGGACAAAATGCACATCCCCATAGTATTACAAGTATTACATTTTAGGATGAAGACTTGGTTTAAGGTGAGGGCAAGGTTAGGTTCAGGTTAAGGTTAGCGTAAGGGTTAAGATTAGTCTCCATGAAATTATTGTATGTCAATGTAATGTCCCGAAAAGTCATCAAAAACACGATTGTGTGTGTGTGACTTTGCAGGGACCATGACTCCGAATTGTGTTGTAGGGACTCACCTGCATTGTGGTGACCGAAATGTGCCAGAATCTTAGTTATTTGTTTGGGGGTTAGACTTGGTTTTAGATTAGATTTGGGTTGAGGTTCATGTTGAATGCACTGTAAAAAAAAAAGTTAACAAATTAAGACTAAGTCTAAGGAAAGTCCTCACAAGTATAGCAAGATAAGTTTTGTGTATGTGTGAAAGAAAGAGCTACAGAGAGAACATCCAACAGAAAGAGTCTTTGTGCAATAAATAGACAGCCATCCAGATCCCATCTTTCTAAGGTTGAATGAACTGCACATGAAAATATAAAGAAAAGGGGTTTTTTTGCCCTAAACATAACTTATTGTTTCACAATGTGACATTGTGCATGTCTGGAAGTGTGATATGATGCTGATGAAACATATTTATGAAACGTATTTTCGGTTCAGAATCCGCAGCACTCAACATATCTCGTGGTTTGCAGAAAAGTTTGATGCCAACATTTTTTTCACAGTTTGGATTATGCATTTACATACTTTAGTATGAGTTCACTGTAGTATATTGGTCATTTAAAATGATTCATATCTATCAAGTAAGTGATTACCCTTTTGGCCAGCTTTTACATTTTAGGTAATGTTTTGATTGTTCACTGAAAGTGCTAATCATGTTGAATGCAGATAAAACACTGCAAATAATATGAATCCACTGCTAGCATAGAAGACCGTGTGAGGACTGAACAAACAGTTCTGAATTCATTTCAATACACACTGAAGTCCAGCTGTCGTGCTGGACCGCACTCCGAACATTTGATTCATGAATGTCCTCTACTCCACAGAAGAATCCAAAGACCATGAAGCTGTGAATTTGGGACTAATCTGTTTTGAGTATTGCTGCCATCCATACCCACCCGTGTGTGTGTGTGAAATAAAGAGGAAAGAATAGGAGGTCAATGGAAAAAACAATGACTTGAGATGACTTTCCCTTCCTACAGAGCTGAGCTGAGAGGTTTGAAATGGATTTGTCAGACATGTGTATCTTCTTTCAGTCAATTTCTCACCATCTTTGCTTGAAGTCATATAACACCCACTCATCTCTCCTGCTGTAACTAAATAGCAGTCTGACATTATGAGGGTTGATGACTAAAAGAGAAGTACAATTACAGCTATCTGGGTTATATGTCTTTTCCCTACTGTTTTTTTACATATAAATTCATGTATGTTTGTTTTTACTAGTGTATTCAAGAGGTATTCTGGATAAAACTATACATTTTAACCCACTGCAGTTTGATTTACAGTTCAAGACACTTGCCTGCTTCTCTAAACATTTATATTTAATAAATGTCCACTTTGGTCATTTAAACTTATCTTAAAAACTTAAAAATATCCTTACACTTAAATGACAATTACTCCATATCATTATTTACTTTAGGAATAATAGTGTGAATAGAAAAACCTTAAATCTCCATTCTGTTTCCTGACAGTGACCTCTGTGGTCTGGTTGATTGTATATGCAGAGCTCTCCATGTTAACAAAGATGCAGTTCAACAGACATCAATTAGTGGAGAGTGATTTCTAATGCTGATTGATAATTCCTTTAGGCGGTGTAACCAGAGGAAACAAAGTGTGACATGCGGAGGAAAATCTGTTCAAATGCGTTCTGGCAACCAAGTATGATAATAAGTTGACATGTCTTCACTCTAATAGCACACAGTTGTCCTGAACTGTGAGAACCCACAACCCCCAAGCAGTCTGTGGTTAAGAAATGTAATTCTGCACCTTCAATTAGAAAAACCACATTCTTCAGTTCCCCTGACAAATTTCAGAAAAGTTGGAAACCATTCTTGGAACACTAAACTCTGTGCCGCTGCTCCACCTGTAACTTTTAAAGTATTCTCACAAGATTATCAAACAGAAATGTATCCACGTATGTTTTGTCTCTGTCAGGAAAACTGTTTTCCAAAGTGTCAACATTTCATAAACTAAGTTAAAAAGACCATATTTCATGCTGACCACGATAGATGTTTTGTACATTAAGAAAGAGTTTCAGAAACCCAAACTGATGCTGTCGCCCTCATCTTCTCCTCATCCTCGTCCTTCTCGTTTTCATCCTTCTTCTTCTTTCTGACCTTCTCATGCCGGGCTCAAACAACACAATATTTGGTCACTGTGTCAGATTAGACGATTGTAGAGTCATAAATTCTTGGTGTGTCGGAAAGACATGACAAAGTTTACCATTGGGAAGGAAGTGCTAGAAACTGACTTCAAGGAACAAGAATTAAACATCAATTGCAGTGTGTATGATACTGGCTCTCTAGTGTTCAGAAAAAATAAAAACTGAGATATTTCCTCTGTTGCAAATTCCTCCTCACAGCATCAACAACATAATTCCCCTTTTTCTTCGCCATGTTTGCAATTGTACCATTGATTGATTTGCTGCTATTGGTCAAAGTCGTGGACATGAGGGAACATTTTGCAAAATGACAAACATGCTAGTCTTTCTGTCGGGACATTTTGTGGTGTCCCAGGTGTACAGTGTACTACACGGTATACACACAATTGAATGCCGTCATGTCGCCCATTGCTGTACCTGATCCGGTTGAGACACCCTATGTCTGCAGGTTGGGCTATAAAATTGGGCTGATAAAGTCTGAACTGGGCATATGGGTTACTTGCAGTAATTGCGAGTAGTCAAGTGCCTGCTTGTAAGATGTATTTCAGGTAACTGCCCAAGTGCCCAAGTACCTTTCGGACTGCAAGCATGAGTAAGTTTATTGTGCTTGGTTAACGAGGCCCTGCAAATATATAACGTAATCAAGCTCAGATGGTTTGACAGTTTTACTAAATTTCCACAAAAGGAACGAAAAAGTAGGATCAACCATACAGCACTACGGTCTCAATCAAGTGACAGTGAAAATTGCACATTCAGTACCTGAGAGGAGTGAAGCGATAAAATAAGCATTTAAGAAGTTATTTAGACTAAGATTGGTCTACTATATGTTCTTCTTTTCTTCTTCATTCTGAAGCACCAGTACTGCTGAGAAACTCCATACCAGGTTCTGGTTGATCTATAATTTGTGTGTGTTCACCAATGCTGACAGACCATCATTTAGCAATTAAGCGTTCTGTGTAGTGGAGAGATTTGGGCTTATTTCATTTTTCAGGTCATTAGGAATAAACCTAACACACGTAATGAGCGGGAATTGAGATGGTTTGTTTGCAGCACTGTGGCTTTGCAGCAGTTTTCTTAGCTCTGAGGTCATGCACACGTTTCTTGGTCTTGATGCTAGCGCATAAAGCCACACACAAACAGATGTGGATACAGACACGTTCGGAGACTTTGTGATATGGGACTGTTAGGGGCATAACCGTGTCAAAGAGCATGTAGCATGTGTGAAGGGAATTCTCTGCTTCCCCTCATTTCCCAAGTTATTCCCTTTTTTCTCCATAGGAGGAATTTTGCACACATTGGTCCCTGCTATCCCGCAGAGAGAATGTCGTCATGGCGTAACGCTAAAGATCTGGTTTCAAAATATCTCCCAGGCTATCGAGCCGTTACCATGCAACTTGCTCTCAACATAACATGAAACCGAGGAGCTTTTTCTCATTAGGCACGGTGGAGAACAGAGGATAAGAAAAAGAAGAAGTGGCCTTTATGCAACAGCCAAAAACAAGACAAGAAAGCTTCATCAGTTATATGTTAACTGATGGCAAATGTGATGCAACAGCTAAATAAACACGTGTGTAATTCAGATCATGTTGTCCCCAAACTCTCCACAAACTCTCATGTTGTCCCTCTTCCTTCCTTCCTTCATAATTCTGTTTCTTTCAGATTTGTCGTCAAAAAGTCCCTCTAATTGAATGTATATTTAAGGTTAAATGATGTTATTACACGTTATAACAAATAGATGATGAGACAAAAAACTAAATGCAATTTTTTGTCATTTTAATGGATAGGCAAGATCAACAAATACATTTGTACTCTGACCCTTTACTTAAGTAAAAGTAGCAGTACTACAATGTAAAAATACTCTACAACTAAAAGTTTTTTCTGGTTGGGCCTCTTCCAAAGGGTTCAAAGGATAACATTTTTATACATTAATCCTCACTTTTTAAAAATAATAAACTATATATAATCTTCAACAATGTGTTGTATTTAACAAGCTCATCATATCTTGTCTAAAGTAACTAGTATAGTTGTCAGATCAATTTAGTAAAATGTGTAATATTTTCCTATGGAGTAGGTATAAACTGGTGTAAAAGTACCTCAAAATTGTACATAAGTAGTTCTCGAGTAAAATGCACTTATCGTAGTTACTTTCCATCACTAGGAATCTATACGTCATATCTTTAAAAAACACTCTGGGCTAATGCTCTCCCTCCTGCAAGTATTGGATGAACATCAACATGAAGAGGCCAACTTAAACATCAGTCAAAATGAAGACAGAATTTCCACAATATGCCGTCAGTAAACACAGAGAACCTCACAGTGAGCCAACTCTGGAAACCAGTTTTGAAGTCATCAAAATATTGAGGTCATAATTTAACAAAACAATACATTTAGCAAAAATAGACAATCAAAATTAGAGCAAGCGACTTAGTCA
This sequence comes from Cebidichthys violaceus, assembly GCF_023349555.1. Classification (NCBI taxonomy): domain Eukaryota; kingdom Metazoa; phylum Chordata; class Actinopteri; order Perciformes; family Stichaeidae; genus Cebidichthys; species Cebidichthys violaceus. The sequence goes on along the minus strand of NW_027176307.1, from coordinate 2,411,880 downwards.
ACATCTGCTCTGCATTTAAGTGCTGGCTGGGTCTAAGCTGACAGTAGTGACTGATAGTAAATGATACTCAATTTGGGGACTGAGGGATCATTGAATCAACACCAAAAACAAATCTCTCACTCTCTATTCTTTCTCTTTCCCTCCCCAGTCTCTCGTTCCCAGGTGTCTTCTAAGCGGCAGGAGGTGCTGATGGAGAACGTGACCCGGATGTCTGAGCGCTCTCGGCTGCTCCAGCCAACCCTGGGCGAGGCGTCCACTCAGGCCGACCTGCTGGAGAACATCTGGAAACTGGAGAATCTCTTTCAGAACCACAGCGACTGGCTGCAGAGGTTGGAGATCCTCATCAAGGTACGACAGAAGACTGACAAAAAGCAAAACAAGAGCTTTTACAAAGCAGGGTTTTAGACCTGGAAAGTGTTCCAGAACATGAATATAGTTTGATGTTGACGGAGTATTCAATGACAGTAAAGGATGCGTATAGAGTTTTAGATTAATACTCAACAATCAGTGCTTTTTCACTGGGATTTTCAAGTGCTTCTCTTTATAAGTGACACTTTTGATGAATTACTTTGATAGTTTTAAGTTATTTCACCCACAGAGCCTGGAGGTGGAGCTGAGGAGCAGCCAGGCTCACTCCCTTCAGTCAGAGGGCTACCTGGTGCAGCTGGACGACAGGTTGTCCTCCCTAAGCAGCTCCACCGGCAGGAACCTGACGGGCTTGAGTGCGGAGGTGTCCCGAGCCTCGACCTGGCTCCAGGACCAGGACCTGCTGTTCAGGTACACATTTATTTTACAGTAAAAGTCCTCATTTCCAAAGCATGGCAGTGTAATTCCATCACAACAGAGACTCTGTATAATATAATAAATTGAATTAGAGGAATAAAGTTCTATTTGTTTTATCTGTCAGGGAAATCTCAGGACAGGTGAGCAGGCTGAGAGAGAAACTGGACGAGGTCAATTGGACGGTGGGAGCTGTCAATCACACTTTCAGCAACGACATCAGTATTCACCACCTGAAGATACAAGACTTGCAGGTTCATCACAGTTTTCTCAAAAATGTCCTATAAATTCAATGTGATGACATTTTGAGAGCTCAAAGTCAACGTTTATAAAATACAGTACTGACACAATACGTATCTAACTAGGAAATCTGACTGCAGCAAAGTGTCGAACTACTGCAGCTGTTAACAGTCCCTCTGCCTGTACTCCTGCTGCTCAGATCCAGATCAGCAACATAACAGAGGACACCAGCAGTTTATGGGTGACCCACGTCCACACGGAGGCTCAGCTGAGGAACGAGATGGAAATCCTCAACACAATCACAGAGGACCTCCGCCTGAAGGACTGGGAGCACTCCCTGGTCCTGAAGAACCTCACCATATTTGAAGGTTAGCGAAGAAACATTTTCAGATTGCTGCCCTGAATGCAAAAGAGCCCCTTTTTAAAACTTGTATTGAACCAAGAAAAGGGACCAACGGGGACATTTCAATCCATCATTTTGGCCCAAGGGTGACACCAGAAAGGCACTTGAGAAGTCCAAGTGCCTCTGTCGTTGGCCCAAAATTCCCCCTAAGTGCATTTGTGGTTAGCTTTAGTGCTCCTGTCCAATACGCTCTAATTATGTGATGTGCAGGTCAAAAATGCGTCAAGATGTCCAAGTTTCAACTGGGCTAAATTGATCTGAGAAATGAAGTCTGATCATGACAAAAAACAGACTTCATGGATAACATGCATGTGTGCAAAATACCAACATTAAGGACAAAGAATCTTTCATTTAATTTAGTGAAATATACAAAACAAGACATCTACACGGTATTGTTTGCAACTAACGAGTAGGACTACATGAGAACTTGAGAATTTAAAACTTAGTGTTATGTAGTTAGATAGAACTTTGTGCTCCAAAAAGATCATTTACACTAGTAGGTCTGAGCCAATGGATGTTTGCATTGTGATTGGATGCAAGTGACCGTAGCATGCTAACATGACTTTACACCGTGGGATTACCACCCCGGGTTTTGAGCAACTCTGAATGTTCTTCCTCAAATCTCTTCAGATCTGATTTGTCCCGATGTGGTACGACTCTAGCTGCCAGGGCACAAAATGACTTCCCCGGTTTGTTAAAATCAGAATACGTATGCTATGACGTAATGCTGGCAGGGGACGCGGCCCGAGTTGATTGATGGCAACTCAAACCGAACAAGACCCCTGAACTCGCGTCTGCTTCACATGTGGGTGGGATGCCGTTACTCCTGAGCCTGGAAACAATTGTGGGATAAATTTAGACTCGACCAAGTCCAGAATGAAAACTCAACCACTCAGCTCTGTCATTAGTTTTAGCTCTGCAGCCCATTTGTTTGTTGTTAGCTTGCAGGTACCTTAGCCAAGAAATGTTTTACATTTCAATGTTTATACTCTTCTGTTGTGTTCCCTTATCGTGCCTCCTTTTCTCCATCCTCTTCTCCCTTTTCTTCTGATTTACTTCATCTGCCTTTAATTCCTCTGAGACTCACGCAGGGATGTTCTTGCCACACATGTTGCATTAATGATAAAGACACATGAGAAGCTGTTTTAAAATGTTGCCTGGAGTCTTTTACCTCTCCAGGTGGTGAATGATTGTACAACATGGTATTATTTACAGTAACATGCGCCCAATAAGAGACAATTGATCAGACGATTTTGATTACAACCTAAATATCGTATTGTATTATATTATATTGTATAAGGTTATCCTCAATTAGTGTCTTATCAGTGACTTAACGTATGGATTTTCAAAGGTCAATGCCAGTATTTTGAGGATTTGTGTTATATATAGTGGTCTTTACTTCTCAAAACAGGTTACGGGAGTCAGGGAATCTGTCAGAATATCAGGCAAACAATTCAGGCAAGGATGAGGCAAAAACAAGGTTAAGAAAAACAGGCAGAGATCACAAAAAAACAGGAACATGAACACAAGGAAATAGCTGGAACGCTTGACACAGAGGACTATGACGGACCGGCACAGAGAAAGGGGAACACAGGGATTAAATACACTGGGTAGGCCTGCGTGGGTAATAAGACACAGGTGGATCCAACCGGGGGCATATAAACATGGTTGTAAACAATGTTGCATTCAAACTACTTAAAAAGAAAATGCAAATGCATTTAACACATTTGTTAGACCTCAAGGATACTCACAGTACATCTTGATGAGTAACAATAAGAAAACCCCACAGGGTACCTTTTAAGGGCAGCAAACTCGGCTGAGGAAGATTATGTAATATAAACGAAAGCCCCAGAACAGTTACTAAATGCCGAGGTCAAGAATGGACTTTCCATTTCAAGAAAAAAATAAGTTTTCACGTTTACGTTTACATGTCAACTGGGCAAACTCTCTGCTCTGGTAAATCATGTGATATGATTGAAAGCTCCAGAAGGCCTACTAAATGGTTCTTGTGTGAGATTATTGTGTCTGAGTCCATGTCTACACCAAGACTTCTGGCCTGATTTGTGACCCTTAACATTAGCGACTGAAGCTGAGCACTGACTTTTAGTTATTCTTCTTTGGCTCCGAAAAACATTATTTGAGTTTCATCTTGATTAATTGAAGAAAATGTTGGGAAATCCAATCATAGATTTGTTCATTGCACACTCAGTGCTTGAATGGAACCATGGTTGATATCGTTATATAAATCTGTGTCTCCTCCTCATAATTATGATATAAGGTATTTAGTTGTTTTCCATAAACTGCACAAATGGAAGAATATAGGTGTTGGCCCGAGAATGGAGCCTTGGTGAACTCTGTGTTGTTTTTGTACCCTCAGATGTGTAATTACCAATAGACACAAAGTGGTACCAGTCCTTCAAATAGGAGTTAAACCAGTCTAGCACTGGACCAAAAAGTCCCACCTAGTTTTTCAGTGATGTATTGTGGTTTACAGTGTCTCTTTCATTACTCTTTTTTGCCACTCTAAGCAGAGTGTTTAATTGGCATGAAGCAAACGCCTTCTACTTGGATTTCACAACTATCTTTAAATTTGACAGCAGTATATCTGTGTGTGTGTGTGTGTGTGTGTGTGTGTGTGTGTGTGTGTGTGTGTGTGTGTGTGTGTGTGTGTGTGTGTGTGCGCACGCACGTGTGTGTGTGTGTGTGTGTGTGTGTGTGTGTGTGTGTTCGACAGAGAGTGGGAGTCATTGTGTATTCACATGAATTTGAGTTTTGTCTATTTGTGTTTGGAGATATTTGCTGACGTATATGAATAGGCCCACACGCTGTTATGTAAAGACAGCAACAAGAAATAGGTCCTTTGTTAGTGCCTTTTTGATCTTTTGCTCCAATGGTGAGGATAAAACTCTTGCATTGCCAACATTAACTAAGAAAACACCATCTATTGGACTACAGTGCATTAGCTACAGTTAATCAAAACAGTAAAAGACATAAACAAATGTGAATGAAACTTTCAATGAAGCTCGGTAAAACTGAGGGGAGCTACAATTCAGAGGATAATTCTCTGTAGGTTCGTTACTATAAGCGACCCTTTTCACAATGAAACTATAACAACACACTATTATAATGAATAATATATATTATAGCTGCTTTAAACCTGTACTTTGGCTGTTGCTTATGTAGCCGAGTTCCCAGGGGCTTTAAGATTATTGTTATGGTGACCTATATTTGAAAACAAATGTATCATATGAGACTACTCAGAGTTACATAATTACTGGATAAGTCTTTTCTCTCTTCTCCAAGTTTTGCCATAAGATGACACAACTTCATACATAACTGTTATTGAAATCCCAATTACAATATCATAAAGTTTTCCCACAGCAGTGGTGACATGTACAGATTTGGATGGATGCTGAGTTAGTCATATGTTATGACTCGCTTTGAGCGGAGCTGAGGCCTGGAAACGTTTACAGCCCTCTGTGTCGTCTGATGACCATTAATGAACATTTGAGTGGCACGTTTTCTTTGCTAGTGAAGAGTTACGTAGCTCAGTTGAGGCTGGCCTACACAAACTCACATTCAACTCAAAACAATTTTTTTTGTTGCTTTTTATTTGTAAGAATTTTCATGTATGTTACCAAAAAACTGGGCAAAACCGCTATAATAGTTTGCAGTGAAGGTGATTCATTTCACATATTTTCTGGAAAAGGTTTTCCTTTATTCCTCAAGGCAATCTCAGTTTTCCAACACATATATACGTGTGTGTGTATATATATATATATATATATATATATATATATATATATATATATATATATATATATATATCTTACTATGTCCATCCATTGCACAGACTGGGAGGTTCCTTCTTCTACAGGATTTTAGTATTTGGGTTTTATTTGAAGGCAACCAGGAGAAGTTCTAATCCAAGATACAATATTTTACTATCCTCAGAAAATCTCATAACCCAAAATGTCTCTCAGGGTAAATAGGTAAATATATATCTTCTTATATATTGTCTCTGAGTAACGGTATCTGTAAAGCCAAGGCACTTTCTGGACTAAATCGCTAGGAACAAATCACTGTCAAACACAACCCATTTGTCTCAGATTAGGGACATACATTGAACATGTTAGCCTCATTTTGATCACAGTTTTGTCCATCTGTTCTTTGTTAAAATGATTGTATCCTCAACGGAAACCCTTATAATGCCTTGGGTCATTCGTCACCGTGAGGGATTTCGCAACACGCTCCTTATCTCCCCTTACATTTAACATACATATTGTCCCATCACAGCTTTTTGTGGTCTCTGCTGAGACCTTCTGTCTCCAAAAAAAGACAAGCTCACTGCTCTGTTGCTCCATCCTGCAATAGATGTGTAGCACAGACTGGATGTTGGATGGAGGCGCCTGAACTCCACACTTGCGTTGTATTCTTGGACTCGGTGCTGTCAGATGATTTCAGGCTGATCCTGAAGGGGCCGCTGAGCTTGTTATTGTAGAAACACTGGCATGTGAACGAATACACTCTGAGAGCCAGGAGATTAATAATGTGAAGCTCTACTAAAACAAACTATTAACAAGGACATCATTTCTACATGGCCATCAGGGGGAACTGTACCAAAGTTTAGGCATGCAGACACAAACTTTAAAAAGCTCAGTGAGTCCAGCTTTATCTCACTGCTGTTGAACAGAAATGTTGGAGTTTAACTGTTACAATTTGAGCTATTCATTCCTGTGACCACAGATCATTTTGGACCAGTGTCCAGATACCAAACATCACAATAAAAACTTCAGTATCTCCATCAGTGGAAAAATGGAACCAGGCATCTTCATGGCCTCCAAAAATATATAGCGGATGTCTGACCTGACCAGATCTTATTCAAACTCTCAACACCTATTCAATGGATTGCCATGACATTTTGTTCACAGCACCCAAAAGATGAATTCTACTACTTTTTTTAACCTTTGACCCTTTATAGCTGCCCCAGCAGGTAAAAGTTTTCACTTATCCAGTGAAATATCCATTAGATGACTACAACATAATTTTGTACAAATATTCACATTTCCCTCATGATGAAACCTATATATAGAATGGCCTATATAGTGAAATTCATTGGTGTTGGCTAAACCCGATAAAGATAATTAGATAAAAACAATAGCCAGAAAGGCTGACTCTTGGCCAAAATAAGTACAAACACACACACGATTAAGCCCTTTTCTACTTAAAACTGCAACATCTGTTGTTTGTATTATATTGTTGACTGCTGACCATTCATGGGTCCGTGGGGTACTGTGAAGGTGTGCAGAAACCCAAGATCTGTAGCAGATTAAGTCTGCCCAAAACTGACTAGAAACTGCAAAGGTTAACTCAGGTCAGATCAGGTCTTCAGGTCAAATCTGCATAAAGGATTTCAATAGGAAGATGGTCCCTACAGAAACTCTACAGAAATTTGGTTAAAAAAATAAATAAAAAACTTTTTAAATCAACAATTATTCAAAATAGCTGCCAATTGTTTTCTCTGTTGATCCAGAATATCCAGTCAAGGATAGAAATACGAGAACACACACATAGACTGGGTAGTAGACACCCAGCGTCACCTCTTAATGTGACTTTTTAGCATTCTCCTGACCTGCGGTCACCAGTTCAGTGTGTCCAGTTGTGAAGCTGCTCCAGGCGGCAGCAGGCAGATCTGTATCTCAAAGCCGGTCAGCAGTTTATCGGCATCAGAAACATGCAAATGAAGAACATTAGAGGCTCTGAAGGATCAGAACCCCTGGACAATAACAAGCCCTGAATTTTTAAGCATTCCCACAAGCTGTGTTGTGGTCCGCCTTGTTAAACATGTGGCTCCCATTGTGGCCAGGCCTCTCTCTCTCTTTCTCTCTTTCTCTCTCTCTCTCTCTCTCGCTCTCTCTCTCTCTCTCTCTCTCTCTTTCTCCCTCTTTCTCTCTGTATGTGTGTATCTCACTCACCCTCTTTCAATCACTATTTGGCTTATTTTTCACTCACTCTCTCCAAGTAAAACAAACTTTTTGGATTGAATCCTTAAACCAGTTGTAAGACCCAGTTTGGCCTACATTTTGTCTGCTCTGTGTGTGTGTGTGTGTGTGTGTGTGTGTGTGTGTGTGTGTGTGTGTGTGTGTGTGTGTGTGTGTGTGTCTGTGGGTGCGTGTCTGTGTGTGCGTGTGTGCGTGCGTGTGTGTAGCTACCATGATGAATGAGGAATAGGACTGAGGTTTCCTGACATTGATAAAATCATTATATGGTCTCATGTTTTCCCTCTTCAAGTGATCATCTACACGATTCCTTCCTCCCTTGATTTTGGCAACACCTTTGATGATAAGCGATCCAACATGCAGTTATTAAATGTTATTGAGTTTCTCTTATATTTCTACCTTTAACAAACCCTGTTGCAGCTTGTATTTCTCTTCAGTAAAGTAAAAAAAAAAAAAAAAAGATATTTTCATCGATGACACATTTTGTGTTAGTATTTGCATTGTTTGCGTGGTATCACCAACTCATAATGTAATCAATTGTGAGCATAATTGTGTTTCTTTTTGCAGGACCTCCAGGGCCAAAGGGAGAGAAGGGTGATACTGGACCACTTGGGCCCCCCGGGGCTCCTGGGTTAACAGGTCTGCGAGGTGGGTACAACCAGACTACCATTCCTCAGTTTTTTAATTGCATACAAAGGAATAGTTTGAGATTTTTGGAAATACTTTGTTTCTAGCAGAGTTAGATGACACGATCGATACCACTCACATATTTGTCCATTAAACATGAAGACGGAGGGAGGTCCTGATGGCCCGAACAAATAAGGCACATACTATATAACCAAAGCGTAGACCTTTGTTACGCGTTACGCCCACGTTTCTCCTCTCGTTTCCTGTTTGCCTCAATACTAAATTGAAATACCATTGCTTCAAACTTCAATGCAAACCACTGCAAACATATCCTCAACCTGTGGGAAATGCTGTGAAATTACGGCTTTGGAAGTATTACATTTAAATCTTTGTCATACCTGTAAGACAGGAAAGATCAGGAATTGTGAATAATGTGAAGCCAGAGTGACAGAAGCACAGTGTCAATAATGGACTGTCGTGGTTTTTAGATGACTTTTACAAGCACATAGGTCATAAAATGCACTTGCCCTATAAATGTCCAATGTAAACACCAAATTTTGAGTTACAAGCATTTTTTTAACGCAAAAGGATTTAGCTGGAGTTATGACCTCTGCTTTTGTAATTAAATTCAGTTGTATTAATAATGCAGTGAGCACAGAGAATAAAAAAGGTCGTAAGAATCCCCTTAAGAAAACAAAGCCCCAGACTTTGGATGGGGATTTATTTTCAGACAGGGTGTGGACGTGGCCTGCGGGACGGGTCATCTATCTTTGTCTCCTAGGTAATTCCACCAAAAACCACAACATGAACCCTCATCCAGACAGAACTGGCATCTCAGACCCATCAAATGACTATTTTTCACAGATACTGTAAAATACAAACAACAACAATGTGAATCCAGATGTTTTTGGGACCTTTTCCAGCTTGGTACCTCTTGAATCATCAACTCAGCTCCTCCCCTGTCATCATCTTATCCACATTCCCTGGCCGATGAACTGCAGCTCTCACGTTTCCAAGAAGCATTATCTTCCTGCTGAAAGCAAAACCCCCCACCACGGCCATAGTTCCAGGAAATAGTGAAAAAAAGAAATGTTAACTGTAGAGAAGGAGGAAATGGGCGAGAGCAGTCATCTTCTAGCGAAGGGGAGTTTTAATCTCAACGGTGATGGTCCATCTCTGCAGGGTTCAGTAATTATGTACTACAAGTAAGCCCATTTTCTGGACATGGTCAGAGCTGTTTTTCTTTGAATTTG